>NC_084499.1:21288639-21619577 GCF_030035675.1 Rhineura floridana | reverse complement strand
GGCAGGAGGAGGAGGAGGAGCACCTGGTGACAATGACGGTGAGGAAGGAGAGTCACTGAAGGGGGAGGGTCCATGGATGGTTCCTTGCCAAGGGCCCTCGGAAACTTGCAGCCAGGGCTGATGCTTGCCCAGGGCAGATGTCAACTTGTCCCTCTGCTGCCTTTGAGAACCAGCTCCCAATACAACCCCACCCTGGAGTGCCTGCTTGCTCTTGGCAGATGCTCAGGGGACGGGAGACGGGCATCACTCCTGTCCTGCCTCTGGAAAAGCAGAAGGAAGGAGAACACCGGAAACCTTTTGGTCTGGATGGCGTCGCTTCCAGATCTCACACGAGTGGCGTGGCAAGCAAGGGTGTCCTTGCAAAAATGTCCATTCTAGCCAAGATTGCTCCCACCCCCTTGGCAAAACCAAGGCATGGTTTGAAAGCACATGGTTTCTGAAGCTAAGCAGGTTTAGATCTGGTCAGTGCCTGAATAGGAGACTGTCTAGGAACACCCTCCCCCATAAATTCCACCTTGGGCTCCAAGATGGCAGAACTGAAATGTATTAGAAGTATAGTGTATTGTCTGCACTGACTGGCAGCCACTCTCCAGGATTCCAGATGGGGTGCTCTTCCAGCCCTACCTGGAGATGCCGCTGGGGAGTGAACCTGGGACCTTCTGCACACAAAGCAGACGCTCTGCCGCTGAGCGACGGATCTTCCCTTTCCCTCATCAGTAACCCATTTCTCCTGCAAGCCAAACGCTCGGAGGCTTCAATGCCAGGCAGGGCCCAGGAACGGTGCCCAGGTCCCCTGGCTTCAAAGCTGCATACATAGCAAGCCCAGCTCTGGGCCAGGTTCTGACAATGTCCCCCACAAACACTCGTCCAGATCCCCAACACCAGCATCTGCTTATAACTAAGAAAGCGAGTGGAAGAGTTCCTGGGAACGTGAAGTCCCACATTACCGCAATCTAAAAACAAATAAATAAAACCACCCCCTTTCATCCGTGGCGGAGATGCCAGCCCAAAAGACACAGACATGCCAAGGTTTAATTAGTACCTACAACAGCAAGGCTACATGATCTTTACAGAAACCGTTTCATCTGATCTGGGAAAAAGCATTTCGGCTCAAGAGGGACCCCCAATTTTTTCCGCAATGCTGCAGTTATCACTCTTTGCCACAAAACCACACATTTGCAGGAAAAACTGAAGCCACCCTCACGGATAGCCAGCACAAAACCATCACTGCCACCCCCAAGCATTTGTATTTATACCGTATCAAATATCTATCTGGTTTTTATAAAGCCTAAGCATTTCTGGCTATTTTTGCAAGGATGACAACACAGTGCTCATCATGCCAGCAATAATTGCTTCAAGGCAACTAGCCTGAGAGATTTATTCATTTACTTGTTTCACAAAAGTTAGTTATCTTCTTTTTAAGCAAACCAATGACAGAACATGATCATATATGGGCACATGAGCTAGTTAAGAGGGGGGAAGCATGCGGCTATAAAGAGAGAAAAGGAGAATCAGATTTCAGAAAGTTCACGTAATGCTTAGTTTTATTTATTTATATCCCACTTTTTGAAAAACTTCACAAAGCAGCTGCCACCGTTATCCAGAACTGTATTACAAACATTAACAATATAGAAAATGTCCCCTGGATGCAATCACTGCTCACCAAAGGCCACAAGGAGCATTTTAATTTGTTTTGTTTTGTCCTGAAGTCGGAAACAAAACCTACGATAAAGTCAAGAGAAGGACATGCCACAGCCATTGTATCACGCTTCACTTCTCAAAACGCTTCAGTAACTCCTGCGACGCATCTCCAGGTAGGGCCGGGAATGTTCCATCTCTGAAACCCTGCAGAGCTGCTGCCAGCCAGTGTCAGCAACACTAAGCTAGATGACTCAGTAGAAAGCAACTTCCTAAGCCCCTCTTTAATGCCACCCTTCCTTCAGAATGATGAGGAATAGAACCTTAACTTTGTTTTTAGGGGAAGGGCCATAGAGCATGTTTTTTGCATGCAGAAGGTCCCAGGCACAATCTCCAGGTAGCGCTATGAAAGGACCCCCCCCCCGCCTGCAACTCAGGATAGTGGCTGCAAATCATTATGGGACAAAACGGTGCTTGATGAGCCAAAGGTATGACCTGGTGGGTCCTCCTCTCCTCCCTTCCCCCGGTTATCTCAAACAAACAAGTTTGAACATTATAAACTGCACCAGCAGCCCCCTGCAGCTAAGTCTGGAGGGGATCTTGTCTAGGGCTCAGATTCACCCTGCACAACATCCTTAGGCAAAGCTCTTTGGGTGCTTAAAATTGAATGCTGTCAGCCAAACAGGGATGTGATTTGAGGAGATGCCCCATAGTGCTTGCTGGACTGTCTGACGCTGCTGCAACTTGACTTCAGTTGCCCTAGAACAGCAGGAGTGGGGAACCTTTGGCCTTCCAGATGTTGCTGAACTACAGCTCCCATCAGCCCTAGCAAGTATGCCCAGCGGCCAAGGATGATGGGGAGTTGTAGTTCAGCAACAGCTGGAGGGCCAGAGTTTTCCCCACATCTATTATAGGAAATGCTGTCAAGACTGTGGCGAATGTAGCAGAGGACCAAAGAGATTTTGCCAAAGGATTTAATGGCTTGTTTTAATTGATTGCATGTAAGCCACTTTGGGAGCCTTTGGGACTGAAGAGCCAGGGTAAAAATCCTCTAGATAATCCTCCAGTGACCTCCAGGCTGGATTACTGTAATGTGCTCTATGTGGGGCTGCCCTTGAGGTTGGTCCGGAAGCTGCAGCTGGTGCAAAATTCGGCAGAGAGACTGCTCACTGGGACAGGGTATCACCAACATATCACCCCGCTGCTGGAAGAATTGCGCTGGCTGCCCATTTGCTACCAGGCCAAGTTCAAGGTTCTAGTCTTGGTGTAGAAAGCCCTGTATAGCTTGGGACGAGGATACCTAAAAGACCATCTTATCCCTTATATACCCAGTCGATCACTGCGCTCTGCAGGTGAGGGCCTCCTGCGGATACCACCTTATCAGGAGGTCCGTTCCCGACAATATAGGAAATGGACCTTTAGTGTGGCGGCACCTACCCTGTGGAATTCCCTCCCTAGACAGGCGCCATCTCTATTGTCTTTTCAGTGCCTATGAAGACCTTGCTCTTTCAACAAGCCTTTTAAATTGAGACCTTATCCCAATCTGTGTCGGAATTGCTTTTTAATATGTTTTTAAACTTTTTCTTTTTTTAAAAAAGATGCTTTTAAAGCTTTTTTAAAAAAACATTTTTAAAGATGGTTTTAATATATTTTAAAGTCTGTTTTTATGATGTTTTAAAGTGTTTTAGTGATTTTCTTTGTCACCCTGGGCTCCTGCTGGGAGGAAGGGCAGGATATAAATCTAATAATAAACAAATAAATAAAAATAAATAAATAAAACAATGCCATTTGTGTTTATTCACCTGAACACAACCAGCCTTGGATGGACAGCCTTCAAATCTTCACCCCAGTGCTGTGGGTTTTCCAGAAAATTTTGAGCTTGAAATTTTTTTCTATGCAAATTCTCAGCTAATTTGCACTGGGACACTCAGTTTGCATTTTAAAATGTTCTGATGCCCTAGAGAGTAACCCAATTTAGCATGCTTGTTTAGGAAACAAAGCTAGAAACTTTTGAAACTGCTTAAGTTTGCCTAATACTGTATTTGGAGTTTTGCATCCACTCATTATTACTAACAAAGTTATGAAATAGGGTGTGTGTGAGAGAGAAATCCATCTCTCTTCACTGCTTAGAACCTGAATGACCACCGGAAGTCATCAAAAATATTTTTATAGACATGGCCCAGAAATGTCCAGGCAGGCTTGGTCTGCCAGAAGGAAATTTGTGACTGCCTTCCCACAGTTCCTGCCCTTGCTCATTCTACAAGTGGAAGCCCTTGCAGCCCCCTCCCCTGGGGACACAGCTCACACGCACCAGGCCTAATTAGATTCTGCTGCCATCTGTACATCCAATGTAAATCAGGAGGGATACAAGAAGGCTGGTTTTTCAGGGGGGGTTGGAAGAAGAAAGAGGAAGAGAAAGAATGGTCAGAAGAGGGGGAGAGAGAGAGAGAAAGGGGGGGGGAGACCAGGGCAAGAGGTGACGAAGAGAAGTGAGTTATGCATTCTGGGAAGCCCTCCACGATTAGTCACATAGCATTAATCTGCCTGCCCCAACAATAGCTGCCGAATTTCGACCGAATCCCAGCTGTCATTCTTTGAATGAAAGAAAACAAGATTTAGAGCGTCAAGCGTCGCTACGGCTTCTGTGGCAGGGGAAAAAAGATTGTGGCGTGCATTCATTAGCGATTCACAAAGGACCCCAGCCTTTGTCCATTAAATTGCTCATGTGCCCGATTAATTTGCTGAAGGTTCCCCCCCCACTCTTCTCCCCCCCCCCAACGAACAGAAGATGCCAAACGGGGCAAAATGAAAGAAGTGAAGCAGACAGAGAGAGACGTCCAGGCTTCCACCCTCCCTGCCCCCCATTCCCAACCAAACAGCTTGCCATTCAACAGTTGGGATTAGAAATACCTCGAGGGAGCTGCTTCATTAGGAGACCCCCTCCGTTTTCAAAAGAGGGTCTTCACATTTGCTTCTAACAGGTGGAGTAAGGAAAGGGGAGGGGGACCCTCAGCCTATCAGCTCTCAATCAGATTCCTGTTCAAGACCATTTGCAAGCAAGCGCCACCGAACATCCCCACCCCCACCCTGGGCTTACCTGCCAAGCAAATGTGTTGGGGGAGGGGGGGAGGGAGGGAAGGAGGGGGCTGCCTTCTTTCTCAGAAGAGTCAAGAAGAGAAAAGGGAGCATGTTGGGGGGCTGGATTTATTTTCGCCCCCTTGGTCCTTTTGATTATTGTTAATTGGTGGGCAAATGGTTGACAGCAGCCACCGCTGGGGAAAGCCCACTAGAAGTTCAAGGGCCCTCAAACTTCCCTTGTTGTCAGAACATGGGGACCCTGCAACAAAGTTGTTGCAGCACAAAGTGCTTCTGTGCAGGGTCGCAGCCACTGCACCTCCCCCACCCCGCCAGCCCAGATTTCCAGTTTTTCACCTCAGCTGTCATAGGAACAGAGGAAGCGGCCTTATACGGAGTCAAACCATTGGTCCATCCAGCCCAGGACTGCCCACACTGATGGGCAGCAACACTACAGGGTTTCAGACGGGGAGTCTTACTCCGGCCCTAGTGGAGATTCTGCGGGTTGAACCTGGGACCTCCTGCATGCAAAGCGGGGGCCTGACCCACTGAGCAACGGCCCACCTCGTACCATGAGCACTTCATGCTCAGCCTCACTGCCTGTTTGGAGTTCCCCCCTCTAACAAACTGGTGTCCAACCCCAGCCACATTAAACTCTTGGATTGATCTCCATGGGCACTTCTCACTTCCATCCCTGGTGGCATTTAAAAATAACTTCTCGGTGTGAACCAGGAAATGACCTATCCAGACAATGAAAGGATTCCTTTTCGTATCTACGTGTCTCCTCCCCCCTTTCCACTCACTCCATTCTATTCTCCCCTCCCACCCGGTTGTCAGTTTCTTTCCATTCAAGTCAGCCAACATTCTGAGCCAATACATTGTTATGGGGCTAGGGTTGTACACCTCCTTCCCTTAAGAGGTCCCCCCCCAAAATATTTTTGTCATCTGCAAGCCTCAGGGTTACCATGAGTCTGCCAATATCTCTCTTGAGGGGTGGTGGTGAGGGGGGGTGTATGTATGTACATACACACGCAGCACAAGCACAGGAAGACCACTTCAATTCTGCAAACCGCTTAGAGGCTGTCCTAGTGTTAAGCAGTATATAAATACATGAAATAACTAAATAGTAACAAGGCACAAACTCAGTATTAGAAGGAATTATGATTCTGTAGCAGCCAGGCTGCAGACCAGACTTGGCTCCTCATTGGGGATATTGTGACAGCTCTAGTTCAGAGCCCAGACCCAATTACAGAAGCCATTTCAGATCCACAATTTAGGCTCGAGTCTTGGCTGGCTTGCTCTGGCAAGTAAATGTTAAAATTTCAAGCTTAGCATAGAGGAAGTCAGAGAATGAGGGAAATCATCAAGCAGAGGTTGGGCACATCTTTCCTTTCCTTTAATGGGGTTCCTACTTCATGCAAGCAGTTTAAATGGCAATGCTTCTTTGCAAAGACTGTTTGCATCCCAAATTAAAAGCTAAGGACTACATTTCATCTGACTGAAGATCTTCGGTTAAAGCTCAGCCTGTTTTGCATGTTGCACACAGAATTCATTGTTCTTTCTTCTGATTTAATGCCATGCTTTATGCTCTTCAAATGTTACAAGTCACTTGGAGACTTCTTATGGGTTGTAGCCAACTAAGTCCTACTCAGAGTAGACCCACTGAAATCAATGGCCATAAACTCATCATGTCCACTAATTTCAATAGATCTACTCTCAGTAGGATTAGCATTGGATACACCAGTGTCAAGTGACGAATAAAGTCTATTTTTATGAACAATCAATTCTATGCAGTAAGAAGCAGCGGCCACAGAGTTCAATGGTATTTACCCTCAGGAAGCCAGGTACAGCCCTGCAGTCGAGCTGATCCTAACAAATTGGGTATTATGCCATTCACAGCTGCTCTTTGGGAGGGGGGCAAGTGCATTTCAGTGTAAGAATGGATCAACGCAGCTGCCAGCATTTCACTCTCCTTGGGGATGTAGCTGTGAGGGCTGTTGTGAGGAGTTCCTGAACTCCAAAACTTTACCACCAGGGCCTACATTTAAAAAAATAAAATAGCCATGGCTGCATAAAGGAGACCAAGCGCTTGCACTAAAGCGGGACTGGGCAGCCCAGCGGACACTTATCAGGACTCCTTCACTTCCAGGAGCACAAGAAGTCTCTCTCCAACCTCTCCATGACGCGACTCCGCAGCTCTGTGGCACAGCATGTTCCTGGCATGCAGACGCACCCAGGCTCAATCCCCAACGGCATCTCCAGGCAGGGCTGGGAGAGACTCCTGCCTGAATCCCCGGAGAGCCGTTGCTGCTAGTCAGTGTAGACAACACTGAGCTATACTGCCCCGACTTGGAAGAGGTTATCTCTCCGTTATAACCCAGGGGTCGCCTTGTTCCCAGAATACAGCACAATCACAACATACTTATTAGGGTCAGGCACAATTACAAACCAGTCGACACAGATTTTGTAGGGCTGCTCAGCTAAGCTCTTGTCGTCCTGCCCCCTTCCTCTGCCCCAATGCTCAAGCTCCTCACAGGAGAGTCTCGCTTTCTCTCACTGATCCCCAGAATTCTCTTGAAGGCTATGGCACTTGGGAACGACAGGGGCTGCCCAGGGACCCCGTCCCTTGAACTGGACCTCAAACCCAGGCTCAGTAGACATGGCCATTGCAACACTGCCTTAGAATGGTTTCACCCCCCCCTCGAATATGTTTTTAAAGCTTTTTTAAAAAAGATGTTTTGTTTTGATGTTTTTTAAAAAGTTTTGTTTTAATATATTTTAAAGTCTGTTCTTTAAGATGTTTTAGAGTGTTTGTAGTGTTCTGTTTGGCACCCTGAGCTCCTTCTGGGAGGTAGTAGGGTGGGGTAATAAACAAATAAACAAATCTCTAAACATGGAGCATGCCAGGCAACTGCAGGCCCCAAGTGACAAAGCTGTCACATCTTTGGAGACAGAACCTGTCCCCCTATTAATAATGGCAAAATGCAAACCACTAGTGTGTCTGAACAGGGTGGTTCATGACAGATGCTCTTGGAGGTCACTGATTCATAGGATCGCCATAAGTCGTAATTGAAGGCACATGACAACAAAGTGTATCCACAGTGTCACCCCCCCAACCCAACCCCCCCAAGCACACTCCTTCCTCAGTGCAATAGCCTGGTCCAGCTTGTCCTTCAGTTTGGACAGGGTCTGCTCCTTCATCGGCCTTACCCCCACACACACAAGGTAGCCTCCTCTAAACCTTTCACCAATTTGCTCATCACACAAGAGACCAAGAACCGACACATGCATCCCAAATCAATGGCAGGCTGTCCAACTCCCTCTGCAGAAGCACAAGCAATGCTGCACTCCTCATATTGAAACAGAAAACATAAGAGGCATCCTCCTATTAAAGTCTGGAGTCTTTCTCTGCCCACCAGAACCAGACTTTAGAGCAGCCCCCCGCCTGCCCAGGTTCTGCAAGACAGGAGTGGGGAATTCTCTTCAGCCCAAGGCCAAGTTCCCTTCTGGGCAACTCCAAGGCAGAAACATTTAGGGCGCTAAGCAGGGCCAGCAAGGGGAGAAATTCCAAGGGCCAGGTGGCGAGGCATTGAGGGCCGCATTTAGCCACTAGGTCTCAGGTACCCCACCCCTGGTGCAAGATGAAAACAGCTGACTCCACCATGTCTCATTTCACACTTACCGGCAAACCCCGGTTCCATTGGGATAGGTTTCACACCTTCCTCCATTCAAGCAAGATTCGGAAGACTGGGTACATCTGAAACCTGCAAGGAGAAGACAGAAAGTTAACCTCCCAAAGACTTGTACATAATATCACAACACTAAGGCACGCAGTTTGTGATGGCCACAGGCCAGGCTGTTAAGCTCTGCTCACTTCGCACTGTACCTTTGTTCCATTTTTTAAAACAAATCCAGCCCCTGTCACGTACGCAAGCAGGTCCAACCAAGACCGAACCTCAGTCCCCCCAACAGCCGCAGAATGTAAGGGAGCCCTATCCCCATTTTACCGATGGGGACCCGAGGTTAAGAGACAAAGCCTGGCCTAAGCGCAGAACAGAAGCCTGACCCTCCTAAGCTTTTGAGTCTATGCACCCAAGTAAGGCACCTTTCCAGACCAATTTCCAAGTAAACTAAGAATCTGCAATATGGAACCACAGTCAGATAGAGCAACAATTGCCTACAATTCGGTTTAGGAATTGAAAACAAGTTCCTCATCTTTATACAAGTCAAGAACAGCATTTCACCGATCTCCTTTCTCTGCAGTTATTCAGCATTGGGGGAAGGAAGGCATCTTTTCACCTAAGGGCTCCTGTCAAATACTTCCTGTGCTTCAAGTTTAGCGCCACTAGGGCTAAGCCACACGTGGAAAGGTGCGTCAAGGCATCCTCACTCACACGTGGTCCAAATACAGCCCAAATGCCAATGCCAGACATGCCTTCCTCCTCGGAGGCAGCTGGAATCAGGCTTGCATACCATCACTGCACGCCCACATGAAAGTACAGCTAAACATACATGACGTTGTCAAGCCCCCAATCACTCGCGCTTCCTCTGTGCATCACTTAGCCAGCTTCCAGAGTTCCCGTTCCCAAAGGACTTAAGAGGGCCCTTGGGGAAAGCAGGTGGCAAGAGAAAGGGGGTTGGCAGGCTAAACTGGCATCAAGAGGGACAGGAACCTGTGCGGCATGCCAAGTGCCAACTCTCTATCCAATTATGACTCCTGCAAATCCTGGCCACACCCAATCTCAGTCTCATTGATCCTGCCCACAAAGTCTCACAGCTTCATCAACATCCATGAGGACTAGGGGTTGGGGGGGGGTTGGTAATTGTTTTTGTAAAGGAAGAAAAATTAGGATGCCAAATCTCATAGCATACTCAGTTCTGGGGAAATGCTCACAGCCAAAGAGATAAGAGCCATAAACCAGACCACAGAGTGGTATGCCAGCAGCAAAGCACTCCTTACAAAGCTCATCACAGCTACATGCCGTTTTGGGCAAGCCAGCAGAGAGATCTGAGGGAGTGCAGCACATCTGGCTTCATAAACCAATACAGCATAATACCGTCTGCTTGGCTGACAGATGGGCCATACTTTGAAAGGGAATGGCAAAGCAGGCTTGGGAGATACATTGGCTGAGGCTGATGGGAGTCGTAGTCCAAAACATATCGGGGACACCTGCTCTTCATAACCCCTCCTATGTTGCAAGAGCTACTACGCAGCATTGCAAAGCAATTCCCAATTCTTGTACATGGATTAGTGAGTGGTGTAGCCTGGTGAGGGGGGGCTAGGGGGAGGCCTGGAGAGCCAGATTCCACCACCACCCCGGCCTGAGATTCCCCACTTGCATGGTAAGCTGTAGTTCCCCTGGATCAAAGACACCTCCCTGTTTTGCTTCTGCTGTAAAGCACCAAGTATACTAGCAGCCTTGTATAACAGCAGCAACAGTAGTGGCATTTAAATGTTCATTCATCTGATTGCCTATGGTGAGGAAAGATCGCCTTTAGGTGACTAGGCTGGGCAGCAGTTGATGCTCAGAAAAGGTGATGCTTCCTCTTAGGTCAAAGTGAGACATGTGCACATGGACTGTTCTGCTCTTACAGAATCCTGGCTACAGTCAGCCATGAGGATCTGACAGAGGCAACTCAGATCCAGACACAACCCTATTACTGATTGCCTTTCAACGTTTATAAGCTGCCACTTAAGACCTCAGGCCTGTTTGAATGACAAAAGATGAAATAAGGCTAGGTTGTGAACTGCCCTTCGGTCTGGGGGGAGTCAAGAATTTTCACAAAATAAACAAATAAAATATACGGGGGGGGGGGGGTTAGCCTTCAACTAGGTGGGTTCAGCTCAGCCCCTCAGCCCCCTTTCTGCAAAAATGGAAGCAGCACACTCACAAAGTTCACTGTGAGAATGAACAAAACATGGAAATGCTGGTTTCTGCCCCCAAAGAGACTGTACAGCAACAAACTCAGCAAGGTTTTGGTGCTAAATTCTGAGCTACAGCTTAAAGCAGGCAGGAGAGAACTGGCTAAGGCCACCCTTGCGCAATGAGGTCCTAGAAAGCCCAAACTGCAGCCGGAGGAAACTAACTCTGACTTTCACTGGCACTCATCTTTAGACTCTTTTCTTTCTGTCCCCAGAGCCCACACAAACTCATAGCCTCCATCCTGGTCACCACACACACAAAGCTATTTTTTTAATTGTCTGGCTATTCAGATATTCATGATTTTTTTTTCTTTACAGGGGAGGCTCTGCAGAAGGAGCCCTGCAGAGGAAGGAAAAAAGAGAGGGAGTTGTGAAGCACCAAGCAAGCCTGCCCCTCCTTGCTCGTGGGAAAAAGCGACAGCTGCAGAGCAGAGCTCTCTCTCCACCCCAGACAAAGGGGGTGGAATCAGAGCTGCCCATTGTCAAAAGCTAGAGATACCTCTTGCTGTCCTCTTGCTGTATTTACTACAGGCTGACACGCTTTACGGGCCTGAATCCGCCCCTTGATACTCAATCCCTACCTGCTCCTGTTTGAGTCAGAGCAGGGCACTCACCTGTCTTGGCGCGCTCGCGCTCGCACACACACACACGCACAGCACACCAGCCTCACCCAGGGACGTTGGTTACTTGTAATTTGGAAGAAAAATGGAGGGGACTGTCTGCCCGGAACTGCAGCTTGCATGAAAAACACTAAAGCGAAACTAGACACTGACCCCCAAAAAACTGCAAAAAAGAGTGTTCCCTCCTCCGTTTCCCGGAAAGCAGAGGCAAAATTATGCTTTAGGGTTATGACTAAGATGCCACACAGATTCCCCTGTGCTCAGTAACCCCAGGAGCAGGAGACCACTCTGCTTAGGTAGCCCTTCAAGGGTTTTCAGGTGGCCCAAAAGGGCCCCAGCAAACCTTTCAAAGGGCCAGTGCCCACCTGCACACTTCGGCCATGCGATGAAGATGCTCCTCTTGGCCTGCAATGGCTGGTTTGAGGCTCACACGGGGCTGGGGAGGGCAAGAGACCCCTCCCTCCACAGGGGCCTTGGCCCCCATTGTCACAGTACTGTATTACATTTGCACAAAAATTTAGGTTTTGAGTCCCCTAGAAGTGGCTCTTACTGTCCACAGCTGGGGTCTCCCCGGGATGATGGTGACACCTCAGAAAGATTCACCCAGCCCCCCATATTCTGATCCTCATCCCGTTCTTAAAGTGCCATCACTCAATTAGCTGAAACGGCACAAGGAGGTGGCCTTGGCCGCAGCAGCCCTGAGGTTTCCAGAAATATTTCAAGAAACTGGGGGGGGGGGCAAGCCCCTATAAACAGCTCAGGGGGAAGGTTGAGTGTGCCCAGAGCCTGTCTGACTGTTGAGAGGGCGGACTGACAACTGGATGTGGGGGGATGCTATAGAAGGGTAGAGAGAACCATCTCATTGCCTGGATAGGTCATTTCCTGTTTTCACACCGAGAAGCTGTTTTGATAAGCTCCACCCACGGATGGAACTGATAACCGAAATCCAAGATTTTAGGGTAGCTGGGACTGGGCGCCTATGTCTCCATCTCACACCACCCAACAGCCCTCCCTCCCCGGACCCATAGTTTGACTCAGTATAAGGCCACTTCCAGTGTTCCTGACAATGGGTCTAAGCTGTCTGGGGATGATGGAAGTTGTAGCCCCACAACAAGGAGGAGGGGGCAAAGTTGAAGCAGTCCGCACAGGTAACCCAAGCCAGGATCTGAGCCCTTGGCTCCTCCCAGCTCCACATCCAGCGAGCCACACTTGCCCACAAGAGCCAAGCAACTAGACTATCACGGGGTGCTCCAGAGAGCCTCAGGATCCCCCTACCAGCCCCCTACGGCAGGGATCGTCTCAAGATGTTTGCACAAGGTAAGATGGGCCAACGGGCACCTCTGCTTCCCAACACATGCGGTCAAGGAACCTGAAAATGACATCTGGTGGTGGTGGTTTAATTTTTGCCCGCAGGCTGAAGAAACACAAGTCAACTCGTACACCCAGAGGATTAGGTGCCTCACCTCGGTACACACTGCACCGTCGCGCACCACCCTGCAAGACGTGTGAATCCAGGTGAGAGCAAGCACAGAGCACACTTTGATTTGAAATGGAAACCGGCTGATTCAACAGGGCAGGCAGCTGGTGGGAAGTTCCGCTTGCCCCACAGCCACTCACAGCGCTCTCCTCCTGGAGTTACCTTTTCGTTGAGCCCGAAACGTGCTCAGTTGCACCAAGGCACTCCGAGGGGGAGACAATGAAAACGGCTCCCTTTGTGCCCCCTCCCCATCTCAATGGAGCTCCAAAAGCCTCGAATTTTAGGCTGCTGAGCTCTGTAACCTTTCCATTGTTCCTCCAAGTCTTAGCAGGAGTGCAGCAGAGCAAGAACGCAGGAACAGCGTGCGATAGCCGACATCCGCCCCCGGAAAATAACCCAGTTTGTTAAAAAAGGAAGAGAGAGAGACTGCAAATACAGGAAATCTGACGCTTATTCACCAAACAGAGGCACAGCTCCCCACCGCAAAGCTAACCTGTGACTGGGGCCTGCCAGCGTCACCCACTTTCCCCATTAAGTCTGAAGCCGGGCAGACGGGAGTTTGGCCCCTCTGCATAAAAGGCTCCCTACCCAAGAGAGGGGGCCATTTCACCCCCCACAGCGCGGCAGGGCCAGGTCGCCCTTGGGAACTGCAGAAGAGGCCGCCTCTCCCCAATGGGGCCAGAAAGAGGCAGCTCTTGAAAGGGGCCCAAAGCGATTGCTTTGGAAGGAGCCCAAGCCCTTGGCCTCGGGTAGATCTTCTAGGAGATTCAGCCACTGCTTCTCCCTCCTGCCTCCCTGGGAGGCATCTCCACGTTGGCCCTAACAGGGTCCTCCTGGGCAAGGTTCACTCCCCCCCCTTTGAGGAGGGAACGGGGTGATACTTATACAAAAGGCGTCTCTCTCTCTCACACACACACACACACGCGTACACAGAGCCCTTCTTCCAAGAGTGCCCTGACCAACAGCATCACAGGCCTCCACTTCAACGCAACTGCAGAGCCAGCATTTTGCAAACTTCTTGAAAAGGTTCTTCACTCCTCTTTCAAAAGTAAACCTCAAGCATCAGGCAAGCCCTCTCGTGGCAGGCAGGCAGCCCAGCCGGTCTGTTTAGTTTCACTTTGTTGCAAACCTAAAGCGCCTTTTTTAAAAAAAGGAAAATAAATAAATAAATGGGGGGGGGGGGGTAAACGAGTGAAAAAAATCCTGTCCTCCTTTCTTTTCAAGGTGAGAGGCAGGTCACTCCGAACTAGTCTTCCGTTTACAGCATCTAATTGCCAGGCGGATGCAGGCGCGCACGCAGGGCAGGAAAGCCCAGCCTCAGGTAGGCTGCCCTTGCACATGGAGGCTCAGCTTAACTCCCCCCCCCACTTGGTTCTTTAAAAATTCGAGAGCTCAGTCAGAATAGAAAGGATCGCCCAACGCAGCGGCCGGGCAGCACCGCCGGAAAGCAAAAGTGCAGAAAGGTCCTCCGACGTAGATCCTCCTTGGACACGAAGGCTCCATCTGAAGGTCCCCGAACCAAAGCTCCCATCTCCTTGCGCGCAACAAAACTGTTAAGCCAGAGAGGCGGGGGGAGGGAGATGCTTCCGACGCCCCTCGGAAGTGCCCCGCAGGAGCTGTGTCCGGCCCGTCGAGTCCAGCGCCCGGCTCTCGGCCAGATGCCCACGAGAGGAAGCAGCAGCCCTTGGGCGCAACAGGTGGACGCGGAGAGGCTCGTTCGCTCGGGCTGCAGCTACCCCACGCCTTTGAAGCACATCTCCTTCCCCACCCAAAAAGGAACCTGGGAACTGTAGTTTGTCAAAGGTGCTGGGGTTTATGGCTCCGCAAACTACAGTTCCCGGGCTTCTTTGGGAGGAAAGACGTGCTTTAAGGGCATGGCGCGTACGCAGCCCCTGGGGCTGGCGCACCCTTCCCTCCCGCCGAAGCCACCAGCCCACCTACCTCGGGTGACGGCGGGCACCGACGACAACAGGAGCAGCAGCCGGAGGAGAAGGAGAAGGAGGGCGCCGGCTCCTCGGCAGCCGGGCTCCCCGAGGGGCCGCATTGCTCCGCTTCACTCGGCGGCTCCGCCAGCAGCCGGGAGGGAAACGCGCCACCAACTACTGGAGCGTCGCCGGCGCGCGGAGAGAAAGAAAAGGACGGCAGGATGGAGGGGGGCTCTCTGCTCCGGCCCGCCCCTCCCGCCTCGCCGCCAGGCTGCGCCCAAGGCCGGCTAACCCTCCGCGCGGCGCGCCCCGTCCGCTCTGCCCTTGCGAGTCCCTCGCCCGCTCGCTCGGCTCCCTTTCGGCACGGCCTCCCTCGGTTTGCGCCCAGCCTCGCAGCGCCTCCGAGCAACAAGAACTTCTGCCGCCGCTGCCCGCCGGAAAGTTTTGGGAAGTGCGTGCACGCGCGCGCGCCCACAGAGAAGCGTTCCCTCGCCGTCGAGGCGGAGGGAGGGGCGGGGCTGCCTGCGCCCAGGAGGCTTTTTGGCCTCTGAATGGAGACAGGGCGGAGAAGTGCCCAGGGCGAGCGTTTGGGGGCGGGGAAACCCTCGCTGAAGCAGGCGGTGGGAGTGCCACCTTCTGCAGTTGCTGGGGGGAGGACCCGGGACGCCTGCCCCCCTCCCCGGTGAGGAGACCCGAAGGCGGAGGCGACCTGGGCCACTTCAAGGAGGATTGCGCTGGCCTGGGGATGGCGAGCGGGGAGAGGAGCGCTGCTGCTGCGCTGACGCCCTGCGAGTGGAGGGGGGGGCTTTGGGGCATCTGGTTGGCCACCTCGAGGCTTGGATGGGCCACTGGCCTGATCCGGTAGCCAGGCGCTTTTGTGTCGCGAAAGCAGGACCTCCGTGCCCAGAGGAAGGCGCCTCTGCGTGTCACTTGCCGGGAATCACAAGTGGAAAGAGCGCTGCTGTGCGGTCCGGTCCTGCTCGGCGGCTGCTTCCCATCGTGGGCATCGGGTGGGCCGCTGCGAGAACAGCAGGCTGGACTAGATGGGCCCCCCTTGGCCTGATCCAGCATCGGGCCCTTCTTCTGGGGTAGCTTGCAGGTTGGAGGGCGGGGGGATGTTTGGCTGTGGTCACTGTGGCCCTCAGTTCTTCCACTGAGTATCACAGATGCCCTTGTGTGCCCCCCATTCCTATCAGCCTCCTCCTTAGCTGGGGTCTCAGCCATGCCTCAGGGTCTGCCTGGGCTGCCCTGTCACTAGAGCAGTCGTAGGGGCCCCTTTGGCCCTGCAGGTGTGGAACTACAACTCCCATCAGCCCCTGCAGCAAGCATGGCCAGTGATGAAGGGGGCTGTTGCTCAACATCTGGAGGGCCAAAGGTGCCCCCGCAGCTGTGCGAGAGGCTCCCCCAGGCCAGAAAGGACCTCTCGCGGTGGGCAACTGGAGGCCCCGGTGGAAGCCCCCTTGCCGGACTGAGCCCAACAGCAGCTCTCCCTGCCTGTGGTCCCAAGCAGCGGGTGTGCAGAGGCAGGCCGCCTCCAGGGACGGAAGCACCGCGAGACACTTCCCAGAAATGCTCAAGAGGCCTTCATCCCCACAAGGGATTGTCTCCAACTCAGTCCTGCTGCAAGTAGACCCATTCAAATGAAGGCCCCTGTCAATCTCAGGGGGTCGACTCTGAGCAGGACTAGGACAGGATGCTGGACCTGCTTGCTTCATTTATGACCCACAGTTCCTCCAAGGAGTTCCAGGTGGCACACGTGGCTCTTCAGACACACATCTGTAGCCTCACAGCAGAGCAAGGCCAACCAGCAACCTTTGCAGCTGAGGAGCTAGTTGGGCCTCTGTCTTTCCTGCACCTCATGCCCCAGGGGCACTACCCGCTACACCAGGCCTTCCAGACGTGGCTGGACTACAACCCCCTTCATCCCCGGCCGTTGGCCTTGCTTGCTGCAGAGACTCATGGGTGCTGCAGTCCAGCCACCTCTGGTGGGCCAAAGGGTTCCCCCACATCTGCAGCACCCCATCCTCATACTGGGCTGGTGTCAGACCCTGCTTCTGTTGAGTGCAACTCCTCCAGACTAGCGCTGGGTTTTTTGACCTGAAGCTGCTGAACCACACTCCAAGCCTCAGCTGACTCCTGCCAACCCCCTTCGGCCAGGCCTTTACTCCTGAGGAGACCTCACTGGTACTCAGGCACTTCTCGTGATGGGCCAGGTCTCCATCTGGCATGTGAGGCGAGACCCATCCCCTGGGCTCGGGACACATTCAGCCTCGATGCCAGAAGCCGAACTCACCCTGGGCACAGACGGCCTTGCAGGACCCTGGATCCTCACCCCCAGATGGAGCCTGACCCAGGACTAGGCCTCCGGGTCTTCCTCTGATGAGGACTCTCCCGGCTGGGACCTGGCACCATCTCTGGCTCTGGCCCAGGCGACAGTGGTGGTGGTGGAGAGGGGAAAGCAGGAGATGCCATGGCCTGCTTGCTCATTGGCTCTCTGCCTGGCAGGCAAAGCAGCAGGTGGGTGCCTGGAGGAGGAAGAGGAGGAGCAAGAGCTACTGGTAATGGCAGGGAGGAAGTGGACTCACAGAAGGGGTGTGTGTGTGTGGATGGTGCCTTGCCAAGGGCCCTCCGGGACCAGGAGCTGTCATTGAGCAGAACCCCAGTTATTCAGTGAGCAAAGACGCCTGCCCTCCCCCCTTAAAAAGGCCCCTTTTCATGAGTGGGAGACATCTGTTCTTTGGCCTATCTGTGCAAGAGAGGAAAGCTCTGTAGCTTAATGGGTAGAGCGTCTGCTTTGCATGCAGAAGGTCCCAGGTTCAATCCCCAGCAGCATCTCTAGGTAGGGATGGGAAAGATTCCTCAACTGAAGCCCTGGAGAGCTGCTGCCAGTCAGGGTAGGTAACACTGAGCGAAAGGGACCAGTGGTCTGGCTTGGCATGATGCAGCTTCCTGTGTTTTTCCTATGAGGCTTCCTCCCCTGGCCCTTTTGGCTAAATCCCACCCAACACCTCTCAGCTTGGGGCTTTGCTGGCAGCTGGTGACCACAGCTGGATTTGCACACCCCTCTTCTAGGCAGAAGGGTCATCAGAGTGCACAGAGCCACTCAAAAGAGAGCCCCAAAGCCAAGAGTGGTGGAGTCAGAGGAGCAAGGAAGGCACGGGTATTTGGGGAACGTACTCCTCAAGTGCCAAAAAGGAACAGGTGGCCGGGACTAGAGCATTGCTCACCAATGCAGATATTGGCTTCTCCAAATGCAGGGTGGACGTGTGTGGTAGTATTAGGGGTAATCCGCCCTACTGGGCTGTTGCTGAGTGGTTGAGCACCTACTTTGCCTGCCGAAAGTCCCAGGTTCAGGTAGGGCTGCTTCCCCAGCATTTTCAGGTAGGGTTGCGAGAGGGCCCTGCCTGAAACCTTGCAGAGCCTCCGCCAGTCCATGCAAACAAACTGAGCAGAATGACCAATCGTTTGACTCTGTATAAGGCAGCTTCCTATGTTCCTAAATTGCTGGAGTACCACTGGCCTAGAACAGTTGCTCTGAAAGCAGGAGACATGTTTCTGAAGGAATGTTCCAAAGGACACCAGTTGTTGTGTGTGTGTCTTTCTCCCCTCTCCCTTCCACTTCATCACATTAGCAAAAATATTTCTGCTGGGTAGGTGGGCATTCTTTTGTTTGGAGCGGAAAGACAAAGGAAATGTCATGGTCTCGCTTTGTCCCTCTTGCTTCCATCTGCCCAAGCCTCTTTTTTTTCCTGGAAGCAACTCCAGGAAGAAGGAGGAAAGCTAATCTTGGCATGTCAGCAGTTGACAATAATGAAAGACAAGGAAGGTTGCAGCCAGCCAGGAACTAACGCCTCCCCCCCCCTTCACCTCCAGCAGCAACACTTGCTAGGCATGCACCACCAGCAGCTGAACAGGGATAGCGGCTCTCCCTTGAGGCCCACAGATTCCTCCCATCCCAAGGAAAAAGCTGCTGTTTTCATGGATTTTCCTGCGCTAAAAGTTATTTCCAGAAGTGAGTGTGAAATTACTTCGATGTAAGAAAGTTGGGGAAGAGATTTCAGATAGCCGAGAGCAAAGTTGGGTAGGATCCCATTTTGAATCAAAGAAGAGTTAAGAACATAAGAAGAGCCTGCTGGATCAGCCCAATGGCCCATCTAGCCCAGCATCCCGTTCTCACAGTGGCCAGCCAGATGCCCCAATGGGAAGCCCAAAAGCAGGACCTGAGCCCAAGAGCACTCTCCCCTTCTGCAGTTTCCCGCAACTCATTGTGTGCAGCCTCAAACCATGGAAGTAGAGCATAGCCATCATGGCTAGTAGGCGTTAATAGCCTTCTCCTCCTCCATGAATTTGTCTAGTCCTCTTTTAAAGCCATCCATGTCGGTGGCCATCACTGCCTCCTCTGGGAGTGAATTCCATAGCTAACTACTATTATTATTATTTATATTTATACCCCACCTTTCCTTTATAATAGAAACCCAAGATGGCATACAAGTGGTTCCCAGGTGATCTGCAATCCAGGCACTGACCAGACCCAGACCTGCTTAGCTTCAGCAAGGTGGTGGCCTCATGAGCCTTCAGACCACAGCCTGAAGAAGTCCTTCCTTTTGTCTGCCCTGCATCTCCCAACATTCAGTTTCATTGAATGTCCATGAGATCTAGTGTTATGAGAAAGGGACAAAAACTTCTCTTCATCCACTTTGTCCATGCCATGCATAACTGTATACATTTCTATCATGTCCCCTCTTCCTCGCCTTCCACTAAACTCACAAGCCCCAAATGCTGCCACCTTTCCTCAGAGGGAGAAGAGAGTCAGATACACGACAGACTGGAGGCCCAATTGTGAACTATTCCTATGAGAAGTTTAAATGGGAGATGTCTAAAGAAGCCAGAATGGCTGCACAAGGATCTCTAAGAAGCTGAGACTTTAAAGTGGGCATGTGTTGGATGTTGGAAGGAGGGACCTCTAACCAGGGATGAGTGCAACAGAGTAGCCTGTTCCTATAAGGAGGGTGCCAGGGAAGGCTGAAGCCCGAATGAGCTGAGACTTGAGAGAGATGCTTAAAATAAGATTATGGTTCGATCACTGCGCTCTGCAGGTGAGGGCCTCCTGCAGATACCTTCTTATCAGGAGGTCTGGTCCACACAACATATGAAATGGACCTTTCGTGTGGCGGCACCAACTCTGTGGAATTCCCTCCCCTTAAATATCAGACAGGTGCCACTTTTGTTATCTTTTCAGCACCTACTGAAGACCTTCCTCTTTCAACAAGCCTTTTAAGTAGAGACCTTATTCCAGTCTGCGTCTGTGTTGGGAGTTGCCTATTTAAGAGGGTTTTTAATATGTTTTTAAGTCTGTTTTTAAGATGTTTTAGGGTGTTTTTAGTGTTTTTGTTTGCCCTCCCTACTGGGAGGAAGGGTAGGATATAATTTTAATTAATAAATAAATACAATAAAAAATGGGGGGGGAGTCTTCCTTCTCTGTGCTCAGAGCAAAAAGAAAACCAGGGAAGAGGCAGGTCTCTGCTGCCAGCCAGTGTAGACAACACTGAGCTAGATAGGCCAATGGTCTAATTCAGTATAAGGCAGCTCCTGATGTTCTGGGGTGTTCCGCTGTTACTTGGGGGAAATGGCGAAGTGCTAACCGGGCCCCTTCGAGAGGAAGGGTGGGCTATAAATACATAACACTGAATTAAATAAATAAGCAGATGATGGAGAAATGGTGGGACTGTTTACCCCTATTTCGCCTTTGGTCTTCTCCCCACCAGAATTGTGTTCAACATGGGACAAGAAAAGCAAATGATACAAGGATGGACTTGCTGCTCCCAATAAGTCAGGAGGGGGCTAGAGAAGACTTGAGCTGCATCCAATGAGTTCAGGTCTCCAGGTCCGGAGACCTTTAACCTGTGGCTCCTTTGAGGCTGGCATAGCATCAGGGCCTTCCTTGCAGAACAAGCCAGTGCTTGAAAGTGCCTGCACTGCTGTTACTTTGACACGACAGCAAAAACTCTATTTAGGGTTCAGCTGCAGAGCTTGGAAAATTTCCTTTTTTTGAACTACAACTCCCATCAGCCCCAGCCACCATGGCCACTGGATTGAGCTGATGGGAGTTGTAGTTCAAAAAAGTAACTTTTCCAAGCTCTGCTGCAGTATTATCCTGAAGCTTTGAGCAGTGCTTGTTGTTGCAGCGCAGTGGCCGATGGCTCTCGAGACTGTGCTGAGGGGTACTTCCTGAGAACAGGGCATGGGGGCAGGGGAATGGCTTTACGCAGAGACAGAGGGAGGGGAGGGAGGGAGGGAGGGAGAGGAGGCAATAGAGTGAGCTGCAACTGGGCAGCCTCTGGTGGACTGTCTCAATGGCACAAAGTGTCTGGGTCTAGTCCTGCAGTGGATGGGGGTTTTTTTTAGGGGGTGGGGAGCAGCTGCAGAGTGGCAGGATACAGCTGTGGCTTCTGCAGCTGCCACGGACAATACCACACAACACCCTTTCTCTTTTCTGACATCTAGTCGCATGGGTCGGTGGCTGGCTGGTCAGACTGCATGGCAAAGTCTCTGCTGAGATTCCAGGTGCATGTCCTGTCTCAGTTGCTGGGCCCTTGTGCCCATAGGCACTCTGGAGGTGGTGGGCATAGCTGGAATCTGGGCTGGCACTTTGCTGCACAACACTACACCACCCCACTAAAATTGAGAAAAGAAAAAGACTCCTTTCCTGCTCTTTGCTGCCAACTAGTAAGTGGGTGGGGGAATCAGAGAGATGGTGGGGGACAAGAGTGCAACAGAACATGGGGGCAGTGGGACAGCATCAGCGAGGCTGGTGTGTGCAGAGAGAGTGGCCAGAGTGTGGGGGTCTAATGGGGGGCATAGACAAAAAGTGCCCCTCCCTAAATTGCACACTTGTTCCAAAGGGGCAGAGACTCACCTGGGCTGGAATGAAAGGACACAAGTGGAGGAAATATAAAGCTGTGGTTGTTAAATTTTTCACCTGTCCTTTACCAGCAGGTCTCAGAGTAGGTTACAACAATCTGAAATTCAATATTAAAAAGAGTTAAAACAAATCACGGTCACCGGAATAGGGTGGGTCCTGAAGACACACCTCAGGTGTCAAAGGCCAGGGTAAAGAAGAGGTGTGTCTTCAGCATGCGCAAAAAATTGTACAGTAAAGTTGTCAGACGCAACTCGGCAGGGACAGGGAGGGAGTTCCACAACTTGGGGGCCGCCACAGAGAAGTCCCTCTCCCAGGCCACCATGCCCCTGAGCTTCCGAGGGTGACAGAACTACCCAGAGTCCCCCCAAAGAGGGTCTGCTGGGCAGGAGGTGGTCTCTCAGATATTTGGGTCCTAAGTCGTTTAGGGCTGCAGGAAAGGGAGTACTGGGGAGGCTAGCACAGAAACAACCTCCAGGGCAGTTAATTATTGGGACCGAGTTTATTGATTGATTGATTGATTATTTAAGTTAAGAATGGCCTGCAGCTTTTACTCCCTGTAGGTCACCCCCATCCACAGATCTTATTCATTCTTTCCCCAGTGTGTGTCTTTGTGAATGTACAGATATTCCTGACCATGTACTCTTAACCATCTCCGATCTCCCTGTTTTAAAATACTTTCAGACTTCTGCCTGGGCTTGTTCTCCCGAGCATGAGAGCTTTTTAAGATTGATTGTACAGAGTTCCAGGTGTAGCGAGAAAAGATCCAGAGGTGATCTTGTGATCCAAAGATACCCCACACAACACAGATGAAAGGGGAGGGCACATTGTGTTTGTTTTTCTCGGGGGGGGGCTTGAAAAATGGGTGAGGGGGATTTCTTACAAATAGTTTGGGAAAATATCAGTAAAATATTGCCTATTCTTGAATGATACGCAACCAGTCTCCAGTTACCTGCTGGGTAATTTACCAAAAGGCCTATTTTTAAAATCATGGGACTTGAGACATAGAGACATTTTTCTTCTTTTATGATCAATGCTTAATTTTTTATTTTTCTTTAAAAAGATGCATTGCATTGGAGAGAAATATTTTCATTAAAAAAAGACACTGGATGCTCTATCATTGTTTTTAAAAAAGCAATTTGAGTAAATGTTTTTCAGTTAAAATAGCAAGACTTTAGGCATTTAAAAATAAATGATTGTTAAGTCTGTCCTAATGGAGACCTTGGCAAATCTCCATATGATTCGTTGAAATTTTTTCCTGCCCAGACATATTTAAACACGTCTTAAATTTGGAGGGTTTGGGGTTGTTGGGGTTGGGGTTTTTTCTTCTATTTTTGCAAGTTTAAAATAAAATGGATAAGAAGAACTCTCTGTGGGATTATTAATTTTTTTTTGTTCCTGCAAGCTAGGAAATTATGTTCACTAAGGAAAACTTGATGCAAATATAAACAGGTAATGCACATCTGTAAATTATTTTCATGTCCCCAGGGGCTGGGGAAAAAAAGCCCTTCTAAGTGAAACCAGCATGCATATATATTTTGCCCTGACAGCTCAGGGAACAAAAAATTGCCAAAATGTGGAGGCTGCGGAGAGTCCCAGCGTGGGAAAGTTGGTTTAGTGAGAAATTTGCCCTAGGCTATTTAAATAAAACCAGCCGCTTTTTACTGGCAAATGCATGTTCCACGGTGCTCCTGCGGCTACTCAATTGCCCAAACAGTGGATGGATGTTCCATCCATGTCACTTTCATCTCTCTTACATAATCACAATCAATATTTTTGCTTCCAAATGTTTGGTGCACTGAAAACTGGACCCCCAAAAGCCAGCCATGAACCTTGATTTCACTTTATTTTCCTAGTTGAACTTGCTTTTTGCATTCTTTCACACATTCCCAAATGCGGAGTTAGAGAGGGCTTCACAGAGTGACACATGCACACTATGTCTGGTACCGGCAGCCCTTTGCTGTTCCTCAAGGAAGCCTTCCAAATTCTGATCGCCTCAGAAATACATTCCGAGCTTTTTGCTGAGGAGCCCAAGGGCGCTCTGTTGGAACCTTGGAACACAGACCTGAATGCAGCCCTCCAGACCTTTCCATCTGGCCCTTGGGACTGCCCCCAAACCACATGCACCCTCCTTGGCCTCGCTTCATGGCCTCCTTGAGTGAGTTCGCCTGGCTGGGATGTATGCGGGACCTCTGATCATCCTTGTTTGTCTGGATGGAGGATGGGGGTTTAGAACCACATCCATAGCTCTGCCCACGTGTCCTGTGGCCCCGCCCCCAGTGCCATGTGGTCCCCAGAAGGCTACTCAGAAGGGAATGTGGCCCCCAAGCTGAAAAAGCTCCCCCATCCCTAACACAGAACATGGGAAGCTGCCTTATACCGTGATAGACTGCTGGGTCTGTCTGGCTTAGTATTGTCTGCACTGACTGTCAGCAGCTCTCCAGGGTTTCAGACAGGGGACGTTTCCAGCCTTACCTGGAACCTTCTGCATGCAAGGCAGTTGCTCTGCCCCTGAGCTACAGCCCTCCCTTAAATGCCCGGATAGGGTTGGGCCCAGGTGGCAATGCTTGTGAGGAACAAAACATCCTTTATTTGCATTACTTCACACTTACATACAGTCCCTAAAATTGATCCGTCCTGGGACCTGTTGTGTTCCTCTCTCCCAATGGCTGGTCAGCCTGCCTCCTTTGGGACTTTCTACCCCTGGTGCAGTGGAGGGAGAATGAAGCTCTTGAGCAGGAGTGATAGCCATATCTGCTGCAGCACAAGGGTAGCAGTCTGACTCTCATTGCTGTGTCAAGTGGATGAAGTGATAATGAGGCTTTCAATTTTGTTTGTGACGGCTTAGCGTAGAGGACATCAGAATAGGGGAAATAACCCTGCAGAGGCTAGATACTACTTTCCTTTTATTTGATGGGGTTCCTACTTCACTCAGCAGCATAAATGGTTACACTCCTTTTCGCAAGACTGTTTGCATTTCTTATTACAAGCCAAAGGCTGCATTTCAGCTAGCTGAAGATCTTTTGTTTAAGCTCAATGTGTTTTACAAGTCAAATCTGCGAAGTCAGAAGTAAGCATCACCAAGTTCAATGAAGCAATGAATAGGAAACTATTTATAGGCTTGCAGTCATGCAGATCCTAAGAAACGGAGCATTGTGCTACAGACTGCTGCTACTTTTCAGGCACAAGTTTGAAATGTGACAGTTCTAACTCGGGGGTCGGGGGCATCAGCTGTCAGGAGCTTGAGAAACGTCAGACTAGGTGGCTCTTGCCTACAGCCATACTACCCTGATCATGCCCAATCTCATCTGATCTCAGAAGCTAAGCAGGGTCAGGCCTGGTTAGTACTTGGATGGGAGACCACTAGGAATACCGGGTGCTGTAGGCTTAGAGGAAGGCAATGGTAAACCACCTTGGAATACCTCTTACCATGAAAACCCTATGAATATATCCAAAGAAGATTCATAGGGTCACCATAAGTCGTAATTGACTTGAAGGCATGTAACAACAGCAACAACAAGGTGGCTCCTAGTCTTGGTGGAGCCCAATTCAATAAGGAGGGGAGGGGGGGCAAGGAATGGTTTTATGGGTGACACTTGCTTTTTATCCTGAGATGCCTAAATGCTTCCATTGGCGGAGACAGATCTTCAGGGCTTATGAGAACCACAGGATTGGACAGTTTTTTAAAAATGCACCAACAAAAATTCATTGATGGCAGCAGCAGCAAATGAGCCAAAAAAAAAAAAAGGCATAAGCTTGATTCCTCGTCCAACGTGTTTGGGCACGAATGTCCAACTGCCTCTTTCCAGAAACAGCTAAAGAATAAAAGACGATGAACTCATCGTTAGAAGGAAGTGCACCAACACAACCAGATCCTTCTCTCTGTGAATGCCCATGCCGCTCGGAGCAACTGCAGCCCTGATTGTTCCCATTGTAGATTTCCCACTGCTTTGTAAGAACTTTTTTTTTTAACAAGAAAAAAGAATAATATTAAGAATGGTCTTGGCTGAAGAAAGCTCCATCTAGACCAATGCTCTCTTCCTAACAGAGGCTTGCCAGATGCTCTGGGAGATTGCAAAGCAGGATATCACCAAGTGAGGCCTGGCTGGTGGAGCTGTCCAGTTGGTGCTGAGCCATGGTGGGCCCCTTTTGGTAGGGGCTCTCCACTTGTGGGATGCCCTGCCTGGTGAGGTTTGTCTGTCTCCCTCATTGTTGAGATCAGGAACAGTTTTAAATCATTTCTGTTTATCCAGGCATTAGATGTCTGAAGGACACTGTTCCTGGGAGACCTGGGATCACTGGCTGAGAGAATGTTTTAAAACCTTTTTTTTTAAAGATTTCTTTAAACTCCAAATTGGTGTGTTTGCTGCCTTGGGCTCCTCTGGGAGGAAGGGCAGGACAGAAATTAAACTGATATATTAAACAAAACATATATAATAAACAGAGAAAACAGTGATATATTGCTCTTGGCTATGGAGGTTCCATTTTATATAAAAGATACTGTGGGTAATAGCTGTTGTTACCCTTATCCTCTTGTTCGTTTCTCAGCTGAAGGATTTCCCCAGGAACCAGGACACACAATAGACCACGCCTAGGAACATACAATGGTGGCAGCCCAGCAAATCTTGATTCTGTGTGTAAACCTCTTTCTTGGTCTCTTTCATGAGAAATGGGGAGCGGGGAGGGTTGCAGGGTAAGGACAGACTCCAAAAGAGCAATGGGGAAATCCTGGTGACAATGGGGCAGCAGGAGGGGGGAGAGCCCTGCCCTTTTCATCACAAAGTGCTCATGAGCTTCGCAGAACTTTCTGGCTGGTGTCTGTCGGCAGCAGAACGATAGACTTTTGCAGTGACCTTGCAAGGGCTGCGTTCATACCTCACGGTATGCCACAATCCGGGGCCTACTGTGAACAAGCTGTGCGGCAGTGCAGGCCTCTGGATTGCTCCTCCCCCGTTCTTCCCTTTGTCGGTCCAACAAACCACAAGCCGTGGGTTGGCGTGTCACGCAAACCTGCGCATGTGGCCTCTTTCCCCCAGAGGAACTGAGACCAGTAAGCCAAGAACAAACCTTGGCTTAACATCATGGTTTGTTGGGGAAGAAAGAAACCATGGAGTGCTGGTTGGTTACTCCCGGCTCAGTGAAAGGAGGAGCAATGCAGCAGAAAGCAGGGATGGGAACCTCTGGCCCGGAGGCCAAATGAGGCCTCCAGGCCTCTGTATCCGGCCCTCAGAATTCTCCCCAGGTCACACGCCCCTCACCGGTCCTGCCTCAACCCCCCTCCAGTGCTTCTGCCTGGCTGGAAATGTGTCTGGCCCCTCCCACCACTGCCATGTGGCCCCCAAAAAGTTGCCCAGAAGGGAATGTGGCCCTCAGGGTGAAAACTATTCCTCACTCCTGCAGCAAACCATGGATTATGGCTCACTGTGATGTGCAAACACTGCTATTAAGACTCTTCCATTCTTAAAATTGCTTTTAACCAATAAAAAAAAATCATTGGAGAAGGTCTTTCAAAATAATTGGAAAAGGTCTTTCCAAAATATGCATCTTAACTAGGGATGGGGGGAGAAATTCAGTTCAGTTCACACAGTAATGTGAACCTAATCCACCCATCCTGGTGAACATGTGAAGCGAAGCACAGCTCCCCTTTGGCATGTGTACTCCTCCAGAGTTTGGGATGAGGCTCTCCAACTAAACGAAATGCATACAGAAATGTATATGGCGAAGGAAAGTGCGCACAGCAGTAAGGAGGCAAGGAGAGCCTGGCTGATGGATCAGGCCAGGGGCCCGCTGAGTCCAGCCTCCTGGCCTGCCTGGTGTCAATGAAGACCTGCCTGGTAGTGACTCCTCTTCCTTTGTGCTTTCTCTTGCAAAGAGGGGGGGGATCCTTTACGACCCTCAGAGCTGCTGCTCCCCCACCCCCTGTGTGAAAGGACTGGCTGGAGGAGAGGACTTCCCACCCCTTCCTGACCCTGGGTGTCTCCAAGCGAAAACGCTGCCTGGACAGGAGCCAAAGATAATAGCCAAGTCCTCCTCCTCCCTTCCTTCCCAGGCAGACCAACACGATCAAATTAGCCCAACTGCAGAATCGAAGTCAAGCACATGAAGCTGAGGGCCATGAGAAATGGAAGGAAGGAAGAGGATCATGTTTTTTTGTTTTTTCGTAAAGTCTTCCTGAAAATTATCATCCTTTTAGTGCAAATTTCTTCTAATATACACAGGTTTCTGTGCAATTCTGCCTAATATACACATTTTTGCAAACCAGTTTTTCCTAATGCAATCCATTTTTGTATGTTACATTCACTAATATATGCAGTTAGGTGCACACTTTACTGAAGGATATATATTTTTGTACACATTACTGGGCTGGGAAACCGCACCGCAATATTTGAAGAAGTGCAAATTTTGAAGGTTGACTGTGTTTCATTCTGCCCATTGTTTCGGAAAAAAAACAAATTGTGTAGGTTTGCCTTTAGCTGCAAACTGAACCATGTGGAGCCGCATGTGGCTCCCAGAGAATGTGCTTGAACCATTGCAGAGATCTGGTGCAACATAAAAACAATCCCTGCCACCAGGATGCCGGAAACGCCCTCAGTCACAAAAGAAAGACAAATGACATCAAAGTCCATTTGTTAGAGGAAACAATCAACAGGAAGGGGGCAGACAAACTTATTGGCCGAAAGAAAACAACAGTCAGTCTTAGGAGCAAAAGGAAAAGCAGCTCTTTGGAGTCACCCAGATCACAACTTTTTTTTTCTCTAACCCAAAATAGTCTGCATGGCCAGAGAAGGTTAGACCAAGGGTGCTTCTAGACAGGGATGGGAGCTTCTTCTGCATTCAGGGAAGGAGCGGCCAGAGAAGCCCCAAATGCAGCACTGCTGGCTTGCTGTATGTTGAAGTAAGTGACGCAATGCACGTTGCCATTTAAATAGCAGAGCCTAAAAGATCATTTAGTCCAGAGGGTAAAATTACCCAAGTGCATCACCCTAGGAAGCTGCTTTGCTCAGGTGAGATAATATGCTGCTCTTGTCTGGTATTGTCTATAGGAAGCTTCCATAAACTGAATCAGACCCATTGGTCCATCTACTTCAGTATTGTCTACACTGACTGGCAGCAGCTCTCCAGGGTTTCAGGAAGGAGTCTCTCCCAGCCCAGCCTAGAGGTGCAGGGACTGACCCTGAGACCTTCTGCCATGCAACCATGCAAGACAGGCGCTTTATTGCTGATCTACAGCCCTTCCTCTAAAAATGAAGTAAGATTCTAGACCTCATAGTTCTGACTAAAGGGCTGAATTATATAAGAACACAGGAAGTTGCCTTATGCTGAGTCAGACCTTTGGTACATTTAGGTCAGTATTCTCCACACTGACTGGCAGAGGCTCACAGGGGTATCAGGCAAGGAACATTCCCAGCTCTACCTGGAGATGCCGCGATTGAACTTGGGACTTTCTGCATGCAAAGCAGATGCTCTGCCACTAAGAACGTAAGAGGAAGCCTACTGGATCAGGTTAGTGGCCCATCTAGGCCAGTGGCCAATCAGATGCCTATGGGAATCCTGCATGCAAGACGTGAGTGCAAAGAGCACTCTCCCCTCCTGCAGTTTCCAGCAACTGGTATTTGGAAGCATACCCCCTCCAGCTATGGAAGCAGAACATAGCCATCATGGCGAGTAGCCACTAATGGCCTCCTCCTCCTCGAATCTGTCTAATTGTCTTTTAAAATCAACCAAGTTTGCGGCCATCACGGCTTCTTGTGGGAGCAAATTCCATAGTTTAGCTATATGCTGTGTGGAGTACTGTCTTTTGTCTGTCCAAACATTCCAACTTTCAGTTTAATTGGATTTCCGCAAGTTCTAGTGTTATGAGAGAGGAAGAAAAACCTTTCGTTGAGGTCTGAAGGCTCTTCCGCTCTGGTCTACTCTGGCTTAGCAGTTCTCCAGGACCCCTGGCAAATAGCAGCTTCTTCCACATCATTTGCTGCCTGGGTTTTAAAAAGCTGGCCGTGCTCAGTGTTGATCTCAAGACCTTCTTTGTTCAACGAGTGTGCTCCGCCACTGAGCTAGGGGTCATAGTGCTGGGACGGACTCCTCTTCTTCAGGGGAGGAGGCCAGAGATTTGGAGTAGGAGGGGAGGAGATTGTCTTCAGGGCCAAGGGTTCAAAACCAAACAGAAATACCTGTGCAAAAAGACGCCCATTGTGCCAGGGCCTCTCTGGCCCAAAGACCTCACAACGTCCTTCTCCAGCTCCACCTCAGCAGTCCTAGTGGCATCTCAGTCTCCCCTGCTCTGCGAGTCAACAACTGCTCCAGCGAGCTGTCCCTTTAAAGAAAGAGGCCCCTCCCATCCAAAGGAGGAGCTAAGAAGCATTCCAAATATCTGAAAGACCGCCTCCTTCCCTACAGACCCTCTCAGGTGTTAAGATCAGCAGAGGGGACCCCCTTGGTAGTTCCACCACCCATATTCGTGAGGGGTGTGGCAGCCTGCGAGAGGGCCTTCTCTGTGACAGCCCCTAAGTTGTGGAACTCCCTCCCCACCGAGGTGCATCTGTCACCTTCCATATGTAGTTTTCAGCAAATGCTGGAGATGCGCTTCTTTACCCTGGCCTTTGACACCTGAGACGTATGTTTTCAGGACCCACCCTATTCCTGTGAATGTAGTTTGTTTAACTGTTTTTAAAACTGAATTTTAAACGGTTGTAACCCACCCTAGAACCTGCTGTTGAAGGATGAGTAATAACAGCAACAGGGCTGCAACTCCTATTTAAGGCACAGTCTGAGGATGACCAGTGCTGAAACAACATTTGAGCTCTGCTCTTACGGAGTCTCTCAAGGCTGAGCCCTGTAGGGAGCTCTCCAGGGTGCTGTTTAAGCCTTGCCTTGCCACTGCTGAGGCTGCCATTTAAAACAGAACACTATTCCTCACCCCATCCCACTGTCCATGTATGCAGAAGAGGAAAGGAGTGCAACCACAGATTGCCGAGCAAGAGTGAAAAAGGTGCATGAGTAAGAATTCTCCATCCAGGAGTCTGAAGTTCCTTTGAATCTGGTCACCTGCCTGCCTACCCCCTGTGCCACCCCCTAACAATGCCCTTGTCCTGGGTTCTAGAGTGCCCTCCCGGATCTGCCCATGTTCTAAGATCAGCCACTAAGGCCCTCCTGGTAGTCCCTCCTCAGTATGCAGTACATGGTATGAGGGCCCCGGAAAGGGCCTCATCAGTAGTGGCTTCTCATATGTGGATCCGTCTCCCTATGAGGTGTGCCTGGCTGCATCTCTTTATAGTTTTAGGTTGCTAGTTGATGCATCTTTTTCAGCAGGTGTTTGGGGGAGGAGAGAGACCTGACTACAGCCGCTGTGATTCATAATTGTTCTTTAGTGATTTGTCGTGTGTGTTTTAGCAATTGTGTTATTTTATGGGTTTTATGTATGTGTTTTTTATCTGTTGCCTGTTGTAAACCACCCTGCAGCTTGTGCAAAGGGCAGCGCACACATGATTGATATAAACAAATAAATTATGTTGGGCTGGACCTGTGTGGAGTTACAAAGTGGGTGATTCTGTTTCTGGGGAAAGAGCTGGTGTAGATGTCCTGACCTGGCCTCCCAAGTCTGCTCTGGTTCTCTGAGAAAGGCTTGTAATGGCCAGGCTGTATCTGCTTTGAGCAGGCAGATAGCTGTCACAGAAAGACCCTGACCTCTAGAGTCACTGGAGAGAATTGGGGTGTGTGTGTTAAGCATTGGTTATCATCCCTAGCTGGTTGGTGGGGAGACTTTTAAGTTGGAGGATCACTGGAGACAAGGCTGTCCTTATGTACACCCCTGCAAGGAAGCCCTGAAAGGAGAGGAGCTGCTTTGGTTCATGCAGACAGTCCCCCCCATGCCCTCTGCTTCCATTTAACTCTCAGCCTTCTGACAAGATTAGATCTGTTGACCTGCAGGTGGGAAAGGTGCCTGCATAATCCGATTATGAAATGACTGATCTTTGCAGCCTCTTGGGATGGAGAGAGAGAGAGAGGACTTTAAAACTGACCCTGGCTGGAGAGGCATTAGGAAGAATCAGGCAGCCAGAGAATCTTGTGGCTCCTTAGAAGCCCCAGGAGATTTATTGCAACCAGAGCTTTCACAGACATGTTCGACAGCATCCAATTAACTCAGCTGATGATGCCCATGGACACCTATACATGGTACACACCATATATTTAAAGCACCTGGAGTCCCCAAAATAATCCTGGGAACTGTAGTCTACCCTTCACAGAGCTACAACTCCCAGCACCCATAGCAAACTACAGCTCCCAGGATTCTTTGGGGAACACCAGGTGCTCTAAATGCATGATGCGGATGTGACCTTGGAGTAGCCACCAGCTATGAAAGGCCATTAAAACTAGTTCTGCAGCCCTGCCGGAGCTGAGAAAGGCAACTTCCTCACTTCACAGGGCAGAAGAGCACATCCTGTGTCATCTTGAGCCATTCTCCTATGATGCATGGAGAGCGCTTGCAAGAGACGCCTCCTGTCAAATAGGGCTGCCATGCATTGGATAAACTGGGAGCCAACTAAGAAGGGGTGTGTGTGTGTGTCTCAGAATCCCACCGCTGGGGCAGGAACAGCATTCAGGATTAGTTTTGTGAGAATGACACACATGCAGAGGCAGAAGAAAATCAGAAATGCGGGCTCAGCAAGGATGAAAGAAGCCCGCTAGTGTTGTTGACCTTGGGCACTACGCTCCCAAAGATTATTGTGTTCAAAAGACATTCCTGAGATACTTTATTACCAGTCATCTGTTACAATCCATGGGGCTGCTCTACAAATGGGAGCAGTTGCTCCAATTTCACCCCCCATCTCACCCCACAAGTGTAACATATCAGCTGAGGGTCATTCTATGGGGGTGGGACGTCAAGAACAGAGCAAAACTTTGCCCTGGTGCCTGCTTTGGCCCACTGGTCTCAAGCACACAGTGGGGTGTGGAGGGCTAAAACAACCCCCCCACACACACACATTATCTGACACAAGTTCAACGCAGAGCAGAATCTGGAAGCAAGCAAAGTGGGAAATCTACTTTCTGCAGGACACCTGGATCGGAGTCTGCGAAGCAGAGGACAGCTGCATGAGGATGTAAGAATGACTTGGCTGATCTAGCCTTGCATTCATCTCTCCCTACAACCTGCTGTTAATCCCATGGGGGGAAACATGCAGGGACCCATTGGGTGCCCATATGTTCCCCCTCCACCCACGACAAATGGCGGCGAGCCCGTGGTGGTGAAGTGGTTTGAGCGTCGGACTGGGACCTGGGAGACCCGGGTTCAAATCCCTGCTTGGCCATGAAGCTCACTGGGTGATCTTGGAGGCCAGTCGCAGCCTCTCAGCCTGACCTACCTCACAGGGTTGTGAGGGAGAACCATGTTTGTACCACCAACTTTAGCACCTTGATGGAAAGATGGGATATAGACATAATAAATAAATAATGATTAAAGCCGGTCAGGAGAACGGAGAGCGGAAGAGTGAATTCCCTGCATCCCACAATGCTGGTCGGACACCCTCCTTCTGCCTTCACACACACACACTGGGGCTGCTATTAAACGGTTTATAAACAGCAGCTGCTCCAGCCCTGCCCATCTGCTGAAGGGCCAAAGTGACTCAGTGGGTACAGCATCTGTGTTGGCTTTGCATGCAGAAAGTCCCAAATCCACTCCTTGGCACCTCCAGGCGGGGCTGGGGAAGGCTCCCTGTCTGAAACCCTGGACTGAAGAGCTGCTGCCAGTTAGTGTAGACAATACTAAGCTAGCTGGACCACAGGCCTGACTCAGTATAAAGCACTCTTTGCTCCGTGTTCCCTATTTAGTTTATAATTATTTATTCAATTCACGAATTGCTTCCTACGAAAACATTTTAAAACAATTCTGTTTTTTAAAAGAAACATCAATCTTTAATGTTTCTTATTTATTTATTTATTCAATTTATATCCTGCCTTCCGCCCAAAGGAGCCGAGGGAAGCAATGAAAAAAATCAATGACAAAAACAATTTCAACTCCAGTGCAGATACTGACTTGGAGGTGGGTTTTTTTTTTTTAAATCTCCACTTAAAAGTCTTGTTGGAAAAGGAAGGCCTTCAACAGGTGCCAAAAAGACACTAGAGACGGCGCCTGTTTGATATGTAACGGGAGGGAGCTCCAGTGGTAGACGCCATCACACTAAAGGTCTCTCCCACCACCCTCACGAGCCTCCTGAGAAGATGGTATCTGCCGGTGGCCGGCTCCTGCAGAGCACAATGGTTGGCTGGGAAGGACAGAAAGACCTGTCAATTTCAGTCCTCTCAGTTTCTCATTTTTCTAATCTTAAATTCAGTTCTCCACAATTCTGCAGCAATTTGCTATTTTTAAAAAAATTCTAATGAAAAATTTTCAGCATTTTAGTGTGAATTTCTCCTAATAAATACATTTTTGCATGCAGTTTTGAGTGATGTACACATTTTCGCAAGCATTCTCGTCTAATATAATGCAGTTTTGTATGTTATTTTCACCAACATTCCTTTTTGTGCACACATTCTCCTAATATATGCATTTTTGTAATCACTGCTTGGGTGAAGAATTGCATCGCAAATCTCAAATAAGTGCAAATTTCATATATTCAGCTTTAAATGTGAACTGAATTGGATTTCTCCTCTGTCTGTACACCAGACTAAAGTTCCCCCTCCGTGTCTGCAAGGGGACTTCTCCTGCAGAGCATTGTGATTGGCTGGTATATAAGGAGTGAAACAATGTTGTGCTGTGGTCCCAAGAAGCTGCGAGTGTCTAGCTGCACCCAAAGCTTTCCTGAGTCGCATGACAGCCCTAAGGAGACTTTTGTGGCTTCAACCCTGGGGCGGTGAGTCCTTCCTCTGACCTTGCAGAAAAGAAGTGCCGCTGCTGGCCGGCCCACTTGCCGGCTTCCAGTTCCCACTTAGCAGAGCAGCTGTGCAAGATCGCCAAGAGGGCACAGCATAGATGAGAGAGACCCCTGCGGATTGCAGCTGGGCTGGAACTGCTAAATTTGCAGGCATTTAAGCCTGGCTGATGGATGTGGCGCCCTGCTCTGCGTCAGCCTCCAGCTCGTACATGTGGCTTCCAGGTCCCCATTTGGAATGAGCTCCAGCTGCTTTGCTGGGCTTGCCTCCCTCCCTGGGAATGCCTTTCCATAACAGGGAGAAGATTTCCCGACACTGAAGGGAAAACCTGACAAAATGAGCCTCAGTCAGGAGGAGGATGGATGCAGAATACGAGGACACACCCTGCGTCAGCTCTGCCCGTCTTGAAGAGGGGAGGGGTGGGGGGAGAAGAGACATTTTCTGGCCGACAGTCACAGAATCCTACCACAGAGTATGGCAAAGAGGACGGTGAGTCTGTCCTGCCCTCAGCAAGAAGGCAGGACCAATTCTCACACACCCATTTCCTGCACCACATGAAGGTCCCAGCAAGGATGGATGACAAAGTCAATTCAGTTTGCATTTAAGCGGAATCTGTGAAATCCACACTTTCCAAAACAATATGAGAACCGAAACACAGCCATCCTTTGAAATGTGCACTTATCTGAATTTTGCAGTCCAGTTCTTCAACCAAGCAATGTTTATAAAAATGCATATATTATGGGAAAATTTGCATAAAAATGAACATGTTTCTGAAAATAACATAAAATGCTTGCAAAAATGTGTACATTAGTCAGAAACTGCATACAGAAATGTGTTTACTAGGAGAAATTTGCACTAAACTGATGAAGAATTTTCATGAGGATTTTTAATTTTTAAAAAATCACAGATTGCTGCAGAAATGTGAAGAACCGAATTTAAGTTTAGAAAAGCGATAAACTGAGAGATGCACAGATCCTTCCATCCCTCGCCTCCAGGTCACTTGCAGACAACCGATTTATTGACCATTCATCCTGACTTTGCACAAAGTTTGCAAGGCTATTTACTGAGCATTCATTCACGGCCTGCAAAAGCGGATTAGACAAATTCATGGCGGATAAAGCTATCAAGAGTTTCTAGCCACAATGGTTATGGCCTCCCTCCACTGTTGGATCCTAGTCTCTGGGAATCACAGATAGGGAGAGTGTTTGGGGGCTTCCCATAATGGGCATCTGGCTGGCTACTGTGAGAACAGTCGATGGGCCCCCTTTGGCCTGATCCAACAGGCCTGATCCAATGGTTGCTAGCATTGCGGAGGGCAGAGGAGTTCCTGGGGAAGAGTTCCATGGTCACCTTGAGCGTCCTGCGGATCCCATTGGCCCGGTCCCCCCCAGCAGTGCCAGAAGCAGATAAAGTTAGACAAGAGCAGCAAACACAGGTGAATGTGCTGAGCTTGCAGGATCTTTTTTGGTCATTTGCAGAATCCAGTTTCTTTTGGTGCAGAATTTGTGATCTCTTTTCAAGGCACTCGGAATTCTCCCGGTGTGATGTTGTTGTTGCTACTGTACTCAACGCCTATGCTTGGTGTGCACCAGGCTGACTGCTTGCTTGGAGTTCACCTTACCTGCTGCAAAAACCAGGCCCCAGAGGATCTCTCTGGCAGCCTGGCTGGCTTCTAAAACTACCTCCAAGCCCTGTTTTTGTATGAAGCTCTCAATCCGAGCCAGAGCATCAGGAATGTCTGGAACGATGGTCGCTCTCTATTACAGAAGGACTTATCTGATAGACCGGCTCCTGTTTCGCATGCCTGGGAGGCGAGAAAGCCCCACCCAGGCCCAGTCTAGCAGCTCCTCCTCTGTCACCAAACCTTGCTGGCATCCCAACGGCTCCCACCTGCCGCTTGCTGCGCTGCCCAACAGATAAAGCAACTCAAAGCCTCTTTGTAGGGCAGGACAAAAGGACATTTCTGCAGACCTCTCTCTGCTGCAGTCCCTTTCACTAGCCGAGTTTGAAATGCGCCTTGTCAGGAGTCAAAGAGGCCTTGCGCAGGATTGTGGGATCACTGGAACAAGGAAGTCCCTACACGCAAGCCATTGTGGCTAGTAGCCATTGATACCCTTTTCTTCCTTTTCTTCCTCCATGCATTGGCCGAATCCCCTTTGAAAGCCATCCAAGCTGGTGGTGGCCATCGCAGCTTCTTGGGGGAGCAAATTCCAGAGTTTAACAAAGTACTGCTGTGTGAAGATAACAGGGTTGAAGTGTGAAGGATTCACTTGCAAGTCCTCCTGGCTTCTGTATCTGGAACTGTGGGGACGGAGGCACCAGCTCGTCCATCACCTCTCGCAGCAAAACGTCTCCGGACAAGCCTGGAAGCGAGTGCGAATCTGGTGCTTCCTCTCCCGCAGAGATGGGGCAACTCAGCTGCTGGGCCAAGGTGATGGGATATGGCCTGGCCACATTTCAGTCGAGGTCACTCAGGTTCCCATGCAAAGCGTGTTTCCTTTGTGCATTACAATATTGTTATTATGAACCCGTTTGTTAAAAGCAGGTTAATTTGCCTGCTCGGCAGCTTGGGATGGCTGGGAAACGACAGCAGACAGGAGCCGCGACTGGGAATGAGCTCCTCTGTCTCTCAACGGGCTTTGGACAGCTTGCAAACTGTGGGCGTTTTCTCTCCCTTGCTCTCATTTGGAGACCTCGAATTCCAGCTTTCCCTCTCGCCTCTCGGTCCCAGCAGATTGGGGGTGGGAGAGGAGAGCATGAACTGACTTCCTGGTTCCCAGACTTTATGTGCCAGTGACCTTTATTTATGACCCTCGAGGTTTCCATCTTGAGCATCATAAATCCGGAGGGAAGGTCAGCCTGGCTGCCGGGCACAGGGCTTTCCTAAGATGCTGGAATTGAGACCCCTGGGGGGCTGCATCAGCAGGGAAAGAGTTAATAAGGGAGCGTCGCCTGTTCCTCCCCCTTCCTTCCCCTCCCCACATCACAACTGAACCGGGATATAAACAAGATGCTTTGTTTTTGTTTTATTTCACAACTGAAAAATAAAAGGATTTCCGCTGTGGTTTTGACACTGACTGGCAGACACACACCCCGGGTTTCAGGCAGGGGACATTCCCAGCCCTACCTGGAGATGCCGCCGGGGGCTGAACCGGGGACTTTTTGCATGCACTGAGCTACAGCTCCTTCCTCTAAACATAAAGTAAGATTCTAGTCCTCATAGTTCTGAATAAAAGGCTGAATTAAGTAAGAACATAGGAAACCTGCTTTCTACCATCTCGGTTTTGTCTGCACTGACCGGCAGTGGCTGTCCAGGGTTTCAAGAAAGGGAGTCTCTCTCAGCCCTACCTGGAGATGCTGCTGGGGATTGGACATGGGACCTTCTGCATGCAAAGTTGGTGCTCTACCCATTGAGCCACAGCCCTTATAAATTAACTTGCCATGGTGCAGCTGGGTAACTTTAGACCCTGGACTTAATTGTCCCCTCTAGATACTTCTCTTGTGAAGCTTGCAGTGTGCTTTGCATGCAGGAGGTTCCATGCCCCTTTACTCAGAACGATGGGGACTAGAATCTTGCTTTATTTTTAGGGGAAGGGCCGTAGCTCAGTGGTAGAGAGCCTGCTTTGTGTGCAGAAGGCCCCAGGTTCAATCCCTGTCAGCATCTCCAGGTGTGGCTGGGGAAGAAGAACCCTCCTGAAACTGTGGAGAGCTGCTGCCAGTCTGTGCAGACAATATTCAGCTAGATGGTCCAAGGGTCTGACTCAGGTTTAGGAATTTTCTTGTGCTTCTATTTAAATTGGCCCTTTATTCAAAACAACGAGGGCTACAATCTTCAGAGTATCTGCTCCGCATCCAGAAGTTCCCATCTTCAATCCCGGCAGCATCTCCAGACAGGGCTGAGGAAGAAGAGCCCTCTCTGGACCCCGGAAAGCCCCTGCCAGTCAGTGTAAACAATGCTGACCTAGATGGACCCCAACGGGTCTCACTGAGGACGAAGCTCCTTCCTACGTATACCACCCTTGGTTCCAGAATGTAAGAAAATAAATTAATACAAATACACAGTGGGGTTTAATTTTCCAGATATTTTAGAAACTCTGAGCCTCCTTTCCCCCACACAAGGATCTGAGTCACTTGGGCAGCTGCCCCAGAGCGGCTTTCACACCTCCCAGAGAGCCCTGCAGAGGCATCCAGGCGTCTCACCTTGGAAGGGTGCAAAGTCGCAGGAGCCTGACAGCCGTTGACGTGTAAGTGAGAGAGAATGAGGGCTGCTCTGAAGACGGCCAGTTTGGCCAGCAGCTGTTTGAAGTTGAAAGCACCGCCTGCCTGCTGGCCCACCCAGCAGGGTCCTGGGTGGGAAAGGTGGCAAAATGATGAGCATGCAAGGTTGGGTGGGTGTTTGCAGGCCAGCTGCTGGTGTTTGAACCCCAAAGGCAGGCAGGCAGGCAGGCGCCTCTCATGTGGGCCTCATTCTGAAAGGGGGTGTGTGCTCCGCTCTGGTCTGGGCATCCCTTACTCTGACCCAGTCCCGTCCCCACGAGGCTGCTGAGGAAAGAAGAGACTTACAGCATCAACACCAACGTGGGCAACAGCCAAAGTGGCCAGTCCAAAGTCAGAGTCCAAAGGAGGAGCGTCCACTGCAACAAGGGGCCAGGCAGGATGCAAGATCAGTGCAGCCTAAGGTCAGGATCCGATCCGTCCGTGGGCACGGGCAAGTAGTCCAGGGTAGCACAGGGTCAGGCCTAGAGCCAGCAGGACAGTGCTGGTGCATAGACGTAGTTCCAGCAGCGCTTCCAGCCTAGCACGGGGTGGTGGTGGTGGTGGAGCTGGACCTGCTTGGTGGAGCACGCCCCCCACCTCAGCTGATTCCGCCAGCCCTTGCCTCCCGAGGAGCCCTCACCTGCAGTCAGGCACATCTCCGGATGGGCTGGGAACCTCCTGGTCCCCCTTTCTGAGGGCTCTCTTAGCTGAGACCTGCAAAATCCTGGCCTACGATCCCATGGGCGCGAAGGGCTGGTGGAGGAGAAGGCATGGCTGCCATCCTGCTATGGATTAGCCCCAAGGCAGGACCCCCAGTTTCCCCTGTACTAGAACTGCGTGTCCACCCAGATTCATCCCAGAAGACTCACCTTCAACATTGTATTCATGGCTGTGTGCGGGTGAAAGTGTTTCTCTTTTGCAAGGGAGCATGGCCCCTTGCAAGGCCCCCCAAAGAAGAGTGGAAATGGTCAGGGGTACACTGATGAATGGGCTTGTTCCTGCTCCAAGTGGCTCTAAGGCCCTGCTCCCCCAAATGCAGGCTCATGATGTGGCCTTTGAGCCTGCCAAGATCTCAGCGCTTGGTCCAACCCCTTCCCTCCTGCCTGCCCCATGCACGGCATCCAGAAAGCGCACCCATCTATGCCAGAACCCAAGGTGGGATGGGAGTGGGACTCAGTGGTTTGAGCCACAGCCCACAATAGGCACAGCATCAACTGGGCACAGTTGCTCTGTTGTTGTTGTTGTTTTGGAGTTCTGGCAGATCCACACCATACATTTAAAGCACATCTGAAACACCTGATTTCACCCAAAGAATCCTGAGAACCAGGATTTCCCCCACAGAGAGCTACAAATTTCCAGCAACCACAGTTCTCATGATTCTTTGGGAGGAAGTCATGTGCTTTAAAGGCATGATGTGGATCTGCCCCTAGAAACTGGAAATGGTGAGCCTGCTGACATTTCTCACTCACTCTCTTGTTGTCCAGTGTTTCAAAGGCACAGGTTTGTTTCAGCTGTTGGGAGGAGGGACACCTTTCTTCCGGTCTCTTTCAAAGGCTTGGCCGTTTACCAGCCTGCAGAAGCAAAGAAGTCATGCTGAACTTTTTGCTTCAGCAACAGTTGTGTGGGGTTTTTTTGCCAGCTTTTTGCTTTGGCAGCTGTTAAGCCTCACCAAAGCTTTTAATGTGAGACATGCTGCTGATTGTAAATTTGACAACTCGTCGTAGCAGAGAGCTGTTGAGCTGGCGCTAGAGACATGAAATGTGTGGTTTGTTTTGTTTTTGTTTCTGTATATTTTACAGTGTTGACTTTTTGTTATGGACTACAGCCAAGACTAATAAATTAAACTCACTATGGATGGGGGGTTGCCAACCTTTCTGCTCTTGCATGGTCCCAGTGCCTGTGACAGATGCGTGGCAGACAACCATTACAACATCTCTACCACAGCTACCGTTGCACCTGTTACAGGCCTGTCTGTCACACACTCTAGAAAAGCAGAGGAGCTTTCATTCTGAGGGCAAAGGTACCAGCCCACACAGCTGGCTTCCCACCAGTTACTACTGCTGCCATGGCCACCATTAAACTCACTGGTGGCAGCTGAAGCAGAACATCCTTTCCTCTGTAAGTGATGAATGGCTGCTTGGTTGCCTGTGGAAAGACAGAGTATGCAGGGTGTGTGATGAGTAAAAGCAGCAGCTGGCACAGATGGGGACAGGCGTGGCCACCTGAGCCACAGCTGCTCCTACCAGTAGCCATATCTGCTTCACCACCACTCACTTCCTGGTCCTATGCATTTTAATTGGTAGATTAATCCACAAAAGCTGCAGTTGATTAACTGGAGCAGGGGCAGGGAACCTTTTTTCCACAGTGGAATAATATTTTGGAGGATGCATGCCAGCGGTGGCAGCCAATTTAACTCTCAGGCCCAGTGATTAAAATTAGTGGGAGCTCATTGTAATAACCAAGCCTGGGAGTCAAAGTCAAATTGCCATCGGTTTTTTTAATGACTCTTTGTTGCATGGATGTGCTACTCTTTCTCGTATCCTGTTATTGAGGACGGGTGGGATATTTGGGCAAGGGCTGTCTCTCAGGGTTACAGCATCTACCTTGCATGCAGAAGGTCCCAGGTTCAATCTCCAGCACCTCCAGGTAGGGCTGGGCATCCGTGGACGGTCACTGCCAGTCAGTGTAGACAATACTGAGCTAGATGGAACAAAGGTCTGACTGTATACGGCAGCTTCCTATGCCTCAATGATAGCAATGTTTTAAATAAGTACAAATCTTAGAATATGTGACAATGGAAAGTGGCATCTTTTTGTTTATTAAACTGCAACTTATCTGACCCGTCTTCCAGGCTGCATTGACCGTTTATGCAGAGTAAACCCACTGGAGTGAATGGACCTAAATTAGACATGGCTGTTAATGTCAATGAGTCTACTGTGAGTAAAAGTGACTTGCATACAACCCAAGGAGACTCACTTCTGAGTAGACACGTATAGGACTGAATTGCCAGTAAAATCTCAACAAGCACCTGTGGTGAGGGTTTGGGGATTCATTTACATGTAATGGGTTCACTAATAGGTGAGTTGCCTTAGACAATGGCTGACAGCCCTAATGCAGAGGCTCCCAAACGGTGGCCTGTGGGTCATCACCGGCCTGCAATGGCTACAATAGGAAGCAAACCCAGTAAGTGAGCTGCCAAGACCCTCAGCAATTTTCAAGTGGTTCATGGGGGGGGGAGACTTTGGCAACGCCTGGCCTAACCTACTTCAATTTTCTAACCAGATTTTAGGCCTGCAGCACCATCCTCCGCCTGTCGACTCAGAAGTTCTGACTGTGTGCAAGGAGCGTCCTTTGGGCTGCAGCTTTAAAATAAACATGCAGTGATGCTCCTTCTGTTCCACCCCTCCCCCAGTGGCTTCATCAAGCCCAGAAATGGTAGCAGGACACCCCCTTGAAGGACCCCCTCATTGCCTGCATCAGGAACATCCTCTTGGTTCTAGAGCAGCCTGTTTGGAAGGAGAGTCCATTCAGCCATGCACCCCCAGGGCAAACGTTGGGGGCACCTCCCCGCAGCTGACATTTGCAGAACACACTTTCCTTGAAACATCATTAGCCAGCAGCCCAGGGTGTTGTCACCTTTTCTTGAGCTGCTGAAAATGCCAAGAGCCTCGTAAAAGGAAAGGGTGTGGTGCTTGCTGGGGAGGAAGATGAACCTTTCTTTCCAGTTCTCTTCCTCTCATGATGTTCCCTTTGAGTATGCAGAGGTCAGCTGCTGCAGGGAGGGCGTCAGCTTCTGAGCGACCCAAAACTCGTTGTCAAGCAGGACAGAGTCTGCTAATTAAGGGCCCCTCCAGACGTCCTTTTTGTTGTGCACTCGTAAAGGTTGGTGCTGATGATGATCCTGGGGTCATTATACATGCAGTGGCAGAAGGTGGGTCCATGTCAGCGGGGCAGTGGAATCCGCTCCAGATTTCAGTCCAAACTTTCAAGGCCCCTCTGACACGCAGCCAACAGTCACCACTGTAGACTTGATCTTGCTTTCAACGGTGTTTGCACCTGCAAAAGTTTTAGAGCGGACCTATTGCTTCTGGAAAAGGGAAATCCCATGCTAGGGATCAGTAGGAAAGGAATTGAAAATAAAACTGCCGATATCATAATGCTGTTACATAAACCTATAGCACAGCCACATTTGGAGCACTGTGTACAGCTCTGGTCGCCTCACCTCAAAAAATATATTTGCAGAGCTGGAAAAGGCTCAGAAAAGACAACCAGAATGATCAAGGGGACGGAGCGACTCCCCTGTGAGGGAAGGCTGCAGCATTTGGGGCTTTTTCCTTTAGAGAAAAGGCGAGGAAGAGGAGACATGATAGAAGTGTATAAAATGATGCCTGGCAGGGAGAAAGTGGATAGAGAAAAGTTCTTCTCCCTCTCCCATAACATTAGAACTCAGGGACAGCCGATGAAGCTGAACGTTGGAAGATTCAGGACAGACAAAAGGAAGTCCTTCACGCAGCGCAAAGTTAAACTGGACAACTAAACTAGACAAATTCATGGAGGATAAGGCTGGCAAGGGTTACTAGCCCTGATGGTTATGCTCTGCCTCCACAGTGCCTCTGAACACCTATTGTTGGAAACTGCAGGAGAGGAGAACGCTCTTTTGGATTTTGCCAGGGATCCAGAAACACGAACACAATGTTAATTGGTCTTCTTTTATTATCAGGCCTGTTTTCCAGAGACTGATAACATGCACAGAATCCAGGACTTCCCAGAAGCCCATCTTGATTGTGCTTTTAGACCTTTCCCCAGGACGAATCAGGACAGGCAACAGAGATGACTCTTTAGCCGAGACTCCAACAGAACGCCGGGCCAAAAGCCTCTTCAGATGAGACCAGCCCAACTTCTCTGTCCTAGTACTGGTGCTGTGCCGAAATCAGTCTTCCACTTTCGCTACAGTTTTCTTCCCCTGCAAAAGAGGCTTCCATTTTTCTTAAGGAGACCACATCTGCATCACCAAATTAGAGGACATGATGGCTAGGCACAACCTCCACTGTCGAGGGCAGCCTGCCTCTGAATGCCAGTTGCTGAGAATCACAGTTGAGGAGAGTGCTGTTGTGCTGAAGTCCTGCTTGTGGGCTTCCCAGTGGGGCATCTGGTTGGCCACTGCGAGAACAGGGGCCTGGACTGGATGGGCCCCATCTGGCCTGCTCCAGCTAGAGGGCTCTTGATATAATTGTGTTTTTATTGTTTGCATTATTTTTAATAAATAGCGGGTGTTGTTGTTTTAACAATAGTTGTGAGCTGCCTCTTGTGATGGATGAGGGCAGGATGGAAATGTTTTAAGCAAGCAAATAAATGAATAAACCAGCAAGCAAGCAACCAACCCCTGGCAGGAACAAGCCCCATTCATTCTCGGCTGAGCCTTGGCAGACAGAGCGGGAGCCGACAGGACAAAGGCAAGCATTGTCTGAGCCTCCTTGGCCTGTCGTTGCGCTCCGCCATCGGCTTGCAGGAAGAAGGCGCTGCAGCCAACCAGCCCGCCAGCCAAACAGCGCTTGGATAAGCTCATTAAATCCAACTCCAGGCTATTATATTCTGGGAGGCTGGGAGAAAATCACACACCCCGCTTCTTTTTTTCATGCAAGTGACCAGGATCTAAAGTAAGGAGAAAGGAAAGGATGAAGGGGTCAGCTTAAGGTCTTTATTGCTTCTGTCTGGGGGACACAGACGGATGTTAATCAGGTCACTGGTGGAATTGGGGTGTGTGTGCGTGTAGTTTTCCCTGTCCACCACACCGCCTGCATTTATGGAGGGATGGAAGCCAAGATATTCTCCCAAGCAGGGTGGACAAGTGCAAAGGGGACTTCCTGCTTACAGAAGGGCCGCGGCTTGGTGACAGGGCGCCTGCTTTGCATGCAGAAGGTCCCAGTTCGATCCCTGCCCCCTCGAGGCAGGGTTGGGAATTCCCCCTGGTTGAACCCCTAGACAGCAGCTGCCAGTCAGTGCCATTCATACCTGTGGATGCTGCCGGGGATTGACCCCGAGGCCTTCTGCATGCAAAGCAGGTGCTCTGCCACTGACCTATGGCCTAAAAATAAAGTAAGATTCTAGTCCCTCTAGTTCAGAGTATAGGAGCTTGGGGCCTGCTTTTTGCAAAGCAAATTGTATGCTTCACAACTGAAGCCATCTAGAGGAGAAAGCCTTTAGTACATTTCAGCCCAGGGTCTAAAGTGTCTGAACTGCACCACCACAAGTGAATTTCCAAGGGCCATGGCTCTGTGGCAGAGCCCTTGCTTTGCATGCAGAAGGTCCCAGGTCCAATCCCCAACGGCATCTCCAGGCAGGGCTGGGAGAGAGCCCCTTCCCTGAAGCCCTGGAGAGCCGCTGTCAGTCAGTGACTTGGATGGACCAAAGGTGCAGGCTCCCATCCTCTTAGTCACAGCCCCTCTCCTCCTTTTAGTTGCTGGGTTGAGAATGAGATCCTTGTTAACGCCTTCTCCCACCACAACAGATGTCCCTAGGAGCCAATCAGCATGAAAGGGGAGGGTGTTTCCTCCTGAAAAGAGTCTTCTCAGCAGCTGACTCACCTAATTGCTCCAGCCACCTAATTGGTTCCAGTCACCAGGAAAGGACAAGGAAGCATGTTAGAAGACTCGTCTCAGTGGCTAACACACTCCCCTTTCATACTGATTGGCTCACAGGATGCTGGAGACATGGGGACCCTGCTGGGATCCTGCGCCTAAAAAAGCAAGGGGTCTAAGCCCCAGGAGACTCCTGACGACTACACCCCCGGGCAGCTTCCTTTATTTCCACTGAGCTAGACGGCCCATCGCTCTGGCTCAAGATAAGGCAGCTCCGGGGTCGCGTTCTCCTCCTTGCAAACAGTCCTGGGTGGTTGGTCTTGAACACCCACCCGCGGAGGGCCACCCCCTGGGAATAGGGAGGTGCGGGCGGGGGCCGGTTTCCCAGGCTCAGCGGTGGCCTCCAGCCCCGGGGACTGTTCCTCCTTCCCCCTCCCCTTCCCCTGCAGGGCTTCCCTGCCGCAGAGGGTTCCCTCGCCCCTGCCCGCGGGCGCTCCTGCCTCGAAGGCCCTGCGGGCTCTGGGCGGGCGCCAGGAGGGCGGGGGGCCGCCTGGGCCGCCCCTTCCCGAATCCCGCCCGGCCTGGGCAGCCGCGCTGGAAGCCCCACGAGGCTCCTGGAGGGCAACTATTCTGCGCAGGGCGGGATCTGCCCAGACTTATCCCGGGAGCGACGTGGAAGCGGCGGGGGAGGAACGTTCCCACCGATGCGCTTCCAAGTCCGTGGCTGTGGGCGCTGTTCTTGGAAGGAGCGAGAGTCAGCAGGTGGAACCTGGGACACCTGCCCAGGCGCTCCCGGCGCCGCGGCCGCGTCTCGACATGCGCAGGGGGAGCCCGGGGCCGGATGGATGGCACCAGGCCTCAAAGGCAGCCGTCGTGCCAGGGTGGGCAAAGGAAACATGACGCTACATCACATCTCTTCCCTGGACTCCGATGGCCGGGACTGCTGCGCCCGCAGCCACGAGGCAGGCAGTCAGGCACTCCCGGAGCCCAGCGAAGCAAGGCCGGTCCTCCTGCGCCCGCCTGAGGGGAGAGGGAGAGGCCCCCAAGGGTGGACCTCGCACCGGACAGAAGGAAGAAGGCGGGTTCCTCCGTTCCTGTTTCATTCAGCCTATGATTCGGAACTCGGAGGAAAAGAATGCTACGTTATGGTTAGGGGAAGGGCCATAGCTCAGGGGCAGGGCAGCTGCTTGGAATGCAGAAGGCCCCCTGCTCCATAGAATCATAGAATAGTAGAGTTGGAAGGGGCCTACAAGGCCATCGAGTCCAACCCCCTGCGCAATGCAGGAATCCAAATCAAAGCATTCCTGACAGGTGGCTGTGCAGCTGCCTCTTGAAGGCCTCCAGTGTTGGAGAGCCCACCACATCTCTAGGTAATTGGTTCCATTGCCCAGATGTCCAGCGCTGGGCATCTCTGGCTAGGGCTGGGAGAAACCCTGTCTGCAACCCTAGCAAGGTCACTGCCAGCCCCAGTGCTCTGACTCAGTATGCAGCAGCTTATAACACATTTATCCTCCAATCTTCCGTTGCGCGAGTGTTAAATCTTTGCGCGAGCAGAACAAGTGCACTGGTGTGGGGTCATGGCTGGAGTGTTGGACTGGAACCTGCGAGACCGGGGTTCAAATTCCGGCTCAACCGTGAAGCTGACTGGGTGACCTTGGGGGACAGCCACTGACTCTCTCAGCCTAAGCTACCTCACAGGGTTGTCAACACTGGAAAGGAGGGAACCATGTTTGTATGGCTCCTGGCAGGAGAGGCAGGATATAAATGTAATAATGACAAAATTAATAATAAGCATGCTGTCCTAACTTAGTCATCGTGCTCATTAATACCAATGGGGTCTCCTCTGGGAGTGACTAACATTGGGTGCAACCCAAACCCTGCCGTTGAGAGTCACGCTGTGTGTGTCTCTCACTGGGCCTGTTTCTTCCAACAGAAGGAGCTATCTTGGCGCCGCCCTCCCAAGTTCCATGCTGTACCCATGATAGCCATCCGATGCGTTTGACAGGAAGGAGCTGCAATGGCATCATCGCTGATAGCCCCAAAGAGGAGGAAGTCTGGATGTTGTCACTGGGGCACAATATGGGACTGGGAGGGCCGCCGTCCGTCTCCTCCCTGGAATCAAAATTGGGGCGGGAGGGAGAGAAAGAATGAGAGAGAGAAAGTGTGTGTGGAGGGGGTGAGTCTAAACTTGCAAGTTAAATCTGTACAGTTATTTGCTTTAAACCAACAAACCAGGAACCTCTCACAAACACCAACATATAATATAACCCACATGTGACACACAGTCAGCCAACTGTATGTTGCAAAGCTGCAGAATGTGAAATGTGGGATATATTGGCACATATATAAACCCAAGTCCTCTCCAAAGTGGGGTTTGATTCCGCAGTATGCTCTTGACGCAGTCATCGTGCATTCATGGTGGATTCATTCTGCTTTATTTGTTCTGCGATGCGCCCCTAGTGCTTCCACATCACTGCTGTCCGGAGGGGGCTACATAGCGCAACAAAAGTGGGACAAAACATAAACCAGAATATTTGTGGTATTAAAAAAGTTACGGGATTTCAGCAAGAAGTTACAGGATATGCATTGATTGGGCTTGAAGCAGTGTAACCGCCCCCAAAACATTTGCAGGGGCAAAGAGTCTTGGAAGCGGGATTGCCTGTGGCCACCCCGAGAGCATCATGAGCTTAGTTTTGTTTGGTTTTGAGATCAGTAATGGTCGGGGGATCAATAAACATTTGTGTGTGTGTTTTGCTGCTGGTTAAATCAGTGGGGTCTTGAGAGGCTAGGAAAATGTGCTGAGGGAGGAGCGGATCAGGCCCCTGGGCCAAGGGGGTTTCCCCTCTCCCAGGTTTTATACTCTGCCTCCATCCTGGCCATCAGAAGCTAAAGGGCTGTTGTGCACTTCAGCGCCATCATTGCAGGTGGCCAGAGGGAGGTATTGCGACTGTCAGATCAGCAGAGTCTGGTGACTGAAGGGCCAATAGGATCCTGAATGATGCTGTAAAGCTGCTGGCTCTGAGGAACTTGTAGCTCAGCCGCAGGCTTAATCCCTGAAACTTCCTGCGGGGTGGGGTGGGGGTGCGGGGAGGGCGAGCGAACAGTTCAGTCCAGGCCTCTGTCCCGCAAGTAAAATGAATTTGTCACCAAACATTCTGCCCGGATGTCAAAAAGCTGGGCTTGAGGTTTGTTGCGTTTTGTTTGTTTTGGACATTTAAATCCCGTGGTTTTGTTTTGTTGGGGTTTGGGGTTTTGCTGGAAACATTCGCATTGCGCTGTCAAAGTAATGCTAGCAATCAAATAAGTTTTGGCTCAAGAGTTTGTATGCAAAAGCCCGGAACTGAATCATGTTTTGTGTTTTGCATGTAAATGAAATTGTCAGAGAATTTGTCAGGCTTTTAATTTGGTGCAACGTTTGAGGATGGCTCGAGGCTAAAAAAGAAGGGAGGGGGGAGAGAAATAAGAAATCTTCCTCAGTTGAAGAATCAAACTCCTCCTTGGATCAATTACAAAGGTGATATCATCAGTACTCTCACTTTCGTGTTCCGTGAGGAGGTTATTGATAAGACAAAGGACACGCTCTGGACCTCCACATTCCCTTTGCTCACAGCCCTAAATTATCGCCGTTGCCATGTCCTGCCTTTTTGCTTTTTTTGCACACAAGTGTCCCCTTGACAATACTCTGAACTTGCAACTGCTGTTATTTTTATCCTCGCTCCAGACATGGCTGGCCACAGCCATAGCCGCTCTGACCCCTTTGTCCTTCATGGGGTAGAAACAGCTCCACTGTGAGGCCAAGTGCCTGGGGCAGATGCTGCTGCTGTGGGTGTGGATGTGTGGGTGCAGCCCCCTTGCAGTTCCTCCTGACCCCCCTGGCTGTTGGAGGACAGAGCTCTGTCTGCAGGGCAGTTCTGTCCTCTCCGGGCCCAGGCCTCACCCTCAGGGCAGGGCCTGCATGATCTGGCTGTGCTTGAGGACCAGCGCCTTGACTCAGGGGCTTCCCTTCCCTTGATCACCTGCTTTCTGTCCGTGCTGGGCAGAGATGGCCAATGTAGCCCCTGCTGGCACCACTGTGCCTGCCACTAGGCCCTCTGGTGCCCGCAGAAGGTCTCAGTAAACATCCCCTCAGAAGTCCGCAATGCAAGAGAGACTGTTGGCTCTTCCTGCTCAGTTCTTGTGTCCTAGTTCAGCCTCTGCTAGGCTGAAACCCTCATAAACATGCCCACATTTCATTGGATGTCAGGATTAGGGGTGCCCACCCTCCCTTCTGGACAGAGGAGAAGGGGGCAAAGAGCTGCTCTCTGTGAGCCAGCATGGCAATGACGGATGCCAGCGCCTTTTTCACCTATTCCCCGGGGGGAGGGGCTGGGGGGACGGGACGGATGGACATGTCAGCTCCATGTTGTGGCCCTGTCTCCTTTCTGCTATTTTAGATGTGGCAGCCATTTTGTATAATGCCATGCCCCCATGGCAGCCATTTTGTGATTGGCACTTTCTCAAAATTCCAAAAGCCCTGCTGCCCCCCCAAAGATTTGCAGCCCCTGAGTATGCGGTGGTCTTCTGCTGAGCCCCACTGCCTGGCCCCCAATCCTAGCAAGATGCCCTGAATATCAGAGGTGTAGTTGTCCAGGGTCTATGGGGGTCTTAGACCCCTTACTTTTTTGGGAGACAGGTCCCAGCAGGGTCCCTATGTCTCCAGCATCCTACGAGCCAATCAGCATGAAAGGGGAGTGTGTTAGCTACTGATAAGAGTCTTCTAACGTGTTTTGCCATTTCCTGCTGATTGGAGCCAATCAGAGTGAAAGGAGTTCCTATTAATTCCTGCTTCAAAAAGCCAAGTTGTGGAGAGTGTGAATTCTGCAGTTACAGAAGAAGAGAGAGTGAATCCTGAGGCTAGTGTCCCATCTATGTCATCATGCAGTTTGGTAGCAGTAGGAGATAAGCGTGTAGGCACTGAATTCGGTAATCCAAGCAATATCTCTGGCAGTGAAGGGGACAGTCGAATGGTGACAGTGACCGAGAAGCAGAAAGCAGTGTTCGAGCCTGGCCAGATTATTCTATAATCTTACTTGGGGGCATGGCTGTGACTATTATGAAGCGGTCCTGCACTTCTGGATTTGCCACCATACTACTGGCCCTGATGTGCATTTAGGGGAACTTTGCCAGAGAAACCACCGCACTAGGACATGTGTGTTGAGACAGAGGAACCGGCCACTTTGCTTGGACCTCAGATGGCGGAAAACATTCCTGCCTTTGCACAGCTGTGGCTGAGAAAGGGCACTGGCGGGTGGGAAGCAGCCCCGCATTGCTCTGTGATGCCCATAATAGGAGAGCTATGGGGCCGGCAAGAGAGCGAGGCTGGGCCCCTGGTCTCCTTTAATCTGGGAGCTGGTCAGGCACTTTCTCAAAATCACTGTTTACCGTCTCTGTTCTGTAAACAGTTCTGCAGCGGAGAGGTTGGGAGGGGGCTTTGATGTGGCAGAGCTCACGGTTGCCAGAGCAAACCAATAAGGGATGAACAAAACACAAGAGGCGGCAGCAGATCAGACAGCAACAGAGGAGCAGGAGAAGAAGGCCGAAAAGCCTTTGGAGCAGAGCTCAAATGGATGGAAGGATCAGTCCCTTTTGACACTCTGCGTTTCTCCTTTTTCCAATCTTAAATTCAGTTCTTCACATTGCTGCAGCAATTTGCGAATTTTTTTAAAAAAATCCTCATGAAATTTCATCCACATTTTAGTGAGAATTTCTCCTAACAACCACACTTTTGTATGGAGTTTTGCAAGCAGTACAAGCACCAATATAATGCATTTGGTAGTTGTTTTAACTGATACACTCATTTTATGTACAATTTCCCCCAATATGTGCAGTTTTTCAAACACTGGAGAACTGCACTGCAAACTTCGGACAAGTGTGAATTTTGAAGGACGGCTGTGTTTTGTTCCCATGTTGTTTTGGGGAAGTGCAAATTTGTTAGATTTGCCTCCAAATGTGAACGGAATCAAATTCCTCTCCCGTTCCTCTCCTGTTCCTGCTCAGAGTTGCTGAGGCAAAGGAGGTCTGTGGTGGAGACTTTACAGGACTGAGGCCCTCAGCCACTCCATTTGAGCTGGGGTCTCTTTGGAGAAATGGGAGATCTTTGGACACACCACATCACCTCCTCTTGTTCTCTGAAATCTGTGGAAAAACTTCCCTGCTTGACCCTGTCAATTACATACACCGGGCCTTTAATGGAGGTGATGAATTCACAGAAAGAGCACAGGAGGAAGGCTCTGGTGACTCTGGTTGGATTGGTCTGGCAGGTAGCCATGCCCCCAAGAAGCTGGTCAACTTCAGAACTGGACAGTAACTTTTTGCTATTAGTTCTTCCTAGGGATGGAAGAATCTTTCAATTTCAGTTCCCTCCGTTTCTTATTTCCCCCCCATCTTAAATTCTGCTCCACATTTCTGCAACAATTTGCAACTGAAAAAAAATCCTCATGAACATTCATCACCATTTTAGTGCAAATGTCTCCTCATAAATACATTATTGTATACACTTTTGATGAATGTTCACATTTTACAAGCAGTTTCCTCTAATGTAATGCATTTTCGTATGTTGCTAATTTGTTCATTTTTATGCACAGTTTCCCCTAATATCTCCCATCTTGCATCCTGAAATGTCACTTTACTGGGTCCTCTGAACTCAAGACCCCATTTTTGCAAACACTGTTTGGTTGTAGAACTGCACTGCAAAATTCAGATAAGTACGAATTATGGTTGTGTTTTGGTTCCCATATTGTTTCAGAAAGTGCAAGTGTGATATATTCGTCTCTAAATGTAACGAATCAGATTTCTACCTTGTCCCTCGCTGTACCCCAGAGCTGTTGATCTCTGTTCGGGAGATTCTATCATGCTTGTGTGTTCCTGTGCCAGGGACAACCACACAGGGGTGGCATCAGGTCTGGTATGTCCAGGCATCTGCCGAGGGCCCAATATCTCAACAGGGGCCACTAACAAGAGACCTGCCACACTGAGGAGGTATACTCAGGCCAGACTCATTCGTTTGTTTCTAGTCCTTTCACCGTTACAAAACGAAGTTTCACCAAGTGAAAGTAACACAAAGTAGGAGAAACAGAAATGAACTTGGGACACAAATAAGCTACAAAATGAACAAACTTAAAATGCTGAATGTCCTTGGTAAATTTATCACACCTGCCCTTGCAAGCAGGAAATGCTACTACCCTGAATAAGTAAAGACAGAGTGAACTTAAAATGCTGACTTTCCTTGACAAAACAGAGGGATTTCTTAAGAATTCTCTATTCTCGTCAGTTACTCTGATTAAAAAAAAGTGCAGTTTTCACTGTTGGATATTTATCTCGTCTACCCTGCAAGGACATTACAGACTCATGGCCAGACCTCTCTCCCTAAAATCTGTCCCAAATATTGCACTCTTAAAGCATTACGAAAAAGGGCACGTCTATAACAATAGACAGAAGGTTTTTAACCTGGTTTAGGGCAGGTGCCTTTGAAACAAGGCAACTGGCAGGAGAGGCATATTCACAGGAGGAGGACGGGAGCCCCACGGAGGACATGTGGCCCCTTGAAAACCTGCAGCCACAGCCAATGGCTTGCAGTTGGGATGGGGGAACATCTGTGGCCCCCCAGGCAGTGTTGGACTCCAACTCCCAGCAGCCTCAGCAGCCAGCATGGACCAATGGCCGAAAGGGGTTGATGGGAGGCAGAGCCCTGCAACATATGGAAGGAACTAGAGGTTGCCCATCCTGGGCCACATTTCTAGGGAAGTCAAGGCACAACACCAAGTTGCCTCTTGGCCCTTTTACTTTTTTGTGCCTCCCCTGTTTATTTATTTATATTGTAAAATTAAGCACGCCTGCTTCTCCTCACTGTCTGTGGAACTGCCTCCCGGATGGGCGGCCCAGCCTTTAAAAGCCTCTCCCTGATTCCAAAGAGAGGCACCATCAGCCATTCGCTAGTCTGAGTCTCTTCTGACTGCGGGAGGAAGGCCGGCCATGGATTTCTTATCTCCCAGAAGAGGGGGCTGGCTGGAGCCATCAAGATCTGCTCCTAACAACCATTTCCTTTCCCAGGCACCTTTTAAAAAAAAGAAAGATTATTATTAAATGCAGCAGAACTTTGGAGATACAAACCGAGCAGCTGAATCAACACCTCCCTCCTTGCAGCCCAACTCCCTTAGGAGAGGCCTGCTGCTGGAGAGATAGGTGGATCGGGCCTGGAGAAGGGGGACGTACGAATGAGCAGGATGAGATTTAGGGGGAGGTGACCCAGCCAACTGCCTTAAGGTGGCCATGTGTCAAAGGACAGTCCTCTGTTGGAAGGATCTTTGCCTTCAAGGGCTGTCAGCCCAGTCTGAAGACAAGGAGTCCTGAGAAGAGAGTGACTGTAGAGGGAGGAGAGGAGGGGAGCCCCCCTCAAATTCCCCACCATGAGCAGCACCAGGACAGCAGGCAGAGCAGGCACACATGAGTCACCTGGCCACTGCCTTCCCCCACTACCTGCCATATATTTTGGAAAGTTGTTTGCTTGCTACCTGTGCGTTTGGACACTTAGTAAGATATCATGACCAAATTTTGCTGGAGATCAAGGTGCATGTTTCGGTTTATGCTTAAGAACCTAAGAAGGGCCTCGCTGTTGGATCCGGCCAAAGGGGGCCCATCTAGTCCAGCCTCCTGTTCTCACAGCGGCCCACCAGATGCCCCAAATGGGAAGAAGCCCACAAGCAGGACCCGAGCGCAAGAGCAGTCTCCCTCCTGCAGTCCCCAGCAACTGGCATTCAGAACCATGCCGCCTTTGACTAGGAGAAAGAGCATAGTCACTGTGGCTAGTAGCCATTGGTAGCCTCCTCCTCCTCCTCCTCCATGACTTTGTCTACTCCTCTTTCACGGCCACCCAAGCTGATGGCCATCGCTGCCTCTTCTGTGGGAGCAAATTGTGCCGGGTGAGGAAGGTCTTCCTTTGTCTGTCCTGAATCTTCCAACATTGAGCTTCATTGGATGAGTTCTAGTGTTGTGAGAGAGGGAGAAAAACTTTTCTCTGTCTACATTCTTCACACCACACATCATTTGACACACTTCTGTCCTGTCAGAAAGATCCCCAGGCTGGGGGTTAAGCCCCCCGAGTCAGAGGGCTGGGGTTTCTCTGCATTTTTCTGCCTGGCTGTTGTTGCAGCCTTCCTGGCTCCCACACCTCCCTTTCCTTCCCCGCCCACCCCAGAGCTGTTTGGCCCCTGCTGAAGTCCTTCCTCTGAGAGCCGCCAGCGACACGGCCCACGGGAGGTCTCTCTGACGGAACTCCCCTCCTGCGCTTCCTTCATCTGCTCCAGCCTGAGAAATCCCAGACCATGGTCTTGCCGCGACAGCCCCCCAAAGGCGTGGTGGGAAAGTGCCTGGTCCAGGTCTCTGATGGAAAAAGGATCTGTTGTTGTCCAGACAAAAAAGAGAAGAACAACAAAAAAGGGGGGAGTGCCCTGCCCCCCTCTTGAGTTTGCAGCCACATTGGGGAGAGGGTCAAAGCCACACCAGCACCCCCTTTTCCTGCAGGAGAGAGTGGGAAGGCAAGGGCAGCCGAGGGTGGTCACATCTGTCTGTCCCGATTTGTCTCTCTCATTTGTCCAACCTTAAGTTCAGTTTTCCACCTTCCACCTCAGATCCTCCTGGAAACTCAGTGGCATGTCAGTGTGAATTCCTCCTAATCATGTACACATTTGTGGATGCATTATATATATTTGTGGATGCAAGACGTTTATGCCTTGCTTTCAGTGCAGAGGGCCCAAGCTTATGAAACTGTTTCCCAAATAAGATTAAATAGGTACCCACTTCCTTGAACTTCAGGTGTATGGCTAAAAGGTTCTTGTTCCAGCAGGCATTGTAAGGTAATGATTGGCTTTTAAGTCTGGTTTTATGATGATTTTATTCTTCTGTTGTTTAGTTTGAGTTTGTTTTGTTTTTATGTACACTGCTTAGAAATAAAAATGATTAAGCAGTATATACGTGTTTTAAATATATACATAAATAAATCTGCAAAGTAATTTCCCCTCATATAATGGATTTTGTATGTTATTTTCACTAATATGTGCTTTTCTTTTTGCACACTTTCCCTTAAAAGATGCACTTCTGTACTCATGACTTGGCTGGAGAATGGCATTTCAAAGGCTGGAGAAGGGCAAAGTTTGGAGGACTACATGACGGTTTGCAGTGTTGTTTCAAAAAGTGCAAATGAGGTAAAGTTTGCATGTTGTTTTCACTCATATATTCATTTTTATGCACACTTTCCCCTAATATGCATTTTTGTAGATATTGCTTGGTTGGCAAACTGCATTGCAACATTCAGATAAGTGCAAATTTCGAAGGATGGCCCAGTTTCAGTTTTCATATTGTTTCATAAAGTGCGAATTTGATAGATTCGGCTTTAATTGCGAACTGAAACAAATTTCTCTTCCATCCCTAATCTGGAGGGGATCATGTTGGCTACCTTTGCTCGAGGCAACATTTTTGGCCACTAAACTTTGCTGATGAGTTTTAAGTTCCTCCGAATGTTTAATCCAAACCTAACTTCCTGTAGTTTAAACGCATTGCTTCTAACTGCCAGGTTGCAGCCAGCTAGTACATCTGTGAAAGTGCTCACATATCTTCGAGCTTTTCCTTCAGATCAATGATGGCTAGTAACTTGTTTCCTTTTCAAAATGAAGGCACAGGTGCATAAAGGCTTCTGCCAAGCTGGGTCCTCTGCTTCTCCACATGGCAAGGCATCCATGTGCCTACCAGCTTCCACTTGATCTGGGTGCCCATTTTACCTTATTCATGGCTGCATTTTGTCCCTGGGCAGTTACAAAAGCCATGGCTGGGGGGGGGGGGAGGGAGGTGGCTCGTGATGGATTTATGCAAGAGCTCTGCTCTCTCTCCCAGCTGCAACGTTCCCAGCTGGTTTTGGTGGGTGTGAGAGCCAATCCAGGGCTTCAGTTCTTCCAGGCCCATCTGGACTATGTGGCCAGCCTCCCTGCTGCCATCAGCACCTTCACCCCACCTGCATTCTGGGCGGCAGAGATGCAACAGAATCATCCAGGCTGTTTCCATCCCACATCCGGGGAATTGTAGCTTACTCCTCACTAGGGATGGGCAAATCTTACCAATTTCAGTTTCCTTTTTTTGTTTTAAAAATATATGTATTGGTTTTCTGCCAGTAACATAAGAAACAAACAGATAGATGAGAGAGAACAACAACAAAACAAACCACAACTCTGTGTTGAGTGTATACCTGTCACACAAACAAGTTATTCCCTTTCGACTTTTGCAGCGGAGGCAGCAGCGTAACGGACGTCACAGCCAGTTTCTCATTTTCCCAATCTGAAGCTCAGTTCTGCACATTTCCATATTACGTTAAGTTTTTCTTTTTTAAAAAAAGTCCTCACGAAAGTTCATCAGCATCTTAGCACAAATTTCTCCCAGTGGACATATTTTTGTATGCAGTTTTGCCAAATATATATATTTCTGCAAACTGGTTTCCCCTAACGTAACGCATTGTGTATGTTATGTTCACAAACAGATGAACACTTCAGGGCACACTTTACCGTAGAATATGCATTTGTGTACACATTACGTGGTTGGAGAACTGTACTACACAATTTGGAGAAGTGTGAATTTTGAAGGATGGCTTGGTTTCAGTTCGCGTATTGTTTTGGAAGTGTGGATTTGGTAGGGTTGCCCATAAATGGGAACTGAATCAAATTTGTGCTTTAAATGTGCGTTAAATGTGCTTTAAATATAGGGTGCAGATACACACACACACACACACAAGAATTGCCTTGCTGGTCCTTGGTCCTGACATTCCGGCAGAGGCAGATGGGCCCTGATCTATCCATGTGTGCCCATCCTGCATGGTGGCTCTCAGGATCTGTTCTCATGGCTTCCAGTCCCAGGGGAGCCTCAGAGGAAGGCAGAAGCGGCTGGCAAGGCCGAGCAAAGCCTTCTGTCAGGGCGACTGACAGCTTTGGTGGCGTGGAGGTGTCCATAATTCATGTCAGACAATCAGAGGAGCTTTGCTGGGCAATTATTCCAGTGTGTGTGTGTGGGATTGCCATTTGAGGCATGGCTGTCTTCTCCCGTCCCCACAATGGGCAGCCAAGTTTCACACGCTGCAAGATGCAGGAACTGCTTGGGCATTTTTTTGTCATGCAAATGCATTATTCTCAAACCATGTGCCCAAACAAAGTAATACACAGAATGAAAAATAAATATTGCATGGAGGAGCTTAATTCCTGCTTGTTCTGCTGGACCTCTCAGCACCTTTCAGCACCATCAGCTGTGGCTTCCTCCTTGGCTGCTTGGCCAGGGTATTTTGTGCTGGTTCCAGCTCTGCCCGGAAGTGTTAGAGGAGACAGCTGTTCTGCCTCACGGCCATTGGCCTAGATCAGAGGTGAGGAAAGTTGAGCCCTTAGGTCTGAAATGTAGCCCTACAGGCTTCTCTATCCAGGTGCCAGGATGCTCCCTAGGCCACACCCCTTCTCTCCAGGCCACGCCCCAACTGGTCTTGCTCCTCCCCATCCTAAAGTGCTTTCGCCCAGCTGGAATATGTCTCTGAACTGTGATATTGCCTCTCACTTGCCTTGATGGGAGGATGGAGAGGGGTCTGTATGTGTACGTGTGAACAGAAACCTCTGACTTACGTGCTACCAGAATGGGGTGTCCATTTATGTATTGCTGAGAGAGAAAGAGGAAATTCACCCCAAAACAGAGGACAAAAAGAGGACACAGGCTTGCAGTACAAACATGAAACAAGACTCAAATCAGTGGAACCTACTTCCTCCCACACTGAACAATTGGGCCTTTAGTGTGGTGGCACTGACCTGTTGGAATTCCCTCCCCGTAAATATTAGACAGGCCTCTTCTCTGTTGTCTTTTTGGCCCCTGCTGAAATACTTCCTCTTCCAACAACTCTTTCAAGTGGACATCTTTATCCCCACCCTGCATCTGTGTTGGAATTGTTTTTTAAGATTTTTTAAAAGATGTTTTATCGCTTGTCCTTTGCCGCCCTGGGCTCCCTCCTGGAGGAAGGGCGGGATATAAATTTAATAATAAATAAACACAAACAATCAACTCTGTTTTTAAAAGGCTTGTGGTGACGGTGACCATAATAATATTAAGACAGTGGTGACTTTTTGCACCTCAACATCCCATTCATCTCATTCCTGGCCCTCCAAATGTATGCTGACTTCAGCGGACCCAGTAAATGGACATTTCAGGATGCAAGATGGGAGAACTCCTTAAAAAATGAAGAAAAAGAAGTAAAAAAATGAAAGGACACCGGTGTGTTTTCTGCGAGAAGGACTAGATTCTGGTGGGAATGAAAAGGTCAGGCTCTGTTCTCTGGCAAGTGGTGAGGAAATGGCGTTTTCTGTTGCTCAAGTGAAGGATGGTGATTGAACCAGAACAGATGTGAGCTCCCTACAGAAAGATATTTCCACGCATTATCTCTGCAGAGTCACACAGACAACGTTTTGATTATGAACTCGCCCCGACGGGTTCTCAAAAGGGGCAGTATTCTGCAGCGTTGGACGGCGTCCATCAGGAAGTGTGCGCAATGTGCTGGACCGTGGCACTTTTAGGTTGTCATTCCAGGGACTGTGTAAATGAGAGCATTTTCTCCACAACGGTAATCCTCCAAGGCTAATTTTAACCAGGCCGTGCCGTGGTTGTTTTGGACAAATCCACGACACGACCAGCTGTCTCCTCCTTTGCGGGTGTCTTCCTCTGCTGACAGACTGGCCCCTCTTCGAGTTTCTCCTTCACCCCCTTTTGTAGCCAGCCCCCCCGCTCAGCTTCCATCTTCCCCACAGCCCTGTCTCTGTTGCGAATGTAATAATGACAGTAGTGTGTTTATAAACTGCCACATGCCATTTACAGAGCAAAAAAAGAAAAGTTCATTGGTAGGGATGGGTGAGAATTTCGATTCAGTTTGCATTTATTATTTATTAGATTTATATCCCGCCCTTCCTCCCAGTAGGAGCTCAGGGTGGCAAACAAAAACACTAGAACACTCTAAAACATCACAAAAACAGACTTCAAATATATTAAAACAAAACATCTTTAAAAACATATTTTTAAAAAAGCTTTAAAAACATCTTAAGAAGCAATTTCCACACAGACACAGATAAGGCCTGGGATAAGGTCTCTCTCTAAAAGCCTTGTTGAAAGGGGAAGGTTCAAGCCAAATCGATCACATTTGCAGTTTCCTAAACAATATGAGAACCGAAACACGGCCGTCCTTCGAAATTTGCACTTATTCACATTTTGCGATGTAGTTCTCCAGCCAAACAACATTTACAAAACTGCATAGATAAAGGGAAAGTGTGCACAAAAATGAATATGTGAGTGAAAATAACATGTCAAAATGCATTATATGACAAGAAAAGACTTTGTACCTTAATCAAAACTTCCTACAAATATGTGTTCACTTGGAGAAATTTGCACTAGAATGCTGGTGAATTTTCATGAAATTGCTGCAGAAATGTGGAGAACTGAACTGAAGTTAAGACTGGAAAAATGAAAAACGGGAAGACGCAAACTTGACAGATCTTTCCATCCCTCCTTGGGGGTGATGTGGGAAGGATTAAGGCACAGGCTCTGTCGAAGTAGCTCTGCCAGCAGGGCGGTGTGGCATCAGGCTGGTGTGTGTGTGCGCGCATGGGCCCCAGGCCGCATCTGATGCACAGTCTCTTCTAGATGCAAGACTTCTTCCACCATCCACATGCCCCCAGGCAGCGTCTGGCATCACCTTGCAAAATAACAGAACAAGCAAAGGCAGACTAACCTGGGTTCCGCCACTTGTCTTAGGGGTCAGGGAGAGGCTGTCCCCAGCCAATGTCATCTAAGAGCTTGGCTTCTCTCACTTCCCCCCATAAGCTTTTGGGGCAACCCCAACAAAAATAAAATTAGTGCTAGGAATTTGTGCCTTAGTATAATGCTTTTGGGGGGGGGGAAAGGGTCGAAGTTCAGTGGCCAGATGGACCATTGGTCCTACTCGGTCTAAGGCAGCTTCTTAGGTTTTGCACATAATCCTTCTTTGCTGACTGCCCTTTGGGGATTGAGAATATTTCTCCTTAGACTTCTAGGGTCGCCCCTCTTCTCTACACTTTGCTCCTTGGCTCACTCACCTGAGTTAACTTTTTGCACCATCTTGCCCTCCAGATCGTGGTGCCTGGAAAGTGCTCTGGATTGCAGAGTCCTGCTTAGAGAGTGGGGGAGGGGGAGGGCACACAGTTTGTGTTGCCTGCTCTTGGCCTCTTCCCTTTTTGAGTGTACTCTCTGAGACATCCAGCTGTTGCAAATGGTTGCTTTGGGCTATTCCAGATGTGCAAACACAAAGGCTCTCTTTGTGCAGAGGGAACAGGTACACCCCCTGATGCAATCTGAGCCCCAGGCAGGCCCAGAGGAAGGCATCAAAGGTGGAGGAAGTGAATGAGGGATGGGGTCTTGGGTGGACAGGGCATTACAGGTCACAGCCCCATTAAGGTCAGAGCCTGTGCTAACTGAGAGCTGCTCTATGACTCAGAACATGGATGCAGGATCCCCAAACGGAGTGTAAATCCCAGTGAACTGAAGTGCTGTTTCTCTCCAGCTACCACATTGAAGCTAAACTTAATTAATCCCCCCTCCAATTTTCCCCCTCAGAACCTGAAATACCATCTTACCCCTTTATACCCAGGCAATCACTGCGCTGTGCAGGTGAGGGCCTCCTGCAGATACCATCTTATCAGGAGGTCCATTCCTCACAACATAGGAAATGGACCTTTAGTGTGGTGGCACTGACACTTTGGATATTAGACAGGCACCATCTCTGTTATCTTTTCGGCACCTACTGAAGACCTTTCTCGTTGAACAAGCCCTGCGTCTGGGTTGGGAGTTGCTTTTTAAGATGTTTTTAAACTTTTTGTTATGTTTTAAAAGCTTTTTTTTAAAAAGATATTTTATTGGTGAATCAGGCTTTTTCTTTGTCAAAGTTTCCTTCACAGGTGTATGAGAGTTTCCGTTTCTGGAACAAACTTTCCCTTCTGATTGATCAGGTTGTGAAATGTGCAATAAGCACCCAAAAAATTAGGTACCAGCGGCATAAACCTTAACATGGAGGGGGCGACAGCTGAACACCACCTCGTGACTTTTCCAGTGTTTGTGAGATAAGCGAGTGACAAAGGAGGCACAAGAATGTGTCACTTTCACTGTGTATTTCGGAGGCACTTTGCAGGTGCAGGAACAGGAAATGCAGCTTTCAAATAACATTTCCTCTTCCTCACCTTTCACCTGGATCTCCTTCCACCAGCTGTTGACATTCTGCCGATCAGAGCTCAGTGGCAGAGCACCTGCTTTGCATGCAGAAGGTCCCAGGTTCAATCATGGCATTATTATTATTTTAAAAATGAAAGCTGGGAATTTGAGGATTAGGGTTCATCTGTTAGAGTGGTACGACAATGGAACCAATGACCTAGGGAGGTGGTGGGCTCTCCAACACTGGAGACGTTCAAGAGGCAGCCACCTGTCAGATATGCTTTAATTTGGATTCCTGCATCGAGTAGGGGGTTGGACTTGATGTCCTTTGGGCCCCTTCCAACTCCACTGTTCTGTGATTCTATCTGTGGAGAGCAACAGCCTCCCGCCCATGGATGCTTGTGCCTGATTTGGTCCCAGTGATTAAATTCCTGAGCATGAGCTTTTGAGTGAGGACAGGCCTGCCTAGCTTTATTTTATTTGTTTTATTTAAAACATTTTTGGGTCGCTTTTCTGGGCAAGCGCTCACAATTAAAGCTGAATTCTCCCACACTTGAATGCCACTTAGCCCCCCTCCGCCTCCCACTCCACTGGCTCCAGAAATCTCTCTGGGAGTTGAGTCCACACACCCTAGTGCCACCAACGTAGTGCCTGCTGGCCCACGATGCCCAGCTGGTGTCGACCCCTTCTCAGAGCATGTCACTTGCCAGGGGCCAAAGGGGGAGGACTTGCTCCCCTGTGCTTCTGGCAAAAACAGCGAGGGCAACAACCCTGCCCTCGACCCTCCATCTTCTCCCTGTCTGGCTCCTCAAGTTTCCTCCCTGTGGGAGAGGCACACACACCTGCCCTTTGGGGAGGCAACGCCCTTCTGCAAAACAATTATGTTTTAATGGCTCACCGTCATGTGCCTGTTTAAAGGGCCTGGAAATTACAGCGTCAGGCAAGGGGTGTGTTAGCAAACCGGTCGGCACATCCAGTGTTGCACTTTAAAAAATGCTCATTTGGATTCCTATCATCCATCACCTCCCATCCTGCTGGCTGGCAGGCGCCTTGTTCCCCTGGAGGGGCCTGGCTGTACGTTCCCTTCCCTGTTCTCTGATCCTGTGAGATAACGCAGGGAAGCCCTGAAGGCCAAGCCTGAACCTGCCTCCTGTAATAGTTCACCCAGGTGTGTGTCAGGGAGAGACCTGCCCAAGTGCCTGATTGGTTCTTTTCAAAGGATGCTGTTTGGTGAATGGCTAGATCTGTGCCACACGATGCTTCATTGAAAGAACATTTGCTATTGTCCGCAGTAGGTTGGTAGCAAAGCTCTCCTTCCCTGGAGAGCAAAGCAGCTGGGTCTGCAAACAAGCAAGGTCCCAGCAGGCTGCCCTGCAAGGCAAGCTGCTGGGTGCAACTTGTTAAAGCAGATGGAGGAGCAAAGCGTGGGGGGGGCAAAGTGCCCATCCTTTTGTGACCCTCGCTGCGTTGCAGCTGTAATGAATGCCCAGTTGGTCAGAAGAGCCTGGCTGCTGGATCAGGCCAAAGGGGACTCCACTGAGTCCAGCATCCTGATCTCACCGTGGCCAGCCAGATGCCCCAAAGGGGAGCCCACGAGCAGGACCTGAGCGCAAGCGCCCACTCCCTGGTTGTCATTCCCAGCAACTGGTATTCAGAGACACGCAGCCTGGAGGCAGGAGACAGCACCAGGTCGGGCAAGGATGCATCAAACCATCCTCATCCTTGCAACCTAAATAAGGTGCCCTCCTGGATAAGTAGACTGGGGACGTGGGTGAGGAAGGGGTTAAGCCATGTGTACATGTGTGAGATGGGGGGAATTTATTAATGGGGTACCAGCTCCAGGGAAGAGGGATTTGGGAGACTTGTGCACAGGGTTGTAGTCATCTAGGGTCACAGGTGGTCTTAAACCCCTTACTTTTTATTTATTTATTTATTTCATTAATTAAATTTATATCCTGCCCTTCCACTGAGAAGAGGCTTCTCACTGGGGTAACAACATGCTTTCTTGTGCTGATTGGAGCCAATCAGTGTGAAAGGAGGCGAGTCTGTCACTGAGAAGACTCTTTGCAGTAGCTAACACACAGACTCGATTGGCTCCTACGGCAAAGTACCTTGGTCTCCCAAATCCTAGCCCCATGCTTGGCTTCAATTCAGAATCCTTAAATTCAAAAGTGTTCTGGCAACATTTAGCCTTCAGAAAGAGAGGTGGTAGGGTGGGGACACAGCAGTTTTATCCTGGTTCTATAATTCTATAATTGCAGAAGAGACGGTGAATCCTGGGGGCGTGACTATCATGAAGGGACCCTGCACTACTGATCCTGCATGCACTTTTGCTTGCTCAGCGCTGGAGGAAACCTCTCTCTCTCTCTCTCTCTCTCTTTCCCCAGCATTTCCCTATTTCGGACCCTTCAGGTTGAAGAACCCATCAGCTGCCTTGTTTACAAGAACCATGGGATACTTTGACCTCGTCAACTTCCTGTGATGAAGAAAAGGGGAAGACGATGCTTTTTCTTTCCCCTGCAAACCTCGTCATTTATTTATTTATTTATTAGATTTATATCCCCCCCTTCCTCCCAGTAGGAGCCCGGGGGGGGGGGCAAACAAAATCCTAAAAATATTGTAAAACATCTTGAAAAACAGACTTTAAAGTATATTAAAACAAAACATCTTTTTTTTAAAGCTTACAAACCATCTGAAAAAGCAGTTCCAGCACAGACACAGACTGGGATAAGGTCTCTATTTAAAAGGCTTGTTGAAAGAGGAAGGTCTCAAGTAGGCATTGAAAAGGTAACACAGAGATGGCACCTGCCTAATATTTAAGGGGAGGGAATTCCAAAGGGAAGGTGCCACCACACTAAAGGTCTGTTTCCTTTGTTGTGCGGAATGGACCTCCTGATAAGATGATATCATAAGATAGTAGTCATTCTCCTTTAAAGGCTGGACAAGCAGATCTGAAAAATCCTTCCCCACCCCCAATTTGTTTTGTCTTTGCTTGCAAAACTTTTATGCAAGAGGAAGAAAAAATACCCACATCTTGCAAAAGGGATTGAGTTTGTCAAACCTGCGCGTTTTACCACCAGTACTAACCGGTCAGAGCTGTACAGGCCTGGCCAAAGTGTTCTCTCTCTCTCTCTTTCTCTCTCTCTTTCTGTGTGTTTGGACAGCAGGGAGTAGCTGTGTTTGTCATGCAGAGTCTTGTGTTGGGAATGGAAAAAGCAGTGCACAGCACCTCGCACACCTGGAGTTCAGAGGGGAGAGGGGCATTTTGCATCTGGAAAATTTGGGGAGGATGGAACCATGTGTGCTGGCCTCCCAGGTACTGCCCCACTGATGACTCCCCCCATGCCCAATGCCACCAGCACAGTCTCTTCTCAGCCCAGGGCAGGATCTGTGGGGCTCCCTACGTTAGTGCTCTTGATGATAAGAGATTCCAAAAGAGAGAGAGGCAATCAGACAAGAAGCATCCCCTTCGCAAAAGCACTTTGCACCTGCTCAGGGAACCCATTGGCCTTAAGAACATCTTTAAAAAACAACACTTCTCTGTGCCCTCCAGAAGAAAGGAACTCTGTACGCATTCAAAAGAACTTGGCCCAAGATGCTAGAACTCTTGAAGGCTCCTGTCCTGGCATGAGAGAAATATGGGAGATTGCTGGCATTCAAACCTGCCTGGAACGGGGCTGAAATGCAGGAGCTCATCGCAACAGCCCCCCCCCCCCGCTCCAAGGAGAGTCTGTCCGTAGCTAGAGCCCCCAAAGAGAGCCTTTGGCCACGCCCACAGAGAGAGTCCATAGTCACACCCCCAAACAGAGTTTATGGCCTGCCCCCAAGGAGAATCCAAAAATGCAGGCAACTGTGTTGATCATATATGAAACCTTAAAGAGCAATGGACACATGTTGTCCAATATCCAGTCTATGAGGACCACCTGACGGTCCTAGAATACTGAGCTGTAGCGCTTGGTGTGTCGCGCATTAGTCCTTGCTCTGCCGTGAAGTTGCACAGCATGGTGGAAGGGCTGGAGGTCAATGGTTAGAGCATCTGCTTTGCATACAATGGGTCTCCGGTCCAACCCGCAGCAGCATCTCCAGGCAGGACTGGGAGAGAACATTGTCTGGAATCCTGGAGGGGATTGTTTACTCTGCCAGCCAGTGTAGACAATATTGAGCTGGATGGACCAAGGTTCTGATTCAGAATAAAGCAGCTTCCTACATTTTGTGACTGTGTGAGCCAGCCGCTGGGAGAGGGGCGTGAGCCGAGAGCCAGGCAGAGTGGATGGAGGGCCTGCTTTTGCCCCCTCCCAATCCAGAGGTTTCCCATCTCGGCAGTATGCAGGAGAGAGTTTTTAAGGAGAGCTCAAGGTGGTTTGAAAGAGGGGTTGCTGTGTGGATTGTGAGGGACTGCTGTGCTTACCCCACTTCCTGCCTCTGGCCAAACAGGTTGGGCAGATTGTTTCAAAAACCTGCACAACCTATTTGACCAGAAGTTGTAAGGCATGTGTGTTTCCAGATTAGAAAGTGGAGCCTCTTTCAAGCCGCTTCCAACTTCTTATTCAACATGACTCCCTGTTCCCTAACCCTTTTTAATCTGTACAGACTGGTTTCTTGTGGCTAGAGAGCACATCAGCCGACTTGCTCCCTTTGCCAGGTGCACAGAGCCGTCAGTCCGCTTGCCGTTCACTCGTGGCCCAACCTTGAAGGGTTTAAAGGGCTGGAAGCGTGCACAGCCTGTCTGCAAGCTCAACCCACGTTGTCAGAGTGCATTTATTTTCTGCTGCAAGGTATTAATGAAATCTCACGTGACAGCATTGCTTTTGTTTGGGGGGGTGTTGTGCGGTGGAGTCAAGCACTCCAGGGCTCAGTTACCTAATCCAAAGGTGTGCCTGGTAAACTCATTCTCTCTCTCTCCTCTTTTTTTAACCTAAGGGTAAGTCAATAATTGATTAAAGAGCCCTTGAGTTTGTGCTCTCTCAGTGAGGCGTCCAAAACCATTTTGCTCCAAATGTCTTTATTTATGCCTCATTCCTGCTTCTTCCTGGCCTTAGTGGGAAGGGGGGGGGACTCACACTGCTCTCTGTTCTTTTCCCACACCTCTCCCACCTATGAATCATTTTTGAGAGCCACTCCCTTCCTGAACCCTGATCCAAGCGGCTTCCAGGGACGGCGGAAAGGTGATCAGGCTTAAATCTGCTTCCTGTTGCTTCTTCATTTCAGACCTTTTTGACTGGAAAGCAGAAGCTCCACCACCACCAAGCACAGGCAGGCAGAAACATCGGTTTCAATCCACACACACATCCCGCCCATGAATTGCCTTCTTTACTGGTGCATCCCAGCAGATGTTGTTTTTAGGTACCTAAGAAGAGCCTTTCAGAGCTGGATCAGGCCAGTGGCCCATTCTGTTCTCACAGTGGCCAATTGAAGGCAAGTGAGAAGAAGGGCCTGAGAGCCACAGCATCTCTCCCCGATTGCAATTCATCCCGGCAACCGGAACTCAGGATTGAAGTGTCGGGGGGGGGGGAACACGACTATTTTTCTGACTATCACAGCTTTGCAGTTGTAATCGATCCACTGCCCTTTATCCAGAACAATGAGGACTAGAATCTTCTTCGTTTAGGGGCAGGGCCATAGCTCAGTGGCAGAGCACCTGCTTTGCAAGGAAAAGGTCCCATCTTCAGTCCCCGATGGCTTCTCCGGATAGGGCCAGAGAGCCGCTGCCAGTCAGTGCGGACAGGACTGAGCTGGGTGAACTGTTGGCCTGAGTTCATATGAGGCACTTTCCTTGGCATCCAGATGAGTGTGGTGTGATCTCTCTCTCCCAAGAACACCCTGCAGAGAAGACCTTTTGGTTTTGTGACCCAGAGTTGTTCAAGGCCACAACTCTCTGTTCTTCATTTTCATCACCAACCCTTCATCAGCGTCTGTGGAAAGAGGAAGATGTCAGCCTGATGTCGCAACCTTGTCCACGCTGTCTGGGGGAAAAAAGTGGTGTTCCCCCTCCCCCCAAAAATCTTGTGCAACGGGGCCTATCAGCCAGCAGAAGCGCAGGGAGGTGTTTGCCACAAGGCAACAGCACCGCCACCTGCCACCAGACCTGCCACAAAAAGAGTGGCCAAGTTGGAGCTGGGGAGAGAGAGAGAGAGAGAGAGAGAGAGAGAGAGAGAGAGAGAGAGGTGCCTCTGCAGGAATGGGTTCGGAGATGGCATCCCAGTCTTTGCCAGGCAGTTGGCAAAAACTGGGCATTTGCTCGCACCCAGACAATGCCAGGTATTCTCATGCAAACAGGTGCATAAGAACAGACGTGGTTTTGAAACCATGCAAGAGGCAGGCATTTGCCAGCGTCACCCATGCTGCTAAACGGCCCCCGTTGCCCTTCAAGCCTCCCTTCCTGCTTTGTTCTTTGGTTTCAAGATTTATTTTATGTTATTTATTATTACATTTCTATCCCAATTTTCTTCAGAGGAGCCCAAGGTGGTGTACACACATGGTTCTCTCTCTCTCACACACAATGTTTTCCTTACAACCAGTAATGTATTGACAAATTCAGAAGTGCAGGGTCCCTTTGTGATAGTCACAGTGACACCCCTTTTCCACTCTCCCCCAAGTCTCCTTTGCTCTCCCTTTCCTCTCGCGAGTCCACAATCCACTACAACAGATGCCCCTAGCAGCCAATCAGCATGCAAGGGGAAGCTGTGCATTAGCTACTGAGAAGAGTCTTCTCAGTGGCTGAGTCACCTCCTGTTGCTCTGATTGGCTCATACACAGGGACCTGGCTGGGGCCCTCCACCCAAAAAGGGGGTCCACCATGACCTCGGATGACTACACCCCGGCTTACAACAACCCTGTGAAGTAGGTTATGCTGAGAGAGACAGTGGCTGGCCCCCAGTGAGCTTCATGGCCAAGCGGGGATTTGAATTCTGGTCTCCCAGGCCCCAGTCCAACACTCTAACCACTACACCGCACGGGTTCTCTCAAGGGCAAGGATGGAAAACCTCACACTTGCAGGCTGAATGTGGCCCTCCAAGCCTCTCTCTCCAGCCCTTGGGACTCCTACTATGCCACAGCCCTCTGCACCCTCCTCCTTTGCCTGGCTTTGCCCTGTGATAATGCCTCTTGTTGCCTGGATGGAAAGGAGGGGGTGTCTGTGTGTGTGTATGTTTTGATGGCATAGACACACGGGACACTGCCTTCTCCTGAGTCAGACCTTGGCCCACCTAGCTCAGTATGGTCTACACTGACTGGCAGTGGCTGTCCTGGATTTCAGGCAGGGACTCTATCCCAACCCTACCTGGGGATGCTGTTGGGGGATGCCCTGCCACTGAGCTATGGTCCTTCCCCAAAGTGGCAATTTGCCCATGAGGGAAAGTGGCCCTTGGGCTAAAAAGATCCCCCCCCCGCTCTAGAGCCTTGGACAGCAATTAGATCTCAGGGCGTCATCTGAAGATGCGTAAAGTGGAAGCAGCCTTTAACACTTCCACACCAGAGCTCTTCTGTCCTGCTGAGGTGTTGCTTCTCTGCACCTAGCAAGAAATGGAATCTACATTGGCTGCAAACAAGCACTCAATATACAGCAGATGTATCACTGAACACTGAAGTCAGGATCTTTCAGACCAGGGTATTCCCGACCTCTATATACAGATGTGAAAGTTGGACAGTGAACAAAGCGGGTAAGAGAAAAATCCATTCATTTGAAATGTGGTGCTGGAGCAGAGCTTTGCCCATACCATGGACCACAAAAAAGACAAATCAAAGCAGAACTATCACTAGAAGCTAAAATGATGAAACTGAGGGTATCATACTTTGGACACATCATGAGAAGACGTGATTCACTAGAAAAGACAATAATGCTGGGAAAAACAGAAGGGAGTAGAAAACGAGGAAGGCCAAACAAGAGATGGATCGATTCCATCAAGGAAGCCACGGACTTGAATTTACAAGATCTGAAGAGGGTGGTTCATCACCGATGCTATTGGAGGTCACTGATTCATAGGGTCGCCATAAGTCGTGATTGACTTGAAGGCACAAAACAACAACAAAGTGCTGTATAATTCAGCAACATCCTTCTCCATAGCCATTTTTTTTCTAATAACCTCCCCAATAAGCCCCATGCAACAAAGGCACCCAGTAATGTTAATTAAAAGTTTCCTCTCTAGATTCAGCCATTTTATTGCTTCCTGTTGAACACAGGTTGAGAAGTAAGGATGAACAGCCACTGTAACTGAATAATGTTTTTTAATAGTCTCAGTGGCAATTTCTGTTCCTGTCAGGATAAGGCTTTAATTTCTAATTTCCTCTGTGGTTTTCCTTTCCCTTTTCTAAATAGCCATTTCACGATAAAAATAATTACATGAGGAAACTGGCCATAAAAATATCCCAGTGGTGAGTGGCAGAAACTGACACTGGGGAAATTATTCAAGGTAAAAATAAAGAAGCAATCCATCACTAATCCCCCAAATGTGATAAAAAAGAAGTCATAAAATAGTAAGGAGCTGCAAGCAGGAAACTTTTAAATTAAAGGCACAGGAGCCCTTCAAAACCTCTGTGGTGCTTTGCTAGCCTGCAGTCAACGGGCTGGTGTTGTGGATGTATTTTATTACCAAAATAAATAAATAAAAATCTAAGCCTGAAAGAACACAGGAGGGCAACGTAGAGAACTGTGGGATGCTAAGGGGTGGTGATGTCTGTGTGTACCAGAAAAAGTGAGTGAATAAAGGAGCAGCAGCCTTGCCTAAAGCTCACATCGTGTAGGTCTGACTAGCGCCTGGATGTGAGAGCCCCTGGGGAGCCCCTGTGGAGGCTTTCCATGGAAGAAAAGTAGGAAATTAAATAAATGAACCAGATCTGGGAAACCTTCCCTCTGTCAAGGGCCGCCCTGCCTCCGTTGAAGGCCATATGCTGGTGGTGGGCGGAACCAGTGAAAAAAGTGTTGTGGATTAAGTAGCTCAGTGGCAGAACATCCGCTTTGCATGCAGAAGGTCCCAGCTTCAATCCCCGACGGCATATCTAAACGTCCCCGTCTAAAAGCTTGGAGAGCCCCTGCCAGTCAGTGTAGACATTGCTGAGCTCAGTGGGCCAACGGTCTGACTCCTGTCCTCCCAGGCTCCCAAGGGCGCTTTGCAGCGGGGGGGGGCAGGCACAAAGGCAGGAGACACAGCTAGGTTTGGAGAGAAGACTTTGCTGAAGGATGTGTGGCATTCACTTCAGTGGGAATTTGAGCTCAGACGGTCTTCCTGGTGCGGGTGCAAAAAGGCCACTCGTCGCACCGCCTTGGCTGATTGGCTCTGCAACCTGGGAAGCATGCAAAGGACGCAAAAAGTTTAAAAGCCCTTTCTAGCCAAGGGGAGAGGCAGGCAGCCCACTGCCCGTGAAGACATGTCAGGCTCATTACCTCATCTGATGCAAGAGCAGCAATTATTTGAGAAAATGTTCCTTGGCTGCAACTCCCCTTGCTTTTCCATTGTTATGATTTTTCCCTTTTTTGAAACACACACGCACGCACGCACACGCACACACACCCCTCCCACTCCCTCCAACATTACAAAGATGCCCCAGAGTCACAAATCTTCATGTCGAATGTCTTGGCCTCCGTTCATTTCATTTTGAATCCTGTGGGAACCTGGCACCTTTCTCCGGCAGGTGAACAATTCACTCTCATTTCCCAAGGTCGAGGAATTTCACCTGGGGGACAAGAAAAACATTAAGCGGGGCGCTTGCCCTCTTTTTTCCTCTCCTGACAGATCATGGCGGGGGGGGGAGGAGGGTGTCCTGAGCAGCTGAAGAAAAAGAACAGGGGGGGAAATTGGGTCTCTTTAATCTGGGGGAATGGTTCTCAAACTGTGGCCAGTAGTGGCCCCTTCCTGGCCACCCCCAAAACAATTCTGGCTCCAGGGTTTGGAGGGCCTTCCTCAGTGGGGCCCCCAAGGCTTTCTCACAGGTGCGCATTTGCCCCCTGGGCCAAATCTGCACAACAGGGGCCGGCCCTACTGTCAGGCAGAGAGAGGTGACTGCTTCAGGTGGCAGATTTGGCCTGTTTTCTCCCAAAACCTTCCTTCTGCAGCTGCATCCTTCTGGGTGTGCCAGGTGGGCTGCCCTGCTGCCCCCAGGGGTGGTGGAGAGGAGGGCACTCCCCGTTGCCAGCCTTGAAATAAGATTCAGCTGCCAGGCCAGCCGGCTTCTGTGCATGGAATGAAGGGTGGGGTGCTATCTTCTCCTTTGCTCAAGGCTCAAATGTCTTGTGCCAGTGCCTAGAGGGGCCAGGGGGGCAGGCGAGCGAGGTGGGTGACGGATGTCGCGGTGCCTCCTCTTGCAGGCTTAGAGAGGGCAGGTGAACTGGGAGGAGGGAGGGCAAGGAGGCCCTGAGGGTTCAGAATGGCCCCCTCTGCATCGGCTGTGGGTCTGGAGTGTCTACCTCTGACGCTTGACCTGCCCCCAAACCGCTGCGAAAATAATGGGGGCAAGTGGTGAATGAAATGCCTCTTGCAGAGCAACAGGGCTGTGGAGATATTCTGCCCAGGCTCTCACACAGCTGCCCCAAATTCTGGGGGACGAGATGTGGGTTCCTGGAAGCAACTTGAGAGACGCTGGCATCAGGGCTGGCCTGACCAACTGGCAAACTGAGGCAATCCTCTCCAGCAGAAGATGCTGGCTAGGTGGGAGGGCGGGAGGGAGGGCAACGGCTGCAGCCTTGGTTGGAGGACGGAGCCTCTCTTGGGCCCCTAAACCAGCCGGATGCCTGATGGACTCTCCTTGGCACGTGCAGGGCACTGCCATGCCCAAATGGACTGCACAAAAGCCTCCTGAGTTCTGCTGCATTGTTCAGTCCCAGCAAGATGCCCTTCCTTGGGTTGTCTAGAGGCACACCCATCACCTCGCCTCTTCTTCCTTTATGCCCCAGCGGGATAAAGGGGGGGTCATCCAAGGGCAATCACTGGTGGGCCCCTTTTGACCCCTCTCCTTTGGATTATTGCTCAGCCCCTTGGAGGCCTGGAAGGATGGGGCTCGTCCTGGTGTCTCTCCCAAGGGGTCTCCCTCCGCCCCTCCCCCGGTCTCTTATTAAACAGGGTAGATGTCAGTGGAGGGCAGGAAGGAAAAGTACCCCCCAGTCCAGTTGCATCGTCCGCTTCACCAATGTGCCTGAACGTGCCAGGTTCTTGAATCTCACAAGTATTTTGTTACTTGGGGGCGGAGAAGGGGGGGATGTGGAGAAATTCAACAGAAACCAAAAGATGTAGGGGCATGTTGGGATGACTCACAGAACATGTCAGTGAGTGCCTGTCTGGGACTCACCTTTGCACTGTCTAAGGCGCCTGCGTGTGTGAATTGGGGGCTTGTCTTGCCTCCTGGTGACATCGTGCCTGGCTGTGACATTCTGCTGTCTGAGGTGAAGGACAAGGTGGCATCCACGGCAACCTTCGTTCCATGCACATAAACGGACTGGGCTGGCAACAGAATCCTGTTTCAGGGTGGAGAAAAGAGACTGTCGCACCTGAGGGCAACAGGTACAATTTATTTATTCATTTATTTAATATCTTGCCCTTCTTCCCCAAAGGAGCCCAGGGTGGCAAACACAAAACAGTTTAACAACGAGGATGAAAGAAAAGTATGCTAAAAACAGCAGAAAACACTCCAAGATTACAGATCCATGATACAAATTTAAAGCACATCCAACCTGCATTTAAAGCGCATGACTTCCCCCAAATAATCCTGGGAAGTGTAGTTCCCCCCATCACAGCTATAGTTCCCACCACCCTTAACAAATTACAGCTCCCATGATCCTGTGGTGGGATTCATGTGCTTCAAATGTGTGCTGAATATGCGTTAAATGTTGGTGTGGATCTGCCCACAGTTTTTTTTAAGCACAACTGCAGTTAACAACATTAAAAACACACGAGCCACTATTACAGTTAAAAACGTTCTTCCACCCAGTGATCTCTGGGTGGCCAGGAACGGTCTCCTTCAGCCTGGGTACATTATGGGGGTGCAGGACACGCATGCAATTCTCTCCTCCAACAGAAGGGTACAGCCAGGGGAGGTTCAGGAGAAAACAGGCAGGGGGCTCCTGCTTTGCTCACTCCCTCATCAGCCGCCCAAAGCAATAATCTCAGGAGAAAACAGGCAGGGGGCTCCTGCTTTGCTCACTCCCTCCATCAGCTGCCTGAAGCAATAATCTCTCTCTCTCCCCCGAACAGTAGGGCCGGCCCTCGTGCAGATTTGGCCCAGAGGGCACATGAGCATCACCGTGGAAGCCCTGGGGCCTCCAATGAGGAGGGCCCTCCAAAACCTGGCGCTGGCATTGTCTTGGATGTGGCCAGGAAGGGTCCACTGCTGGCCCTGTGGCTGGCTACACAGTGTTTCAATCTTATGGCTAGCCGTAGACTTCCTCAATGGATGAGGACAGAAGTCCCCAAGTTCAGGGTCATGACCATAGAGCAGGCAGGGCCTTTATATCCTGAATTTTGATCCAGGCCAGGTTCAAGTCTCTTGTGTTGATGTACAAAGCCCTGAACAACTTGGGCGCAGGCTACCTTAAAGAGCGCCTGAGCCCTTATATCCCAGCTCGGTCACTGAGATCATCTGGAGGAGTGTGGTTAGTTGACCTCCATGTTACAGCGGCCCAACTGGCCTCGACCAAAGGTTGGGTGCTCAGTGTTGCCAGTCCCACACTGCGGAACACTCTTCCAGCAGAGATGTGGCAGGAACCCTCCTAGTATTTGACTCTGTGAGACGTTTTTATGCCGCCAGGCCTATGCAGCTGTTTAAAATGTCTCTTGAGCAGCCAGTTACTTTTAATGATTGTTTTGTATTACTTTAAAATGTTTTTATGTTATTGTGGACCTCCCTAATGTTTTGCGAGAGGGCAGAATATATAAATACTGCTATAAATAAACAAATAAACAAATCACACAGCATGCAGATTTGTGTCATGGGGGATCACTGGGGCCCTGTGTCTTTGAGGGACCAGCCACAGGGCCCGGGCTTATGGTGCATCGTCTTCCCAGGTGCCTCCAGCGAGGGCCGGCCGCCTCCCCATCTCCACCCACAACAATTGTTGCTGCAGGAGCCTTGGGCGAAGAGAGACAAAGGAGGTTGTGTGTCAGCAGAGAAAAGTGTGACTTGTTCCTGGGAATGTAGGCCCTGCGGTGGGGGTGGGGGGGCGCACAGGGTGCCTGGCAGGAGGCTGCACAGCCAGTTGGAGCCTTGCTGCGGGCACGAGTCCCTCGCGAGGAGGCAGCGCTGCAATCGGATGGCACAGCCCTTTTCTTTCCCGCAGCAGCTCTGCCTCGTGGATTCTCCGAAGGCCCTGGACTCTGGCCAGGTGCTGCACTAGTTGCAGGTGAATCCATTCCTGGGGTGCAGCAGGTGCCTGCCAGCAGGAGGCTGGCTGCTTTCGATTAGGAAAGGGACAGGTGAGGCCTTCCTGTGGCACGTGGGCGAGGGAGCCAGGCCCCACCAGGGTGCAGCTAGAGGGAGGGCAGTGATGAAAGTGCATTCTTGAAAAAAGGTGGCGTTCCTTCTTCGCTTTTTAAACAATTATCTACTACTGCCTTGAACTTTGGAAAGGTTGAGTGCAAATGTTTTAAATACTACTTCTGATATTTATAATTAATTAATTAAATTGCTCATATGTTGAAGATGAATTAAGGTTGGTGGGTTAAGGAAAACCAACTCCTTCCTCCTGTTTCCTCTGGGTCGGAGAAACGGTTTCACACTGGAAGCTGAAAATGGATCCAAACCGAAGAGTTGTTTGGAGACCTCTCACAGAGCTACACCTCCCAGCACCCTTAACAAACTTCAGTTCCCAGGATTCTTTGGGGGAAGAACCCATGACTGCTTCAAAGTGGTGTCAGAGTGCTTTAAATGTATGGTGCAGATGTGAACTATATTATCTTTCAGCTGGTAGCTACACATTTGTTTTGATGCGGGTGGCATTTTCAAGCTAGCTTTATGCCGGCAATGTGGTATATATGACGTTGTGTGTTTATTGGTTTTTTAAATTGTGGTTATTATGGTTGTGTTTTACTTTCTTTTGGAATCTTTCTGAACTTTAGCAAGCGGACTGCTAAATTAATTAATAACCATAACAGTGTTGACATCAAACATTTTGAAAGTCTGCATCTGCATTTGAATTGTTTTAGATGTGTTAGATGTTTTCATTGTTTTATGATTTTTGTGTTTGCCACCCTGGGATACATCCATTGGGATACAAGTTTAACAAACTTTTTACCAGGATATAAATGTATATCTTCCAGGATATAAATTTAATTAACAAACAAATAGAGAGAAAATGCTGGTTTGGCCACCTTGAGAGGCTCCCCTCTTCAACCCCAAGGGAACATTCCCTTTCCTTAGCACAGGAGCTGCCTCTCCAGGAAGACATGCCCGAGCATAACCCTTCCCTGTGAGGAGAGTCATGTGATCAGTCCTGGTGCCCCGCTCACTTCTGAGATGAGTTTTTCAATCTGGTCAGGAAGGCATCCCAAGGAACACTTACAAAGTAGCCCCAAGAAATCCCTCCCTGCTTAACTTTGGTGGTGTGGGTGGCCCCTTTTATGCTCACTGCCAGGGCAACTGCCCAACCTTGCTGACTTCTGATGCCTGACCTATTAGGGCATGAGCTCTGAAAGGTTTTATTTATTCAGGACAAAACCCAGAGAGCGCCATGTCGGCCCATGGGTGTGTGTGGCATCCTCTGGCTGTTCCTCCTAAGTCCCTCGACTATTCTCTTCTGGTTGAGGACAGCGCTGTGTATGCTACATAGTGTGTCTCCCCCCCAAAAAACCCCCCCTCTACCCTGCTTCCTGCGGTGTAGTCACCAGTGTTATGCCGCTGAAGTAAGATCCAACAGCCAGTCCAACTGGCTCCTGTACATAGAACAGGCACCAGGCACCATCTTCTTCGTCGCCTCAGGCCGCACTGGCTGACCCTGCACTAGGTTAACCATCAGCAAGTATAAGTAGACTTTTCCCCCAATCAGGGTAAAAAGATGACTTACAGCTGGGAATAAGAAGGTTCCGGATCAGCAAAGATCATTCGCCCTGAACATCAGCTACGATGCGTAAAGCAGCAAATAGGCTGGCCAAACTCTGGAGCTAAAGGTTGGTTTCCAGGGACAAAGCAAACTTGGGTGACTTTTTCAGTGGCAGGCTGGCTGGTGTATTTGGTTCCTATAGATGTCGGCACCTAACAAGGTACACTGAAGCCATTGTATGCATCAGGCTTGTTAGGGCTGGTCCCCTTCTTTATTTATGAACCTTGGACTGGCTCCAAAACACAGACCTGTTTTCTTCTGAAAGCAAGAAGCTTTGTTGAAAGGTGGAAAGACATTATTATTATTGTTATTGTTGCTGTTATAATCATCATTATTTACTATCACTAGGTTTGTTAGTCACTAGTTAGCCAAAGGTCTCCAAGCAACTTACAACATATCTGAAAACAGAAATATAAATGGTTTATGCCATAAAAACAGAACAAGCCCCATAACCTGAAAGACCGTCTTACCCCTTATACACCCAGTCAATCGCTGCGCTCTGCCGGAGAGGGGCTCCTGCAGATGCCATCTCATCAGGAGGTCCGTTCTGCACAACATAGGAAACAGACCTTTAGTGTGGCGGCACCAACCCTGTGGAATTCCCTCCCCTTCAATATTAGAAAGGAGCCATCTCTGCTATCTTTTCGTCGCCTGTTGAAGACCTTCCTCTTTCCACAAGCCTTTTAAGTAGAGATTTTATCCCAGTCTGCCTCTGTGCTGGAATTGCTTTTCAATATGTTTTTAAACCCTTTTTAAAAAAATGTTTTTAACTTTTTAAAAAAGATGTCTTGAAAGCTTTTAAAAATATTTTTAAAGATGTTTTGTTTTAATGTATTTTAAAGTCTGTTTTTATAATGTTTTAAAGTGTTTTTAAGTGTTTGTTTGCTGCCCTGGGCTCCTGCTGGGAGGAAGGGTGGGATATAAATCAAATAATAAACAAACAAACAAACATACAAACAAATAAAATAACAGCCACAGGGAGCTTTGGGAGCGACTAGTAACAAAACAACGTAATCTCAGTCTGGGAAAATAGGTAAGCCTTTACTTGGTGTCGAAAAGCTGTCAATGAAAGTGCCAGGCAGAGCTTGCTGGGGAGCACAGTCCACAGACGAGGAGCCACAACCGAACAGGCCTAGTCCCTTGCCACCACCCTCCAAGCCTCCCTCAGAGGAGAGACCTGGAAAAATGTCTCTGAAGAAGATCTAAGTGTCCGGTGTATTTTCTCTTTCTTAACAATGCCTCAGTGGCCACCTTCATCTTCCCTCTGGATTTTGGCAGCCTGTAGATCTGGGCCTGCGACCTTCAGCAAAACATCCTCTGCAAATTTTCCTACAGGTGGTTTGTTTTTTTTAAGTCACCAGTCACTTAAGAGAGACAGAACTAATGCCAAGTTTTGTACCCTGCTAGTTTAAGAGTGTAAGGAAAGGATGTAACTCCTACATTTTCTGCCTGCTGTGTCGCAGGAGGGCTCAAAAAGGATCACCCAGACATGCACAATGTAATGAAAGAATAACAACAACAACAAATTACCCACCCTTCACAAAAAAGTCCCAGGGCAGGTTACAACAATTATAAAATACATTATTAAAACAGTTTAAAACAAGTTACACTCACAACAGAAGAGGGTGCTCAACTATATAGACTTCAAGTGTCCAAGGCCAGGGTCCAGAGGAGTGCCTTCAGCATATGAGGAAAGCTGTACAGTGAAGGTGCCCAGTGCACCTCTGGAGAGAAGGAGTTCCATGACTTAGGGGCTGCCACAGAGAAGGCCCTCTCCAGCTTCTGAGGGTGGTGGGACAACCAGGGGGGCCCTTCTGCCAACCTCATCACCTGAAAGGGTCGGTAGGGATGAATGCTGTCTCTGAGGAATGCAGGTTAGGTCAAATTTGTACATACTGTCCGTGTGGGGGAAAAACTTGTTCCTCAGATCTGCCTTTGTATTAAATAGTTTATAAAGCTCAGCAGTTTAGATCATGATCTGCAGCTTATTTTGTGCACCAAACGTTTCCCCCGTTTGCCTGCTCTCGGATACTCTGCAATCATCAGCCCTATCGCTGCTGAGGCAAAGTTTATTTGATAAGGATGTTACCCTCATCCTCTCTTTTGCCTGTCAGCAATTCTGTGCACAATTCCTGGAAGACAGATGGGTACCCTGTTTTAACTCCATGCAAAGCAGATATTGAGCAAAGAAACCTTTTTTAAAATAGCAACTTATTTGTACAATATGCACATTTTAAATATATTTAATATATTTTAAAGTCTGTTTTTAAGATGTTTTAGAGTGTTTTTAGTGTTTTTGTTTGCTGCCCTCCTGGGAGGAAAGGAGGTATATAAATTTAATAAATAATAATAATAATCTGTGACTCGGGCATCGGTGGACTGACCCCTTCTGTGAGAACAAGCCTGAGCCGTAGGGACTTGGGAAGCTCTGTTCTGCTGAGCCCATGAAGTGCAGGGCTGTGTCTTCTACCCCAGGGGTGGCTGTGCTTTTTGGACCTGACGCTGCATTCACCCTTGGCCAGCCCTCCCAAATCTGGAAGGAAGCGCCATAGGCTCAGTGGCAGAGCATCGGCTTTGCATGCAGAAGGTCCCCCTTTCAATCCTCTCCAGGTAGAACTGGAGGAAGATTTCGCGCCTTAAGCCCTGGAGAGCCGTTGCTGCCAGCCAGTATAGGCAACACTAAGTTAAAGGGACCAATGACTGTCTCAGTATGAGGCCGCTTCCTCTGTCCTTGTGGAAGTCACAAGTTCCTGGGACAGCTGGACTGCAGCATTCCGGATCCTCTCTCTCTCGGGCATTTGCTCCGGAGTAGATGGAATTGCAATGAATGATGGGAAGGCAGAATGCAGAGAGGAAGGCTGAGCTCTCCTGAGGGCATGTCAGTCCTAAAATCTGACAGAGGTGGTGGTGGGGGAAGGGAAACCCAGCAAGCCCCCCTCCCCTCCGCCAGCCTTTTGGGCTGCCATTAAAATGTCAGTCATGTTTATACATCTGTGCACTGCCTGTCCCCCTCTCAGCATTTTCTCACGCTCAGCTGTTGGCAGCAAACAGAGGCCAGGAGTGTTGGGACTTGCCCTGGCTCTCTCCATCTCCCTCATGGAGACCCAGAGAAGCTGCAAGTTGAGACACGGCCGCTTGGCAGCCCCGAGTGCCTTCGGCAGCATCCTTGTTGAAACACTGGCCGAGGGAGCGCTGAAGGACACCCACCCATGGGGGGGACCCCTGCTTTCTGCAGCAAAGGAGAGAGGCAGCCTGACTAACTTCCCCTTTAGGGCAAATTTGCTACTCTTTCCGTAAGAATATTGGCTTTACTCTTGCGTGGTGGTTCCCATAGGATGCTGGCTTACACCGAGTGGGTTCACCTAGCTCAATACTGCCGACCCTGATCGGCAGCCCTACCTAGAGAGGTCATCGGGGACTGAATGTGGGACCTTCTGCAAGCAAAGCAGCTGGTCCACCACTAACCTCTAGCCCTTTCCTTAAAAATAAAGTAAGATTCCAGTCCACATGGTTCTGAAGAAAAGGGGCTGATTTAAATAGGAACATAGGAAGGAACCTTATACTGAACTGGACAAAAGGTCTCTCTTTCCCAGTATTCTCTACACTGATTGGCAGCCATTCTCCAGGGTTTTGGACAGGAGTCTTTCCTGATTGGAGACGCTGGGAGTTGAACATGGCACCTTCGTTGTGCAAAGCAGGTGCTCTGCCACTGAGCTACTTTGGCCCTTCCCCTTGAAGGATCTTGCGTCCATGAACGCCTTTTCCATGAGATGACCTGCAGGGCCTTACCAGCTCTTCCACACAAAACAGTGGAAGAAGGTGACGATTTCAGAAGTGCCCTGGAAATATTTTTGTGAGCCCAAAAGCAAGTCACTCTGGCGCCGGCTTTGTTTAACCTGTGGCCCTGCAGGAGAGCTCCTGCCTCAAAACACATTGGGCCAAATCAGGGATGGCAGCTGACCTGTCATGACTCCCCAAATCCTCCTGACCATTGGGCATTGGTGGGATAATTACTAGGAGCCAGAGTCCGACATCGGAAGCTCCACATGTCTCTTATTTGTGGGTCCAATTAAACACTTCTTCAGCACCTCTCCCAGTCTATACATACACAAATTGGTGGCTGAGATTGCTGTAGAATTGCCCACTGACAAGGGGGGGGGGGGAAATGGCCTTTAACAGAGCCTCGTCCAATGTGATGCCCTCTACAAATCCCATTAGCCCTGGCCAGCTTGGCCATAGGATGCTGGAGGCTGATGGGAGCCATAGTCCAAAACACCAGGAGCGCACCAGGTTGGTGAAGGCTGCTTTAACAGTACTCTGATCTGTGGAATATAAAATGTCAGGCTAGGTTAGAAATGCCTCTGAGGGGGTGCAAAGTGCATTTGCCTCATTACTAAGGAGAGCCCCCAGAAACCAGAGACTGGGGAGGTGGGCTGCTGTGAATGTCAGAAGACTGAGCTCCCAGGCAAAGTAAAAAAATACATGTTTACCAAAATACTGACTGTATTCCCTTTATAAATGCCTAAATTGCTGTGGAATTCATGATTGGGAAAAAAGGAAATGGCGAAACGGAAACTGACACATTTGTCCATCTCCAAACGATGTCCTGCATCTCCCAGGGCCACAGGGGGCTGTCCTGGCGAGCACAGCTGGGCAGAGAGGCCCCCCAGAAGAGGCACCTCTTGTGGGGAATGCAAGCCACGGCCTCGGAGAATGCCCGCTCTTTGCAGGCCCTCTTGAAGCGCTGGTTTGCAGCCGGAGGCTTTCTTGGCAGCTGTGCGCGAAGGCTACTCCTCCTTGCGCGGAGCGCCCTCCTTCCTCGGCTCATCAGAGAGGGCGACACATGGCAACACCTCCGCGCACCCAGCCCAGCGCAAGCCTCCCTCCATTAAAATGCAGGCAGGATCAGGCTAGGCGGGTACCACACCCCGCCCTTAATCAGCCAAGCCATTTGGAAAGAAACAGCCACCGCAACAAACAAGCAACCATTAAAAGGAAATCGCAGCTCTCCGCCACTTCACACCTTGCCTTCCAAACCACAGGCGCTTCAGCTGGGGTGAGCCAACTGATCGGCGCTCAGGGCGGGCTTTCAAAGACAAACAGCCCAGTGGATTTTCTGGCTTGCCCGCTCCATGCAAAGGGATCCCTCCCCCGGAACGAAGCGGCTTTCTAAAAGCTGCTTCCAACGACCCGATGGCTTACAGCATCAGGCAAACTCTGCTTTATAAACCAGCTGAAGTTCTGTTTAAATCAAAGTTTACAAGGGCCACGGGTTGAGATGAGCTTTTGGAAACGGAAAGGTAGCTTGTGGGTGAGGCTTTCAGGAGCTGAGATGGACAGATCTGGTGATTTCAATTCCTCTCATTTTCCCTGCCTGAAGCTCAGTTCTTCAAACTTCTGCATCTGCTTGCTATTATTATTATTATTATTATTATTATTATTATTATTATTAAAAGCCCTAAGGAGGTGGGATGCCCGGGGTGTCTGTGCGGCACCATAATGATGATGTTGATCAAAATGGTTCCTCCGTGAATTTGGCTGCCTCTGCCTTGGAGCCATTCCTTGTTCTCCCCAGAACGGACAAGAGCGGGGCCGACTTCTGTTGATCAGGCCACATCTGCACCAAACACTTAAAGTGCACAGCATCCTGCAAATAATCCTTGGAGCTGTAGTTTACCGGGCACAGAACTACAATTCCTAGCGCCCATAACAAACTATGGTTCCCAGAATTCTTGGGGGGAAGCCATGTGCTTTAAATGCACATCAAATGTAATTCAAACAAATGATGTGGATGTGACCCTATCTTGCATGCGTCTTTGAATCCTTTGTGGCTGTGATGCCCTCCAAGAAAGCTAAACCAGGGGAGGCTTAGCCCCAGTTTGGGGGTCTGACAACCCCGTCCCACGAGCAATGTTTTCTGGCCCTTGCCATGTTGTGGCTTCAAGCTGGATCCCACCGAGAAGGAGGCAAGGCCGGCCAAAACCTGCTGGGCAGGGGCAGCTCCAAGTGAGCAACTGGCTCCCGCAAAGGTTGGGATCAGATGGAGGCCTTTAAGCCTTTCTCTCCGGGCTCCCCCGCCACCTTTGAGAGACCTCAGAGCCTGAAAAGCCCCAGCCTCTGGCCTGAAGACGGGCACGCCTCCTCCGTTCTATGGCCTCCCTCCTCGCGCTCTCCCTGTGCTGCTGCCAGACTGGTGATGTGCCACGTGAGGCACCTGGTTTTTCAGCATCCGGGGAAGGTGCCTGGGAGGGTTCAGGCTCTGGCCCTGCAGGCCTGGTGGTCTGGGAGGTTCCTCTGGGGGGCTCCTGCCCAACAGCCTCAGGCGCAAGGGTCCCCCTGCCTTCAGGCAGTCAGCTCTGAGCGCTGACCTGGCTCCCCTCGGGTGCCCCTGCAGCCTCCGACTGTGTCCAGATCACTGCTGGACACAGGGGCCATTTCAGCCCTCCAAGACCCTGCTCGTTTTGGCAGTGGCGGCAGCACAAGATGAGATCAAATAAAGTAGACACAACCCGGGGCGATAAGCCACCTTCTCAGTTGATTTGCATGGATTGGCTAAGAGGGGGGCTATGTGCCTGTGTGTGTCCTGCGTTTATGTGTGCATGAGAGAGTGTGTGTGTGAGGTGGCCACACCCATCACTGGCATGTGGCTGCCTGAGGATGAATGCGGCCCTCGGGCCACATTTGGTGTGCCACCTCTGCTTGAGGCCGCAACAGAAGCAGTAGCAGCATCACTGGGAATGGGCGCTGCTTCAGTCTCCTTCGAGGTAAGACATTTCTCACAGGTTTTGCTGTCCCACCATGCCAGGAATTTAGGAGGCAGGAAGCCAGTTGAAGAGGATTGTTTGGATGGCAAGAAGTCAAACATCCCTCAGCCCCGCTGACCTTCATTGTCTTCCACAGAAGACCGCCCGCTCACTGGGAGAGCGTGATAAGCAGTGTCAACAGCAGGCCTGCAGCAGGAGCGTGTCCCCTTTCCCAGGGGTCAGCAACATCTCGCACGTGGAGTTGGGTGCCAAGGATTGTTCTCTCCTGCCCAGAGGAGCCACAACAAGACTGGTCCCCCGACCCCTTGCCACCTCCCAGGCTCTTGTTCCACATCCTAGCCCTTGGCATTTTCACCGAGTGGATGTTATTTCTGGCTAGGCTGAGAGGCTAAGTCAACTCTGGGCAGATTTTGTGGCTGCTGAAAAACAAGAGAGGTTGGAGTTTCCAGGAAGCCCTTAGCAGTTGGGGCCTTGGCAGTTGGGGCTAGTGGTGACTCTGTAAGAGTTAGATAAAAGCCATTAAGCATGCATCAAACACAGGGATGCATTATCTCCAGCCCGTGTGCCCCGACAAAAGCCCAAATTTGGTCCATGAGGCCATTATCCCCAAATCATGCCCACCTCCTATACATCTGACATTGGGCATTTAGTGTTCCCGGTCACATGCTGAAGAACCCTTTTCCAACAGAGATACAGCAAGCACCTTCCTTGTTTTTGCAGTTCAGGTGTCTCTGGAATACCTTTTTATGTAGACAGGGCTATGTAACTGTTTAAATGTATCAATCAGACAGTCATTTTAATTATCATTTTTTACTACCTTTATGGTGTTCTATATTTTAATTGCATCTATTGTTGTACACTGCCATGTTATATTGTATAATATGGCAGTATCTAAACATATTATGTGGCAGGTAAGGACGCAGCTCCAAAGCAACAATCGGAAACTTACTCAGAATAGAATTTTCAAACTCCTTTGTGCAGCCGATTCCAGCAGGGCTTGGTGTTAGTGCTGATCAGCTGATTGGCACCGACAGCGAGCCCTGCTGGAATCAGCTGCACAAGGGAGTTTGAAAATTCTATTCTGAGTGAGTTCTCTCATGAACATAAGAACAGCCCTGTTGGATCAGGCGAAAAGGGTCCCATCCAGTCCAGCCCCCTGTTCTCGCAGTGGCCAACCAGATGCCCCACTGGGAAGCCCACAAGCAGGACTTCAGCACAACAGCGCTCTCCTCAACTGTGATTCTCAGCAACTGGCATTCAGAGGCAGGCTGCCCTCAACAGTGGAGGTTGTGCCTAGCCATCATGTCCTCTAATTTGGTGATGCAGATGTGGTCTCCTTAAGAAAAATGGAAGCCTCTTTTGCAGGGGAAGAAAACTGTAGCGAAAGTGGAAGACTGATTTCGGCACAGCACCAGTACTAGGACAGAGAAGTTGGGCTGGTCTCATCTGAAGAGGCTTTTGGCCTGGCGTTCTGTTGGAGTCTGGCTAAAGAGTCATCTCTGTCGCCTGTCCTGATTCACCCTGGGGAAAGGTCTAAAAGCACAATCAAGATGGGCTTCTGGGAAGTCCTGGATTCTGTGCATGTTATCAGTCTCTGGAAAACAGGCCTGATGATAAAAGAAGACCAATTAACATTGTGTTCGTGTTTCTGGATCCCTGGCAAAATGCAACTTTGTCCTAGCCAGCTCTGTACATCAAAGCAGGCAATTAACGCAGAAAACTTAACCAAGTGTGCTAATCTGACAGCTGGCCGGTTTGATGGGCTCGAGAAACTGTTTACACTTGCCTTCCATTCCCTTTGTTTTTTATGGGGGGTTTCCTATGAGAACAGCAGCAAGAGAGACCAGATGCAACGGGTCTCAGCGCCAATCTTTCTGGCAGCAAATAAAAAAAAAAAAGAGAGTGATTTAAAAGTCCCGTCTATAAAACAATTCTGCTAGTAGTAAACACGACTCGTAATAACGGGTTGCAACCAGCATGCTCTTGGCTGGCTTATCATCTCTAATTATATCCCCGTTTGTTTGCCTAGTACTTGTGGGAGAATGATCTGCAAACAGCAGGTGAATGGGACCCCAAATATTGTGTTAGCTGACAGTGGGGAGTCTCGTGGGAGTTTCATGATATTGGCAAATTTGGCGCAGGCCCCTGAATTAGTATATATGAGGGTTGGCGAAGGCTGCTGTGCTGTGTTCAGTGGCAGCACCACACACAACACACTGTTTGGATCTAACTGGATGGAGCCACAGTCAACGCACCAGGCTCAACCAGTGCTAGACCCGGGCTACTGCACATGGCATTGTCAAATCTAGGGAGGGGTGAATCTGTCCATTTCAGTCTCTGTGACATTATTGTTTTTTTCAGTGTTAAATTCAGTTCTTCACATTTCCACATTAATTTGCAGGTTTTTGGTTTTTTTTTTAAAAAATAGTCCTTGTGAAAATTCAGCAGCATTTCAGTGCAAAATTGCAAAGCAGTTTCCCCTAATATAATAAAATCTTGCCTGTTATTTTCCCCAATAGGTACACTTTTACCGTACTATCTGCATTGTTGTACTCACTACTTGGCTGCAAAACTGTAACACTGGGGGACATGCACATTTCCAAAGATTGTTTGCATATTGTTTCAGAAAAGCTCAAATTAGGTAATTTGCCTATAAATGCTGGATCAAATTTCTCTCTCACCCTTGTTCAAATCTCAATGAATGGGGGTATTGCAAGACCTTATGCTGAAACGTCCCACAGCTCTGATCCCGCTGGACAGTGGGTCGCTCTCAAAATAAGGCAAAGGGGGCGCACAGAGCGGCCTCTCACAGGCCTTTCTCTAATACCTCTTCCTAGGATCCTGATTTCTTCACCCCTCACCCAATCACATGGTCCTCACAGGGAGCCAGAGGTTCACATGGAAGCCACAAGGAGAAGGAAACAGTGTTTGAATGCACCGTGCACACCATGCTGCATTTCTGCAATCGCTTCAGGCAACGACAGCCATCTGGGATCTAGAAGCATTCAATTGTTCTCTGAAGCTTTTCTTTTGAAGCTCTCATTCATCCCTCCAAGGTCTCCATTGATTGGAGGCTCCGGGAGAGGGCATCTGCCTCCCCCATCCCCATCAATGCCTTTCCCACATTAATCTACCAGGTCCCTTGATAACCAACTCTCAATTATGCTCTGCTCTGTTGACTCCAGCAGGTTGGGGAGGGCCAGCTGAGGAGGAAGAGATCCACTTGTTAGACCTTCTGGCAGCTTCATAGCGAGGGGACTGTGCATGACTTTTAAGGCAATCCCGTGCCAATCCCATGAGTTGTTACATGGGCAGGATCAGCCGGTTTATTAAGCATTTGTTGCAGTTTGTTTGTGGGAACGTCAGACAATTTTGCATGAAGTGTTACCACCAGGGACGTGGGAGAAGTCCTGTGGAAATGGAAACAGGGACAGAAATGGCCAGTGTTCACTTCTTCATCTTCATGTGCAAACTGAAAGCAGTCCAGAGAATTTGATAGTTATTTGCTGTTGCTCAGTCCCCAACTGGAAACTCTTGAGAGCTGCTGCCAGCCAGTGTAAACAACAATGAGCTATGTCGAACAATGGTCTGACTCAGGGTAAATACATTTCCTGTGTTCCTATGCTCTGTGTTCCTTGGGCCCCCTCATATTTTTTGGGGGGTGGGGGGTGTATTCAGCAACATGTCACTGAGGCAATAATACTGCATTAATGGTGGGTTTCTACTGGACCGTCCACACGTCCTTCCGCTTTATTCCTTGTTCTGCAAAGCTTCCCTAATATTACCGCCTGAGCGCTGTCTGGAGGGGGCACTCTGGTGTGTGCAACGCCAACAAGAGCGGGAACGAAAATTAAACTGCATCGCTTGTGGTATAAAAAGTGACAGGATTTCAGCAGGAAGTTATGGGATGTGCACCAACTGGGAAGCAAGCAGCAGGCCTGGCCTGAGAGTTTTGCAGGCACATTGAAACCAGGATTGTGCATAACTGCCCCGGTACCATCATGAGCACAATGGTCCACATTCACACTGTCCCTGGGCACCTCCCTGCTCATCTGCCCAGATTTGGGCTGGGAAGCCCTTCAAACAGAGGCCCATCCTCTGTAAATTAGGCGACTTGGTGTTCCTAGATGGGAGCAACTCCGCAGCAGGGTGTTTCCAGAGCTGGCCACCTACGATGGAGCCACTATGGAATGCCGGCTCCTTTCCTCAGGTTCTCGCCAACTTAGTTTTACTCAGAGTAGACCTGCTGAGATGCACAGATCCAAGTTAGTTCTGTCCATTACTTTCAGTGGGTCTACTCTGAGGAAGACTAGCTTTGAATGCAACCCACAGTTATGCAGACAAGGGGCCTTCAACAGCTGTAGCTTTTCTCTTCCCCACGTGAGAATTGCATGTGCCAAAATTCGGAGGAGAAAGATCTGGCATTCTCACTCTGGAAGATGCATGAAATGATGTGCAGTCGAAAGAAAGGAGGTTCCCACAGGTGGGTCCTCCGGCTCTGCCAGTTTGAGCCTAAAGTGGGAAGGTGGTTTTTTAGGCCAATGCTGCCATCTAGTGGCCAAACCTCTGTTTGCAGAAAACCCTTCCATTTGTGCCACAGACTGGCCAACCTCAACCTGGTGCCCTCTGGATGAAAGAAGACTTTGTGCCTGCACCACGAACAGCTGGCTTGGCCATGGTGACCCCATACACCCCCCCTAGACATGCACCACACATGCGCAATATACCAGAAGAAAAATGGAAATGGACTGCCTTCAAGTCAATTCTGACTTATGGCGACCCTACGAATAGAGTTTTCATGGTAAGCAGTATTCAGAGGGGGCTTACCATTGCCTCCCTCTGAGGCTGAGAGGCAGTGACTGGCCCAAGGTCACCCAGTGAGCTTCTTGACTGTGTGGGGATCCGAACCCTGGTCTCCCAGGTCCTAGTCCAACACTCTAACCACTACGCCACACCCTAACCAGAGCGCTCCCAAAAGATGAGCTCCCAGGAGCGCAACCCACATGGGCAGAGCTCTTTTGAGAGGGCCCAAACATCCGTGCAGGGAGGAGTAGTCTAAGCAGCCAAGTCCCAGACTGAGCATAAAAGCAGCCCAGCTTTGGGACCCAACCAGCCTTCCCCAGTGGCCCCCCTTGGGATCACTTACTGGCCATTGCACCCCCACCTGGTTGCCTGATATGCCATCCTCATGGAAAGCATTGCAGTGGTCCTCCTCCCCCTCCTCATTCAACAGCCCCTTGTGCTTGGAGCCCAGGGAAGGGCCCTGGCTGTGCCTTGGGGGCAGGCCATCTGCTGTTTGCACACTGAAGGCCCCAGATCTGGTCTACAGTGGCATCTCCAGATGAGGCTAGGAGAGACCCCTGCCTGAAGCCCTGGAGAGATGCCAGTGCACATAGGAAGCTGCCTTACACTGAGTCAGGCCACCATTCTCTACACTGGCTGGCAGCAGCTCTCCACGATTTCAAGCGAGGGTCTCTCCAGCTGTAGCAGATGCCATTGGTCACATTTTTGTACGCAGTGTCCCCTCATATATGCATCTTGGTATGCATGTGCATGTGCATGTGTGTTGGCCTTGCAAAATTTGGAGAAATGCAAATCTCAAAAGGAGGTGTTTTGATTGCACATTGTTTTAGGTTGCATTAAAGGGAGAATGGAATGAATTTCACCCCCTTCCCTAGCTAGGGGGCAGTAAAATTGAGCGGTATGAATTGTATCCTCTGACAAACACATGTTCAGAAACGAAAGAATGACTAGTGTGTGTGTGTGTGTGTGTGTGTGTGTGTGTGTGTGTGTGTGTGTGTGTGTGTGTGTGTGAGAGAGAGAGAGAGAGAGAGAGAGAGAGAGAGAGAGAGAGAGAGAGAGAGGCAGACAGGTAGAGGCTAAAACTCAGCAATAGAGAAAAAAGTTGTTCCTGGATGAAAATAAAACCACAATGAAATTACAATACAACGTAGGACAGTGGACAAAGAATAATCAATACTGCTGCTGTGAATGGATACATTTCCTCCAAAGACCAGGGTGAAGACTACAGGACTGTGGGGGGGGTGACCCCAGATGTCACGGGCCACAATTCCCAACATTCCCAGACTGGCTCAGGGTGACAGGAGCCCAAAACATCTGCAGGCTACCACTTTGGCTATCCTAGAACAGTATGACTGTGTCTCAGAATAAACCTTGCTAGCTTCAGTGTGTGAAATTAGCAGGCCATGTACGACAGTGGGCCATAAGGCTCAATTGTACATGCACTTAGATGCTTAACTGTGCATAATGCTTAATTGTGTATGCACTTACAGTAATTGTGCATGTGCTGTCAGTACAAGACTCCGGAAAGAGGGTCAGACCTTGTAGAACGTTGGCAACTCTCAGTATCAAATATTTCCCCGAATTCTCAAAGCGCTAATTTGTTGCCGTGTGATACAAATACATTCTTGTTTTTATTTCTGTTCTGGTTTGGGTTTATTATTTGTCACAGTCATTTACAAAACTGTTGGAGGGATGCCATGTGAATTGAAAGTAAAAAAAAAATGTATTGGAAGCTGGGGAGTGTAAACCTTCCAAAGCTATAGCGATGGCAAAAGGTGCGTATTTGCTATGAAGTTAGGCTCCCATGTGAACCAGCCCATGCAATAAAATATAAGCTGAGACTTTTGCGGTTCACCCCTTCACTTTGCCATGACCTCAGTCACTGGCTTCAGGCAATCCTCTCTGTCATTCCCCCATTCAACCTTAACCCTCACTGCCACCTGCAATTAGGGAGGTGTGAGAAATTAAATTCAGTTCATATTTAAAGGCAAACATATCTAATTTGCGCTTTTCAAAACAAGCTGTGAAAGAAATACAGTTGTCCTTCAAAATTTGCACTTATCCAAATTTTGCAACACATTTCTCCAGCTAAATAAAGCACCATAAGCCATGTAATGTGTCAAAAATTATGATGATGATTAACATTTGTATGCCACTATTCCATATAAATATGCTAAAAAATGGCTCACACGAACAAAATGCAAATCACTACATCAGAAATGAAATACTAAATCATTTCAAAACAAATAACTCAGTTTGATTATATGAACATAACACTTAAAGTCATCATAAACTGAACTATCAGTAAATTAAAACGTAACAATTAATGCATATACAAGAGTAAGATGCATAAAATGAATATATTAGTGAAAATAACATAAAATGCATTATATTATATTAGGGGAAACTGCTTTGCACAAATATGTAAGGCAGAAAATTGCATACAAAATTGTGCGTATTTTGAGAAATTTGCACTAAACTGTTGATTAATTTCCATGCGGCCTTTAAACACACACACACACACTGACATGGAAATAGGGAGAAGGGAGAAGGGGGAGATTTGAGAAATGGAAACAGAGAAATTAAAACGGGCAGATTCACCCTCTCACCCATCGTCGATTGAGCATGCCTTTCAAGGCTGTTATTGAGGATTTAAGATTAACACTTTGAACTGGGAAAGGGTAGGGACATTCCATTTGCTTGTCATGTGGTGTAAAGCGATGGTTTGAAACTTCCTTCGCCTTTAAGGAATCCTTCCCACACCTATTTGTCTGCCCCAGAACTCCTGTGCTTTGTAAAGCCAGGATGAGGTACGTCTGTGGGCCTCCAGAGGAGTTCTGACACAGAACTGTGGAAGGGCCACAGAAATAGTGGCCATTTGTGATGTCCCTCAGAGAAAACATCTAGTCAGGGAGAGGCCCCACTTGCCTAGTGGGCCTGATCATGATCTGTGGAGATAAAGCCTGAACCACAGACATGGGTCTAAATTGCAGCCAAGGGGACTCAACAAATCTGTGCAGAGCAGAGCTGAAAGGAATGTTCACAAATATTCTTAAATTTAGCTATAATTCCACTGTTGCTGCTCAGTTTTTGAATGGGTTCCTGTACTGGATGTGGGTAATGTTTTCCCCATTAAAATTGAAAACTCTGGTGCTTTACATGTATTGGACTCTCCTGGTGGTCTTGAGTTTGGAATGTGTTAAATGTAAAACACCTGCTTCAGCGGTCAAATACTAAACACCATTGCATCTCATTGTTCAAATGCTGAACACCATTGCAGGTCATTGTTCAATGTTCAACCATGGCCTGACTGAGACTATGTTCCTGAACAACAGGTATGTTGGTTACAGTGGGTTAGGTGTCCCAACACTACCCCTGCAGATGGGGAATCAGCCTTTGCTGTGATTTATTTACGATGTCTATGCACTGGTCTGTGACCGAAACAAAATTCTACTACTTGCTGCGGCCCTTCAAAAAGCATCTGTGTGGACCACCCCAAGTGGCTCTCCCAGTTCCTAGCTGTGGCCCCTGCAGACCCCACGGGCAGAATTCACTGGATACCAAAATTAGAATCCAGCAAGATAGAGAAATATAGGAATCTGTCTTATCCTTTGGTCCATCTAGCTCAGTTGTGTCTACACTGACTGGCAGCTGCTCTCCAGGGTATCAGGCAGTGGACATGCCCAGCCCTAACTGAGATGCCAGGAAGTGAACCTGAGGCCTTCTCTATGCAAAGCTCTGTCATTCAGCTATGGTCTCTCTCCTGGAAATAAAGTTAAGATTCCAGGGTTCACGGTTCTGAATCAAGAGCCAGTTTTAAACTGGAAGCTGCCTTATACCAGGCGAAACCATTGGCCCATCTACACTGAGGGCCAGCAGCTCTCCAGGGTTGCAGGCCAGGGACAATGCCCACCCTGCCTGGAGGTGCAGCCAGGGACTGAACCCTGTGGCCCGCTGTAGGCTAAGCAGCCGCTCTGCCACGGAGCTACAGGCCTTTCCTTCTGCTGTGCCACACAGAATCCTCCAAGGACTCTTCCAGGTGGCAACGGCAGCCAGGAGGGTGGAAATATGTCCATTCCTGCTCTGGTGACCGGTGGGTTTGTGCAGGTATGTGAGAGAGAAACCCTGTTGCCTGGCATTGTGTTGCGGATGTGGACTACATCTCCCAGCTCCTGGCTGCTTCGTGCTGCTGGGAGACGCCTGACTTTGAGAAGCCTTTTGCTGACAGCAGATTCTTACAAGTGGAGATGTTGGCTGAACCGACAGGACTCGCACAGGAAAGCATGTATTGTGGCTGGGGGGGGGTCTTCTCTGGTGCAGGTGTCCAGTCACTCGGCAGCCTGTCTGGGCCTGGCAGGGCTATTGTTTCCTTGAACACATCTGTGTACCTCTTTCTGGGGAGGGTGCTTGATTCTTGAATGGGTGGTGGTAGTGGGGAAGAGTTATTTCCATCCCCTGAACAAAGCAGGCCCCTCACCCAGTCCACTCCCCTGGCTCCTGTTTCCTCTCCGGGGCGAGCCACGGGCCACGAGGTATCAGTGATTTATGAAAGGAGCTGAGTGAACAGCACTGCTAGGAAACGCCAGGCGGAAACGTCTGCTCCAAAAGATTGGATAACTCTCTGGCCCTCTTCCTTTCTGTCGTTTTCAAATGGCTGCAGCTCTCAGGGGGCCTGACATCCTGTCCTTAATGTGTTGGAAGCGTCCAGAGTGGGCATGAATGTGCAGGGAGGTAATCTGTTGCTTTAAAAAAAAAAACAGGAAAGTTGAAGCCACAAAAATAATTTGAGCTGTTTGTGTGGTAACTGCAGGTTGGTGGAGATGCCTGGATTCCCTCTCAAGACTCCAGGTTCTTCTTCACAACATTTGTTTTCTTGGCACTGTCTCAGCCACAGCTGATGTTCACATTTACCCGACAGTAGACAGAGGTTAAGCGGTGGCTGGAAGATCTAGCAAAGTTGCCGAGCGTCCTTTGGGGAGATGGGGGAGGGCGGTGTTTGCTTGAGGAACACAAGGGGCCAATTTTGGAGCCCAACACAATTATTTTATTTATTTATTTTCAAAATCCATGGGTGAGCAAGGGATCTATCAGGACCAGCCAAAATGTGACAAAACCTCAGCCAGTGTTTGAGCTTTCTAGAACTCTGTGCCAGACGTCTGGGTTCTCCAGAGTGTCCTCATTCTGGCACAAATTTGGCTCGCCGTACCAAACTTGGTCTGCCACAGACCTGTTATTATTACACAATGTAATTTTGGCTTGCCACAGTTTTGTGACATTTTGGTTGGTCCTAATTAAAGCTGTGGGTTTTGGAGAGGTGTTTTCCCACCTCTCTCCTTATGATCCAACAAGGCAGCCTTTGCTTTTCATTTCATGTTTATCTTCCTGGTCGAGTGGGTGGCCTCACCAAAGACCCCCTTGCTTCTTACTCACTGGAAGGGATTTTCTTCCCTGCAAACAGGCAAAGTGACGCAGTAGCTGAAGCTTAGTCCAGAACCTTCTTAGCCGTCAGGCACTGCACCTGATGACTGGCAGCTGAATGTGCGGACTGCCTTAGCTGATGAGAAAGCATCATGAGAGAGGTAATCTGAGGAGACATGTGCTTCTCTATCCAAACATGTAAGTTGTCACTTGATGGTGCAGCGATGGAGGGGAAAGCACCCAGCCCCAAACAGCTGCGCTGGCCTGATGGGAGTTGTCCTCCCGTCAGCCCTGGGAAGGGAAAGGGCTGCAGTTCAAGTGGTAGAGCACCTGCCTTGCAGGCAGAAGGTCCCAGGTTCAGTCCCCAATGGCATCTCCAAATAAGGCCGGGAATGTCCTCTGTCTGATTTAGAAAACCAGCAGGCAAACAGCAAGTGTGTCGGCTTCCCAAGAGACATGCTGACCTTTCCAAGTGACGCTTCTTGGTGTAACAAAAATACTTCAAATGGGAAACCACCAAATTCTGACTTCTCTTAAAAGCTCCGTTCACCACCTGTGGCCTGAACTGAGCTAACCTGGCTGGAGCCCATCTCTTCCTTCCAGCCGATGGCTGCCCTGACGTAAAGGCCCGCGTTGCACTTGCCCTCCATTTCTTCAAAGAATAGGGCATTTTTGGGTGGTGGAATAAGAATGCATCCAGGGCTTCCCGCAAAGGGACTCCGTGATGGTGTGTAATGAATGGTATTGACAAGAATCGGCAAGCACTGGAGGCCAGTCTGAGAGGAAACTAAATTCTTTCCGTGCTGGACCCTCCTGAGCAGGAAGGCCTGAAAAAAGCCAGGAACAAAAGGCGGAAACGGCGGAGGATTGCTCAGGACTGTTATCTTGAGGCTGCACTTGCGGAGGCTGTTGATGGACGGGATCTTTTGACTGTTTCGCTCCAGAGAGGCAGGAAACCCTCTGCACTCCCCCCAGTTCTCTTCCTGCCTCGGCTTAACGTTTGCAATGAGGTTTGCAGTTTGAGAACTGCCCCCCTTCCCCTCAAAATGAAGTTAGCCTCCAGTAACAACAGCTGAAGCAACACACAGGCCCACAGCAGGTGGGTCACAGACAGACTGGACCGCAGGCGTGGGCTCCTCCTCCGCCAGCTCCTTTACTCCATGGTGCAAAGGGTTAACTTTCTAGAAAGCCACGGAAGTGTCCACATAACGTGGGTTGTGGCAGCAGATTAGGCAATGCGGGTGGGAGAGTGTGGATCCTTCAACGTTACTAGCTCTTTGGTGAGCCTTTTTAAAAGAGCCCTGCAAGATAAGGCCAAAGGGGGGCCATCTAGATGAGCCTCCTATGCTCACAGCGGCCAGCCAGATGCCCCTGATGGGAAGAAGCCTCTGAGGAGGACCCGAGCACAAGAGCAACTCTCCCCCCTTGAGATTCACAGCAACTGGTATTCAGAGGCGCATCACCTCCGACGATGGAGCAAGAACTGAGCCATCATGGCTACTAGCTATTGACAGTCCTAGCCTGCATGAATTTGCCTGGTCCTCTTTAGAGCCATCCATTTAATGGTTTTAATTTGTTTTGGATTCGTCACCTGCCCCACCTGAAAACGGCCAGGCCACAAATGTTGTTTTCCTGGCTTCAAGTTACAAATCTCACCATTTGTGTGGCAAGTTTGCGGCTGTTTTTACAGCCCATCATTTGTGGCAAGAGTTTCTGAAAGACGGCAGAGCCCGTCGCTCCCTGCCTTTGGAAAACAACCAAAAGGTAAGGGTGGAAAAGAAATTCAGTTCAGATCACATGGAACGTACCTAGTTCACACCTTCTGAAAAATACATATACATGAACCAAAACACAGCCACCCTTTGAAATTTACAGTTCTCTGATTTTTGCAGTGTAGTCCCGCAGCCAAGGTGCTGGTATAGCACAGTGGGGAGGAGAGCCTGGCTCGGAGTCCAGAGTCTGTGAGTTCAAATCCCCGCTCGTGTCTCCTGGGCGTCAAGGGCCAGCTATAGATCACCCCACAGGGAGTGGCTCAGGGGTTACGTGCCCTGCCACCTGTGCAGCCGTGGGCAAGCTGCAGAGTCCCAAGGAGCCCAGTTGCCCCCCAGCTGGGAGTCGCGGACAAGGAAGGGGCTGGCTTGTGCAGCTGTGGCAAGCTGGGGAGGACTAGCCTCAGAGGGAGGCAATGGGAAACCCCCTCTGAATACCGCTCACCATGAACACCCTATTCAGAGGGTAGCCATAAGTCAACATTGACTTGACGGCAGTCCAATTCCAATTTCTGCAGCCAAGTAATGTGTACAGAAATGCACAGTAAATTGTGCATAAATATGAAGATAGCTTACAAAAATGCATACCAAGCTGTATAAATGAAGTGAAATTTGCACTAGAATTCTGACGGATTTTCACAAGGACTTAAAAAGATGTTTGCTTTTTTAAACCCACATACTGATGTTGAAATATTGAGAGATGGACTTAAGATTGGAAAAATGAGAAACTGAGCAACCAAAATTGATGTTTTTGCCCATCCTACCTAAATGTGGCTTAAAGGTGTCCTCAGCTTACTCCAAAGAGGACTATGCAAGCAAAGAGCAACCCCTGAGGAGGCAGGATTCGAACACGTGGCAGCTTCATTGGGCTTCTTGCCTTTCGCAACTTCCTCTTTGACAATGATGACGATTTAGGAGATTTATTAATCGCTTGATACCTGAAGGTCTTCAAGCAACTTACAACAATATTAACAGCAAAAACAAATAAACAGCAACAGCCACAATCCCGAAGTAGACACAGGAAGCTTTGGCAGCAGACGAATAACAAAACATCGTCATCTCAGTCTGTCAAATGCCTGGGGGAAAGGAAAGTCTTTCCCTGGTGCCAAAAGGATGTCAGTGAAGGTGCCAGGCGGAGCTCTTTGGGGAGCTCATTCCCTAGATGGCAAGCCACAACTGAAAAGGCCCTGTCCCCTTGTCACCACCCCAGAGCCTCCCTCAGAGGGGGGACCTGGAAAAGGACCTCAGAAGAAGATCTAAGGGTTTGAGGAGGTTCATATCAGGAGAGGCGTTCCAGAAAACATTTAATGATTTGCCACTAGGGCAACCTTGAAGCACAGTTCAGTTTTCTGGGTGCCTGAGAATGGCTGACAGCAAAAGCAGGCCGATGATCAGCATAGGAAGGGAACTCTGCTCCCCCCCCCGACTGATATGAAGCTCAAATGTGCAGCCACTTCCTCCCTAGTTATTTGGATATCCTCCCCCTTCCCTCCAGGGTGGTGTGCTTGATATAGACAATAACCCTGTGAGGTAGGTCAAACTGAGAGTGGCTGCCCCAGAGAAACTCTGTGAGCTTCCTGACTATGTGGGTTTAAAAAACACACACCCAGGTCCTTCACCTTTAGAAATCCAACACACTAGCCACTGGTTCTCTTTAACAGGATGCACAGGGGAAGGGCGTAGCTCAGTGGCAGAGCACCTGCTTTGCATGCAGAAGGCCCCAGGTTCAATCCCCAGTGACATCTCCAGGGAGGGCTGGGAGAGACCCCTGCCTGAAATCCTGAAGAGGCACTGCTGCCTGTCAGTGTAGACAGTACTGAGCTGGAAGGCCAACGGTCTGACTTATAAGACACCTCTATGTTCCTATTTAATTCAGCCCTTTTAAAAAGAACTATAAGTATTAGAATCCTGCTTTATTTATAGGAGAAGGGCCGTCGCTCAGTGGCAGAGCACCTGCCTGGCATGCAGAAGGTCCCAAGTTCAATCCCCAGTGACATCTCCTGGTCGAGCTGGGAATGATTCCTGCCTCAAACTCTGGAGAGCAGCTGTCAGTCAGCCTAGAAAGTCCTGCACTAGATGGACCAAGAGTTTCACTTGGTGGAGGGGAAAAAAAGCTTCCTTATGTTTGAGGGGCCCTTCTGAAAAGAGGACTCTGGTGTGGAAATGCTGAGCTCACAGTATTGCAGGGCCCTGAACACAAAGCCCTGAGCTAATTAAGGCTGGGAAGCAGAAGGCGGGGGAGAGGGAGATCCTGTTTGGCCGTCCGGGCTGCAAGGCATCTCCTCTTGTCACGCATGAAGCTTTCGCTCGTGCTCTGCCAACCAGTCCAAAGCTGCCGAGGGCAAAAGCTTCAAAATTCTGCTGTTCTAATCACGCATGTGCGCATGTGTGCACACACACACTTTCCTCCAATCTTGTTGGAAAGCATTTTGAGAGAGAGAAAGGCCCCTCCAGAAAACATAGTTTTTATTGCGCCTTCATGGTCATTTGTGCTCATGGTGGTATTGGGGCGGTTATACATCATACCAATTTTAATACGATTTGCGCCTGCTTCGTTTCCAATCGGTACATGCATAAAATCTACGGTTTAAAAAGAAACATTCAGAAAGCATCCACTTTTAAACACCTTTAGTGTGGTGGCAACTCCCCTTTGGAATTCCCTCCCCTTAAATATCAGACAGGCCCCATCTCTGTTGTCTTTTCGGCACCTACTGAAGACCTTCCTTTTTCAACAAGCCTTTTAAGTAGAGACTTTTATCCCAGTCTGCATCTGTGCTGGAATTGCTTCTTAATATGCTTTTAAAGTCGTTTTTTAAATATGCTTTTAAGATGTTGTTTAATATCTTTCTAAAGATGTTTTAAACGTGCTTTTTAATGCATTTGTTTGCTGCTTTGGGCTCCTTCTGGGAGGAACGGCAGGATATAAATTTAATAAATAAATAAACCCATAATCGGGATGGTGGGGGGGGATTTAACCCTTTCCTCCCACGTTGGGATCCTAAGGAAGACCCTTCCATTGATGCTGCTGTTTGCATTAGGAGAAAACCTTTGCTAGCAGTGGTGGTGATGGTGGACTCCCTCCAGAAGTGGCACTGACCCGCCTCCACCCGCCTCACCCAACAAACAGTGCTGGCGTTGTGAATTACGGGTCATTTGTGAGAGAGCTTCAGAATGCTTCACTGGGATCACACAGGGAAGCAGGAATCTGTTTTCTGCTGAGTCAGACTGTTGGTCCATCTAGTTCAGTATTGCCTACGCTGACTGGCAGCAGTGGCTCTCCAGAGTTTTAGGCAGGGAGCCTCCCACAGCCCTACCTGGAGATGGCAGTGAGGATTGCACTTGGGGCCTTCTACATGCAAGGCAGGTGCTCTGTCATGGAGCGATAGCCCTTCCCGTTGAAAGGGGGATTGATTGTACGTTTCAGCGTTCAGGTTCAGCAATGGACTTTCTTGCAATGAAGAAGCTGTCTGCGGGGCTGCTGTTAATAATCGCTCGTCAGTGAACATCCACAGAGGTAACCAGAATGTATTGGGCCGAGCGTTGCAGGAGAGCGCCCAATTAAATGTGCACATACTAGAATATCTACTGCAAAAAGCACCAACCTTCTGTGGTGTTTAACTGGCATGGCTTTCTCGGAAGAATTTTGGGGATTTCAGTTTTATGAGGTCACTGATAATTCTTTGTCAGAGATCCTTCTCTTCCCTTCTGCAACAGAACTGCAGCTTCTGGAATTCTCTGCTGGTGTTTGTTTATCTTCTTATTTATATCAAGGTGGCGTTCAAACATGGTTCTCCCCCCCATCCTGATGTTATCCTCACAACAACCCTATGAGGTAGGTTAGGATGAGAGACAGGGGACTGACCCCCCAAGGTCAGGGATGGGGAATTTTTTCCAGCCTGAGGGCCACATTCCCTCATAGGCAACATTCTGGGGGCTGCCTACCAGAGGCAAAAGCGGTTAGAGTAATGGATGTGAATCTTACCTTTGCACGGAGAACATTCAGGCCACACAGAAGTCTGAGGGTTTTACACCCCCAAACACATCTCTACTTCCAGTGGAGACTGGAGGTTCTGACGTCAGTAAGGGCAATGAAATCCGCTCCAGGCTTCAGTCCAATCTTCCAAGGAGCTCAGACTAAAACCCGGGTTGGATTCCACTGCTCCTGACATGGAGCCACCAGTCCATGACTGCATCCCATCCTCCTTCCAGAGTGTTCTCACCATTCAAGGGCACCATCTAGCAAAAGCCCTCAAGGGGGTGTGGCCTGGGGAGAGGGGGCGTGGGCCAAGGAAAGTTTGGAGGGCCAGCCAGAGAGGCCTGGAGGGCCGCATCTGCCTCCCCCTCTCTGGGCCTGAAGTTCCTCCCCTCCCCTCCCCTCCCCTCCCCTCCCCAGAGAAAGCGGGGTTGTTAAACCTGGTTCAGTCTGTGGTGTAGACAGCTTCCTCCTGTCCAGATTCCAAGCCTCCTTGATGAAATGTTAATTGTTCCGTTCTGGTACAAAACAAATCCCAAATTACCTGTCAGGTCTCTCAGCCAGCTGGAGCAATCAGCATCTTTGGAAGGGGAAGCCTGCAGCATCCCAAGTGTTGCAGCCAAAACCTCACCTAATTTGGGCCAACTCACCCCCCCCCCGAGGGTCTTTAGTCTCAGATTGTAACAGGGAAATACTGTCCATAATTACTGCTGTTTTAACGCCCTCTTCGTTGACATTTGCTGCTGATCTTACCCAGCAATAGTTTTGAGTTCCGAACAAATATTTTGCTTGGAAGGAAGGAAAATTGTTCAGAGAAGGAGTTTATGTAAATGGTTTGGGAATAATACATCTAACAGTGTCCCGGGGCTTCTCTGCCAGCCGAGACGCGCTAATTACCCGCCAAAGTCATAGGACACAGAAATGTAATTGATGCAAGCAAAATATCTGCCCCCATTCCGTTGAGAGAAGTATTAAATCAGAGGGTACGGAGAAGGGGTCTTTATAACTTGGCAGCTTTCATAACAACATGCTCTGATTCTCAGGTTTTTTGTTGATCCCAAAGCAATGGCTGAGTCTGCCCATGACACTAAGCAAGGGTTTGTTTGGACTATGGTTTGTTCATATGGACTATGGTGGAGGAGAAATTCAGTTTTGTTTGCCTTTTAATGAGAAACTACTTTATTTACACTTCTTGAACCTACATGTGAACTGAAACCCAGCCATCCTTTGAAATGTGCACTTCTCTGAACTCTGCGATGAAATGAGCAAATGAGCCATGGTTTGCTTCTCCAATGCTTGCTTTGTTTCCTAGCTGCTCCTTTGGGGAGGGTCTATGTGATGATGGTGGTGGCCAAGCAAACCATAGTTAAGCAAGATTGTTTGTGTCATGCCAAACCATAGTTAAAACAAACAACGGTTTGGAAGACAACAAACCATGGCTTCACATGTGAACCAGAAAATAGGCTCTGTCCCTGGGAAAGTGGAACAGCTGGAGCACATGTGATCAGATGCTACAAGCTGAGAAATGTGGGGGGGCATTTAAAATTATAGAGTTGAGAAGTAGCTCCAGTCATGCTCTAAAAAGGTGACCACTCAAACGCAGCTGTCTTGGAGGCCCAAACTATTTGAGACAAATTCCTGTCACTGCTGAATTTATTGTGGGGGGGAAATCTGGGCAGGCCACGGGCTGTGGCAGGCCACCCTTGATGCAGACACATCCCCAGAATAGCCTCTAGCGACTGCGGTGGAGGAGAAATTCAGTTTTGTTTGCCTTTTAATGAGAAACTACTTTATTTACACTTCTTGAACCTACATGTGAACTGAAACCCAGCCATCCTTTGAAATGTGCACTTCTCTGAACTCTGCGATGAAATTTTCCAACCAAACAGTATGTACAAAAATGCATATGTTAGCCGGAATTTGCATTAAAATGCATATATAGTGAAAACAACATATAGACATGCATTATATTAGAGGAAAGTGCTTGCAGAGATGTGTATATTAATCAAAACAGCATACAAAAATGTGGTTATTAGGAGATACTAAAATGCTAACGAATTTTGGTGAAGGATTAAAAAAAATGACAAATTGCGGCAGAAATGTGGAGAACTGAATTTAAGAGTGGAAAAGTAAGAAACCTGATGAGTGGAATCTGACAAGTTTGCCCATCCCTCCTGGCAACCTAATACAAGATCCCCAGGCTACCTGGCCAGGAGGTGAGATTCCGTTCAGAACTTGATTGGCCACCCCTAGTTGGCTTCATTCAACCATGGATTCCTGTTGACAAAAGATCCAGCGTTCCTGTTTTGTTCCACTGAATTCAAAGGAAGTTTATCATCAACTTTAAAGGACATTGGAGAAGAAGAAAAACAGGGTGGTGCCTACTTAACATTTGCCTCTCTGGCAGCTGGGCGTCCTCGAGAGATGACCTAGCGAGCTTTCGAAAGCTATAAATAAGGAGGCAGATAAGTTTTAATTTCTAGGTGGGGGTAAGTTCAGCGGTCAGGGGAAGATGATTTATTGTAGCCAAGATTTAGTCCAAGTAGACCCACTGAAATTAATGGGTGAGTTAGACATGCCCATCAATTTCAATGGGTTTACTCTGAGGAGGGCTAGCTTTGGCTGCAACCCAGTGGGTCTACCCTAAGTTGGACTGAAGCTTGCACAGAACCTCCTTCAGCTGGAACAACTCTATGCCGTCAGATATATCGGGGATGACTCCAGAAAATATGTGTCTTTGGGGGAGGGAGAAGGTGACAGGGACTACTGAGACCCTTAATAGCATGGATTGAGACCCTTGCTCCCCCATTAAAGGCTTTTGTCATTAAATGAGCAATAGCTGGGGGGGGAAGGGGGCTGGGGGGAGATATTTGGGGGGAACATCCCCTCCCCTCCCGCCCCATTGGGGCCATTCCTGTGCTGTAGAACAGGAAACTGCCTTCCACCAAGGAAGACCATTGTGGTCCACCTAGCTTATTAATGCCTGCGCTGACCGGCAGTGCCTCTCCGTGGTTTTCCCCAGCCCTAAACAGAGATACCAGGGACCGAACCTGAAATCATGCGCTGTGCCACTCAGCTGTGGCCTTTCCGCATATGAACACAGCAGGCTGCCTAATGAAGGGTCCATCTAGCCCAGGGTTGTCTACACTGGCTGGCAGCAGATGCCCAGGGGACATGCCAAGCCCTACCTGGAGATGCTGCCAGGGACTGGATAGGGGAACTTCTGCCTGCAAAGCCAATACTCTACCATGGAGCTGCAGCACATGACCATAGAAAGCTGTCTTATACTGAGTCAGATCCGTTGGTCCATCTAGCTCAGTATTGTCCACACTGGCGGGCAGCAGTGGCTCTCCAGGTTTTCAAGGCAGGGGACTTGGACCAGACGCCAAGGACTAAACCAGGGCTCTTCTGCATGCCAAGCAGATGCTCAGCCCTTGAGCTACAGCCAACCAGTTGTTGTTGTCAGAGAGGTGGCATTATTGCCGCAACAACTTTTACAAAGATTAATTTGTTTTTAAAATATGCTGTTTTGCCATGGCTGGATTTTAGGTTTCGATGCCTGTGGCTCATCCAGCATGGCAGGTCTGGTCGCTAAGCACTTTACTCCAGGAAAAGGCCTTTTACGGCTATATTTGTGCAGCCTTCATCAGCCTTGCAAAGGTCATTCCCTTGTCTCTTCCCAACAAAGTGGTTTTTTCCTCTCCTGACGCAGTTCCCATTTCCCCTCTGATGAGATTTTAATTGTTCTTCCAAGCAAACTCCCAATCTCCCTCTTGCATTCACTTCCTGTTTCCTGACAGAGAACGGAAACCAGAGATTTCTAGCAGTGTGAACTGCTGGGGCTGAATCGGAGGGTCCAAACTGGGGGCAGTGTGTGTGGGGCAATAAAGTGAAATTGCTCATTACAAATGTCCATCCCTATCAAACTAGCTGCATTATTGGGGTCAGGGAGGGGGAAGAGAAAGTCTAGAATGAATCATGAAATAACCAAATTTCTGGGGATGGTCAGCATAACAACACAAGCCTTAGTAGGGTTTAAATGCAACCTGACACAGCCCTGTCTAAAAAGACCTGCTGAACACCAGGAAGTGTTCACTCCCCAAAATAATCATAGTTAAAAATACTAACTCTGCATTCTTGAGAAGAATAGCCGTCTCCCCCCACCCGTCACCCCCACCCATGGTGAGGAGAGATAAGCGACAAAAACAAATTGAGTCATGTGGTGGGCATTTGATACCCTTGAAACCTAAGAGAGAGAATTTGTAGGAGTCTGGGAGGGGCACTATCAGCAGCCCCCTCCTACTCTCAGTCCTTTCTTAACTTTTAACTTCTGCATTTGCTGCATTTTAAGGTTGATTTAACTCTTTGTCCTGGGAAGTCAGCAGACTGGAGATTTTTCTCTACAACAAAACTTGCAGAGTTGTAAAAGTGAGAGGGACCTCCCATCAAGGCATGTTATAGACAGGTTTCCAGATTGGGGGGGGTATTCTGGGGTGGGGGCTATTTATCCATGCACATTTTTTACAGTCTCCACAAGACGTCATTGGCATAAAAAAGCAGCCCATAGTCACCCTTTTAACAGAAAATGCACTATGGGCCCCTCCAGACTGGAAACGAAGCAGCATGTCTGCCCTGAAACTTTTGCAGGCACAAACGGTAAGGAAAGTGGGATACCATCATGAGCACAAATAATCTTGAATGCACAGTAATAAAGGTTGTTTGGAGGGGCTCTAAGTTAAAAAACAAACGAACCCTGTTGCACACGACCTGTTTGCAACATCTGAATAACCTGTTTGCAGTATAAAGCCCCTGCCGTATTGAACACGGGTTTAATAACTCTGAAGCCGTTTATAAATCTGTAAAAAACCACCCCAAACCCCTAAGGGTTCCTCCTACTTCACCCAAGATTTAAGCTCCAGAAATTCTAGTGGTACATAAAGGGATGGATTAAGACCATAACAGACCCCCCCCCCAACTCCATCCCCAATTTGGAACCTGCATGCACACAAGTGGGCTCCTTTGGGAGGAAGGGCAGGATATAAATTGAATTAATCGATTAATTAATAATAGTAATAGCAATGTTATGTGCAACAACAACCTGGAAAAAGAAATGACAATGTCTCTTAGTGGAATATAGACTTTGGTGCCTTCCTGAAAGCAAAGGACTCCAAAGCTCTTCTCATGCATTACACGCGTGTAGAAGAGTCAGGAGCAAGGCGACTCCCATCTCTGCCTTTGACATGCTTGGGCTGAGGGCAGAGCTCTGACAAGCAAGCCCAACCGCCATGCAGAGGGATTCCTTTTCGGAGGTCTCTGCACTCTGCTTCTGCATTTCCTTCTCATGTCACTTCCTGCTTGTCATTTCCTGCTTTTCCTTCCCAAAGAGTGTGTGTCCCAGCAAAAGAGAAAACAGCCCGTTTAGCCAAAACTATCAGGATGGAAGTCCATATGACAAACACATACACTGGAAAAACAACAGAGTGCAACAGAAGATAAATTAAAATTAAATTCACGTCAAAGCAGTCTTAAATTAAGGGCTGAGTCTCTAGCATTTGGTCACCTGCAGAATAGTGTTCATTGATATTAATGGACCTGTCTAACTTAGTTCAATTATTTCAGTGGGTCTACTCAGAGTAAAATTTAATGGGATCCGACCCATAACCTATTAAATGCAAGAATTAATTCAACAAAGGTCCTTGTCCCATCCCATATGTTCTCCTAGTTGGTCTTCTTTAAACAATGAAGGATGTCCGGGTTGTGCGTGTCTGTAAGCAACCAGTGGCCCTGCTCTGAGTTTAACACATGTTGAGTGCCCTACATGTGTAAATAGGGCTGAATTTATGATCCAACAGTACATTCTTTGTCAAGTCATTTTGATGGACATTAATATCAACCCATTCATTCTCTTCTCCAGCTGTATTGCTCTGAGATACGCCTGGCTTAGCTAATAGCCATTGATTACAGTTATCTTTGCCTCTGTGGATGATTTATATAGCCCTTTTAAAAAGCCATCCAGGCCTTTGGGCATCCACGTCTTATGGGCAGTGAATCCTGCACATCGATTATACCTCGTCTAATGAACAAAAGCACAACTGGGGGGGGGAGCTTCCCTTAGTTTGTAGCATGAGAGAAGGAGAAAGCAATTTCCCTAACTTAAGCAGTTTATTTCCGGCTGCTCTGAGATTGTGTAACAACTGAGGAAGTGGTTTGTCCAGATGCAATTAGTATGCATCTCCCTTGTGATCCCTCACTCTATGTGATGATGATAGCTCCTCACCTCTGCCAGCCAACTCTTGGGTAAAACTGGCACAGTCAGTGAAGGTGTTTTAGGGTTTGACCCCCATCTTCAGCACCAAAAACACCTTCTCTTGAATCGCCTGTCTGGTGGACGTTCCATGTAGAAGCAGAATTTATTATTATTATTATTATTATTATTATTATTATAGTATGCTAGTCAGTATCTGTAGTGGATTTGAATTTGTTTTTATATATGTAATTGTTTTCAACTGTTTTTGCAGATGCAGTTGTTTTGTATACTTATCACATTTTATTGTGAAATTGCTTTGACACGCTTCATAGGAAGTTGTCCATAAACGCAGCTGTGGCTGGTGGCTCCATGTCAGTGGGGCAGTGGAATCCGCTCCAGGTTTTAGTCCGAGCTGTCAAGGACCGGTCCAAGGTAAATAAAATAACATATTACAGTCCTTAGCAATATTATGTGTTGCTGACCAGCAAGAGGAGTCCAAGCAGGTAGTTCTTACCTGCAAGACAAAGTGAAGCTTTTATTTTTATCTGTATTGCCACTTTGGGCCAGGCAGGGTGAACTTGGAATGTGGCTGAACATAATTTATTTTCTGAGCTGAAGAGCTGCAGCTCAGTGGCAGACCACCTGCTTGGCATGCAGAAGGACCCAGGTTCAATCCCTGGCATAACCGTGATGCCCCGTGGTTGAACCCTTGGCGAGCTGCTGCCAGCCAGTGTTGGCAGTACTGAGCTGGATGGACTAATGGTCAGACCCAGAATAAGACAGCTTCCCACGTTCTTCCTACGTCTGCTCTGACTGGCAGCAGCTCTCTCTCCCCCTGCTATCTGAGCCTCAAGGGCTGTCCCTCCCCAAGGATCAAACCTGCCCCCTTCCTGGTGATTCCTTTGCCTCCTCTTCCTTCATGCACGGGGCGGGGGAGGAGGGGGCCTCCCTTCATATTAAATTCTCTCCGGGCCCCTCATGGCTGCTGTGTTTGTTCTGCTCACAAAAAGCTCCTTATCAGCCAGCAACACCCGGAGGACTTCCGGCCTGGAGTGTCCATCCCAGTTCTGATTTGCACAGGAAGAGGGGCATAAAAAGCCACCCTTCCCCATCCAACGGGACCTCCTGCCTCCCTGCATCACGGCTGCAGCTGCTGGCCGGCGGGGCCAGAGAGGCAGAGCACAGAGGCAGCCCCAGCTGGGGAGGAGGAGGAGGAGGAGGGCAGGCCTCTTGTCATGGAGCAGCAAAAACCAGCAGAGCTGCTGGTGGTGGTGGCGGTGGCGGCAGTGCTGGCAGCAGCCGGTGGGCTCCAGGCGAGTTGCTTGGGGAGACAGGGAGTGGCTCACTCCTCCTGGCCACCCCAGAAGGGCACCATCAGCTGACCAGGACATGGCAGGTACCGTATGAAACGCTGCAGTTCGAGGGTCTGAAGGCTTGAGCTTGTGGCGGGGAGTGAGTCTGCAGGGAAGGGCTGTGTGGCTCAGTGGGCGAGCATCTGCTGTTTGCATGCGAAAAGTTGCAGGTGCAACCTCCAATGGCCTCTCCAGGGAGAGATAGGAGGGACCCCTTGTCTGACACCCACTCCTGGGCAACGTGGACAAGTTAGAGCTAGATGGACCAAAGTCCTGAGTTGGCATAAACTGGCTTTCTGCACTCCTGTTTAATCCAGCCCTTTATTCAGAACCATGAGGACTAGAATCTTACTTTGTTTCTAGGAAGGCCTGTAACTCGGTGAGAGCGCATCTGCTGTGCATGCAAAAGGTCTCTGGCTCATCAATCCCCAATGGCATCTCCTGGTACGGCTGTGAAAGACCCCCAGCCTAAAATCCTGGAGAGCAGCTGCCAGTCTAGGAGCAATACTGAACTAGTACAGACAATATACCTTATTATAGTGAAGGCCAGGGGTGCTCCAGCTGTGGTCTGTGGACCACCAGTCGGTCCGTGAACTTCATTCAGGGGATCTGCAGTATGCCCACATTAAAGATTCAGACGGCTTTTTAATTGCATTTTGTTCCTTCTTTTATTTCTTATATTCTATGGAATGCAAATCTTACAAAATACAACATGAGAAATATATTGAGCGGTAACATTGCAATTAAAAACCACGCATTCTCTAGCACAGCGTATTGCTACTACAGGTGGAGAAATCATTCAGTGGTCCACCAAGGCCTTATTTATTATTATTTATTAAATAAATAAATAAAGGCCTTCAACAATTTTCAGGCGGTCCATGGGAGAATTAGTTTGGGAACTCCTGGAGGATGCAGTACAGAGCAAAATGGGCCACAATGCCTGACTCAGCATGAGGCCATTTCCCTCATTCCTAAATGCATTGCTAGCTGGTGGCATTGATCTCTGCTGCTGGCCAACTCGTCTTTTCCTTGAAGTCAGTCGCTCAAGTCAGGCATTAGGACGATGGCTGCCTTTGGGAAGGACCCTCAAGTAGTTTTTCCCTAAGAAATGCTGGCAAAGCCTAAATGAAGGGCAAAATCAAGCCTGAATCGGAGCTCCTTCAGCATTTCCCCCTTACAGGTTTGCTGAAGGACCCTGCAGGGCACCTGCTGCTACAGCCTCCCTCTGGAAACCAGCTTTTAATCAGTTACTGCTGGGATTCCAAGTGTCCAGGGGAACCAGATGTACAGCGGAGGAGAGTCCTCCAGAGCATAATGAGCTGCCTAGAAAGTCCTTTTCAAAGGCAGCCACTTCCACAGCCAACTTTTACAAGGTTACAGAGCAAGGTGGCCATGAGTGGTCTGTCCCCCCCCCCCACGCTGTCCCAGACACTGTGTTCACTGGTGGACAGAAATAGTGAATTTCAGTGAGGCAGCTAGAAAAAGTGAAGCAGGTAAGAGTCAAGAAATAAAGAAAAAGTCACGTATACTGTACAGACTAACGTTTTTAGAGGATGGTTCACACACGCATGTGCCTCTCATCTCCTGATGATTCATAGCTGAATGTGTGAACTGCCTCCAGTGCAAAGCATGTTGGGGTTGAGATGAGCTCCATGGACTCGGGTTGCCTAGTGAACTTGTGTGAACGGTGGGATTTGAAGCAGCTGAGCCTAGTACCAGGCGCTGGCCCTGGGGATAAGAAGGAGATGGCCAGGGGTCCATCAACTCTGGCATTCTGGTTCCAGCAGCGAGATCAGCAACACAGAAAGCTCCCTAATATTGAGTTGGACCCACTGGCCCATCCAGCTCAATATTGTCTACACTGACTGGCAGCAGCTCTTAAAGGTTTCAAGCAGGGAGTCTTTTTCCAACTTTACCTGGAGATGCCGCTGGGGACTGAACCTGGGACCTCCTGCATGCAAAGCAGGTGTTCTGCCCACTGAACCACAGCCCTTTCCATTGTTGTGTTACTGGTCCTTTTGGGTTTTTGCTGTGTTCAGAGCATGGCAGTAACAAAAGCAGAGGGGGGGCACTCCTCATTTGCATCTGGCCACCTCAGTTTTGTGCAACCCTGCAGGGGTAGTGTGGTGGGTGGGAGTGAGTGAGTGGCCACCTCTGCCAGTCTGTGCCAAGTCCCTGCAACCATTTCGCCTGCTTCTCTTTCTTGGATCTGAGAAAAGCAACCAGTTGAGCAAATCCGCTTTCCTTGTGAGTGTGATTAAAAGAGTCTTTACAAGTTGCCAGTTCACATAGAGGACTTTGTAAAAAGGGTAGCAGGGCCACTCCTAATTCTGAATATTTGCGATAAGCTGTGCTATAACTCTGTGTCAGTAGCTGAAATGCTTTTCTACTGGAGGGATGGGGGACATCTGTGTCCCTTTGATGTTGCTGGCTCCCAACTCCCATCAAGCCCCATCAAGTATAGCCAATGCTCAGAGATGACGGGAGTTCCAGTACAGCAACGTCTGGAGGGCCACAGGCTCTCTGTTCTGGCCCTTCATACCTTTAACAGCAGAGTGGTCTGCAGAAATCAGCAAGCGAATCTTTTCACAGCTGGAATTGAGGATTGTCACCTAAGAATGACTGCAGGGCCCAGAGCCTCGCAAAAGACACGGGAATGGAGCCAGTAAAAAAAACAACTGGCAATCTGAGGGTTGTGTGAATGGCCATGTCATGAATGAATGCCTGCGTCATGCTCTCCACAAACTACCTCTTATGCGCTGCAGATTCTAAGTAGCTGTGGTCTTGTTTTTTGTTCACTCCAGCAGCTGCCTTTGGAAATAATCTGCTTCGGTTCAATGACAAATGACTGCTCGGGACGCATCAGGTGAGTTTCTGCAGCTGTTGTAGATGCTACGATACGGTGCCTTCTGTGGGATTCTACTTAGTGAGGCCAACGCTAATTGCCCATTGAGCCTCATCCTATTTCTCTGACTCGCAGTGCCTCATCAGGGTCGCGTGAGGACAGGGACCTGTGAATTGTTATATTTGCTGCTCTGGGTTCTTTTGGGAGGAAAGCACAGCTCTCTTCCTTCCCATTTTTATCCTCACAACAACCCTGTGAGGTAGGTCAGGCTGAGAGACTGCACCTGGCCCAAGGTCACCCAGCAAGCTTCATAGCTGAGGGGAGATTTGAATCCCGGCCTCCTGTGTCCTAGTGTGGCATTCTAACCATTAGGCCACAGCCATATGTTGCAGGCACTCAGACCTAGACCTGGCTACTAGCCACAATGGCTATGTTCTGCCAACACAATCAGAGGCAGCGTGCTTCTGAATACCAGTTGCCGGTAGCCACAACAGGAGAGACTTGATGTTGCGCTCGGGTCCTGCTTTCGGTCTTCCCATAATGGGCTTCTGGTTGGCCACTGTGAGGACAGGATGCTGGACCAGGTGGGCCCCCTTTGGCCAGATCCAGCAGGCTGCTCGTATGTTCTGCTGTGGCTGAGCCAGCCTTTGCTTGGGAGTAAGCCCATTGCAACCAGGAGAGCTTGGGCTTAAAAGACGAGAAAGGCTCCAGCTGTTCAGCAGCGACCCAGGGGTACTGTTACCAACCCTCTCCTCTCCTGTTTGCCGGACCTAAGTTTCTAGTTCTCATGATTCCTCACGTTCCACTCTTTAGACCCCCCCTGTTGGGGAAACCCAAACACGTGCGTACGCGGTTAAAGGAGAGGTGAGAGTTTCCTGTTGGGGGGGGTCCTTTGAAGGCGACTTTCTTGTTTGACGTTCGCGGGAAGGGGGCGTCGAGGACGGCGGAGGCAGAGCGCCTTCCCCCTCGCTTGCTGGCCATTTGCAACCCCGTCCCCCCCTTCCAAGGATGGTGCAGCGAGAGCTCGGATCTGCCTGATAGCCCTTTTCGTGAGACGGACCGAGAGCGCCCGGGCGCAGCGCAGGCGAGGTAGAGAGGTGGGGGATTTTTTTTAAAAAAGCATCTCTGGGTATGCCTAAAACCCGGAGTTTGAAGGGAAAGGAAATGAGGAGGGGGAGGGGGGAGGTTTGGGGAGGTTCTCCTGGGGGGGCCGGCGGGAAGGAGCCGGCTTCCCAACACGCCTCTGCTTGCCAACCTGAAGGAGAAGTGAGTAGCGCAGTTGTGCCAACGGGAAGCGCTGGCAAGGCCGGGGAGTGGGGTTTGAATGCTGCTGCTCTCCCTTCCCCCCTCCCCGTTTGTTCTCCTCCTTTGCACGCTTTGATTAATGCAAAGCAAAGCAAGACCTAATCGGACTTTTTTGCTAATGCAAGTCAGGCAAATTAAATGGGGAGTTTTGGGGTTGTTGGGGGGGGCTGGTTGCTGCTGTTTTCCCTTTTTCTCTTTTGCAATGAAACTTTTGCAAAACGGTCCTTCGGGGGAAGAGGAAGGAGGGCTTCGGACGGCGGGAGTCTGGCAATAAGTGGCGCCGGAGGGGGGGGAGGCAGACATGAGCAGCCTTGGGGGGCGGGAGGGAGCAGATAAGCAAACAGCAGAGTCTCGTGCGCAGATTTTTTTTTTTGGAGGAGTTTCTTAAACAATGGAACGGGGGGAGTTTGTGAATTGCAGCCTCTTCCCCGAAAATCTTTTGTGCCTGTCGCTTGAGGAACCCCCCTCCCAATATATATATATATTTTCTGTTGCACAGGAGCCTTTTTTTAAAAAAAAAAATCCACAACTCAAGGTGTAAACCGCTTTTAAAATTAATACTCATGAGCAGACCTCCACCTAGTGGCGGTAAAACTAAAAGAAAAATAAACTGAGCAGGAACTTAGGGAATTTTTCCACCAACAAATGCATATAAGGAAAGTTTGTCCTTTTTAAAAAAAAAAATGCATTGGAGATTTTAGAGAGTTCCTGCAACCTGACAGTCTTTTTGCAAACCAAATCTGTTTTAGAAAGTTGCATTTGCCCTCACAACAACCCTGCGAGGTAGGCTGCTGTTTAACGCCATTTTACAGTCGGTGGGACTGAGGTTAAGGGCTAGTAATGTGGCTCAAGGCTGCACAGGGAGGCTGTGGTGCTGCTGGAGGAGGTATGCAATCTTGGGGTCTTCCAGTTTAATCTGTGAAGCTGGGAATGGGGGGGCGAGAGAGAGACTCTCTTTTTTTGCTGTGTTGTCCACAGCAGGTAGGACTTATCTCTGACCCTTTAGACATTGCTAGACTCCAGATCTTGCCACCCCTGACTGTTGGCCGTGCGGAGGCTGCTGGGAGTTGGAGTCCAGCAACATCTGGAGTGCCGCAGATGTTCCTCACATCTGTCCTCCTTGGCTGGCAGCTGCTGCTGGACAGGTGTTTTCCCTAGCCTTACCTGTAGTTGGGGGCAAGGGTCGAGCCTGGGGCTTTTTCAGGCAAAGCAGGCGCTCTGCAACGCAGCTAAAACCCTTCACGGTTAAGTGCAATGTGCAGGCAGGCAGGCGGGTAGTTTTAAGTGACACTTTGGCTGCTAGCCATGGTGGCTGTGCACTTCCTCTGCGGTCGGAGGCAGCGTGCTTCTGAATGCCAGTTCTGGGAACTGCAGGAGAGGCCCTGCTTTTGGGCTTCCCCTTGGTGCATCTGGTCGGCCACTGTGAGAACAGGAGGCTGGACTAGATGGCCTCCCTTTGGCCTGATCCAGCTGCTGAAGGGCTCGTAGGTTCTCCCTCCGCTCTCGGAGGCAGCATACCCTGAATAATGCCGGTTGCTGAAAATCTCAAGCGGGGAGAGTTGCTCTTGCGCTGAGGTCCTGCTCGTGGGCTTCCCGTTGCGGGATCTGATCTGTGAGAAGAGGGCGCTGGACTAGATGGGCCTTTGGACTGATCCACCCGCAGGGCTCTTCTGCTGCTCTTGTGATTAGCCTGTTGGTGGTTTTTAAGGCCAGTGGGCCATATTTACTGCGCTGTGTCAATGTTGCTTATGACACTTCAGGAATCGGCACCATTTCTTTCTAACGTGGAGATGTGCAAATGTTTCATGTTAGCCAGCGACATTTTCATATATTCAACGGTGCTGATTTGGGGGGGGTGTTGTGGAGATGCGTTTGGATCCGAGTCAGTCCAACATAATTTCATGACTGCACATTGATGATGCTCTGAGGTTTTTCTTGGGGGTGAGTGAGTGACATGGAAGGCACATAAAACAGCTGTGTAAAACCCAACAAGAGTTTCCACACGGCAGGGCTTGAAGAGATTTTGGTTTCAAAGGAGCCCCTGCTAATTCTTCATTCTTAGCTGCAGGTCATTCACAATGAGTGTTAAATCACGTGCGCCTCCAGGGACTGGCTCAGACAGATGTTTGAAGTCTCTGAAACTACCACACTAACCTGCCCAAATGGGGTGCTCCAGAATTACCTTCCAGGACTGACCCAGAGAATGCTGGTGTTCTTACAAAACCGTGTGTGATCCTGGTGCATGAAACTTGTTGCTCAGCCAGGGATTGTGTGGGGTGCAGCTTAGATTAAGACAGATTCATGGAGGACAGAGAGGCCTGTTGGTGCATATTTACTGGGTTGGGCAAATCTATCAGTATTGGGTTTTCCCCTCAGATTTCTCATGCTTCCAATTTTAAATTCAGTTCTCCACATTTCCACATCAGTTGGTGGATTTTTTTAAAAGTCATTGTTGTTATTAGATTTATTAGTTGCTTGTTACCTGGAGTTCTCCAAGTGACTTACAGCAATGTTAAAAACAAAACAAATATATCGGGCTGTAAAAACAAAGTAGTAAAACAACAACATCCCCACGCAGCCACAGGAAACGTTGGCAGCATACAAGTAACTGACAACATCATCTCATCAACTGTTATTAGCATTTTAGTGTGAACTGAATACAGTACAGACGTTTTTGATGCAATGTTGCCTGATACGTACACATTTTAGCAAAGCAGTTTTGTTTAATATAACGCATTTTTGTATGTTGTTTTTGCTAATATATGCCCACTTTGCCCCAGCAAATGCATTTTTGCACATGTTACATGGCCAGAGAACTGCACTGCAAAATTTGGACAATGATGGCTGTGTTTCGGTTCGTTCATTTTGTCAGGAGGTGTGAATGAGGTAAGTTCGCCTTAAATGCGAACTGGCTTTAATTTCTCCCCCTCCCCCCATCCCTATATGGACAAACTGCACTTTTCACATGTGCCGAATTCTGGGAACAAGTGACAGGGAAAGGCCTGCCCTACTGTGAGCTTTTGCACTGTGGTCATCTTTTGGGAACAGATGGACTGGACTGTTGGGTCTAATCCAGCCAAGCCATCCTCATTCTCTGTATCAGGAATGGCTCTCTGGATGTTGTCACCATGCAATTCCCATAATCGTCCCTGACTACTCACCCTGCTGGCTCCTGGGAGCTGGAGTCCAGCAACACCTTCAGGGCCACAGGCTCCCTATCCTGAAAGATCATCTCGCCTAGTCCGTCATTGCGCTCTGCAGATGATGAGGGCCTCCTGCAGGTACCATCTTATCAGGAGGTCCGTTCCGCACAATGCAGGAAGCGGACCTTTAGCGTAGTGGCACCGACCCTTTGGAATTCCTGCCTAGACAGGCACCATCTCTGTTATCTTTTTGGCGCCTACAGAAGACCTCTTCCAATAGACCTTGTAAGTAGAGACCTTGTTCCAGTCTGCATCTGTGCTGGAATTGCTTTTTAGATGTTTTTTTAAAAGATGGAATTCTAGAATAGTAGAGTTGGAAGGGGCCCATAAGGCCATTGAGTCTAACCCCCTGCTCGATGCAGGAATCCAAGTGCAAGCATACCTGACAAGTGGCTGTCCAGCCACCTCTTGAACGCCTCCAGCATTGGAGAGCCCACCGCCTCCCTAGGTAAAGTTCAGGATAGATCTTCCTGATGTTTTAAAGATTTATTTTTTAAGATGATTGTAAAGATGTTTTGTTTTTAAGGTGTGTTAAATATGTTTTTAGTGTTTTTGTTTGCCACCCTGTGCTCCTTCTGGGAGGAAAGCGGGGTATAAATTTAATAAACAATCATCGTCATCCCTTCTCTACGCTGACTCGTAGCAGCTCTCCAGAGTTTGTCTCCCCTCCCCGCACTACAGGGAGAGAGGGGTTTAGGGAGTGAGCATCACCTACTGAGTCTGTGGGGGAGGTGACAGACTCACAGCAAAGATCACATCCACACCATACATTTATTAATGCGCATTGCACGTGGTTTTCCCCAAAGAATCCTGCGAAGTGTAGTTTACTCCTCCCAGTGTTACAGCTTCCAGCAGCCTTAACAAACTATACTTCCCAGGGGAGAAGCCATGTGCCTTAAAAATTAATTCATTTTATTTATATAAGTAGTTATGTAATGTGTTCTCCCAACGCATCAGGGTGGTATACAACATCATAAAAGCATTTAAAAGCAACACAAAACAGTCATTAAAAAGACTCAACAAGCCTTTAAAGTAGAGACCTTATCCCAGTCTGCATCTGTATTGTAATTGCTTTTAGGATGTTTTTAAAGATGTTTTGTTTTAAACATTTTTTAAAATATATGTCTTTTAGTGTTTTATCACTGTTGTTTGCTGCCTTGGGCTCCGTTTGGGAGGTAGGGTGGGATAAATATATAATAATAATACAAATAAATGCCCTTTAACTGCGTGGTGTGGGTGATTTTTGAGCCCTTTTTTGGGAGCGTCTTTTGATCAGCAATCCTCGCCAAATGCATGGTTAGGGGGTGCTGTGACCTGAAGCATCCGGAGTCCCCCTTCCCCATAGCTCGCCTGGGTGCCCTGGAGCCACCTAGTTTTGTGGCTGCTGTTTTGGTCTTGCTTTGCGGCTACCCAGGCCAGAAAAAAATCAGGGCTCAGCCTGGATAAGGATGAACCGTTGGCAGCTTCTGGACTCGAGATCCTCCTACCCTAAGCAGCAGCGACTCAGAAGAGAAACAGCAACAGTGGCAAATATGATATGCAGAAAAGCCGTCTGGGCTGCAGGCAACATTAAAAACATATGTCAGCCAGTTACAGGTTTTTTCCACGACCAGATCTTTAATTTAGCTGATGGCGGAGCGATTGATGTTTTTTTTAAGAGAGATGGAAGATTTTGACTGCTAGCGTGAAATCATCCCGTGCCCCGTCTTATATGTATGTAAGTATGTATGTGTGGGCTGGGGCATCCTCTGCAATCTAATGTTTTGTCTTCAATGTTTTTCTAATCAATAATCTGGCACTACTCTGCAGAGGTTTTCTTACAAATTTTCTCAAGTGCCGATTGAAAGTTCCCCTGGCCTACATCAGAAGACCAGGCCAAAGGGGGGCCATCTAGCTGTGCGTCCTCTTCCCACGGGGGCCAGCCTGATGCCTCTTTGGAGACCCACAAGCAGAACATGAATGCAACAGCGCTCAAGTTCAAACCATCAGTTCTGCTTCTGGGTTGCTGCACTTTGCCTCAGAAGTGATGAGTTCTGGTCCTGGTGGAACTGTTCCTCGTAGGAATGTAAGCTGCTTTGGGCCGAGTCAGATCATTGGTCCATCTAGCTCAATATTGTCCACACTGACTGGCAGTGGCTCCCTTGGGTTTCAGGCAGGGATCTTTTCCAGACTTATCTGAAGATACCAGGGTCCTTCTGCATGCAAAGCAAGCACTGTACCCCTGAAATCCAGCTCCTTCCTCTGCTTCGTCTGTCCGTGTTTAATGTTATTTTAAATGAAAATAACTAACCCTACTTGGAGTTGCCATTGGGAGTTGAACCTGGAGCCCAGCTGTGTGCCAGGGAGATACTCTGTCCCTTCCCTCATTGGCACCCTGAGCATGGGCAGTTTACAAAATTGTAATATACAAAATAAACCAGAAAATAAATAGCAAAATGCATACTGGAACCGTATTGATACAACCTGCATTAGAGCAACATAGAAAACCAGCCTACCACCCAGGGTGAAACTAGGATTTAAAAAAACAAAACAACAGCGGAGGGAAAATGTTTGTGCCAAAAATCTAAACGGCGCTAAGGCGGGTGGGTGAAGCGTATTTCATAGCAGAGCGGGGTTGACTTCCGGTGGGTTATGTGTTAATGCACTCTTCATTGTCTTCTTGTAATTGGTTTCAAATGGTTTGAATGTTGGGAAGTAAAGCTTGTATGCCATGACATTGAAAAAAGTGGCATTTGAAAATGATGACAGTAAATAAATCCACTTTTGCTACTAGTAAATAGAGTTTTGCATTGTTTCAAAAGTTTGATGTTTGGCGGTGATTAGGAGGCCACAGTGGGAAGAAAGAACTGTATGTGTCTCTTATCCCCCCTTCCCTTCCCTAGTGCCTTCCAGATGTTTTGAATGACAGTTAGGGGTGGGGATTCAAATGTGAACCTATCCTAATTTGTACTTCCTGAAAATATACAGCTGCCTTTAGAAATTCGCACTTCTCTGAATTTTGTGATGCGGTCCTCCAATCCAAAAAAGCATATAAAATATTGTAAAAAATGTATAAAAAGATTAGGGAAAAGCATGCATAAAATATTATTGAAAATAACTTGGGAAAAAAGAAATCACATTACAGGAAATTGCTTGCAGAACTGTGTGTATTAGACAAAATTGCATACAAAAAGGGTAAATGAGCACTCAAATGCTGACAAATTTTTATGGGGACTTTTTTTTTAAAAAAAATTGCAAACGTGGAAATGAAGCGAACTGAATTTTAGACTGGAAAAATGAGAAACTCAAGAAGTTCCCGAAATGGACAAATTCCTCACATCCCATCAGCCCCAGCCAACACAGCTGCATGATCCTGGGGCTGATGGAAATTGTAGTCCAAACATCTGGAAGACACCAAGTTGGTGAAACTGCCTTTTACCGTGGCAGCAAACCCTATTTAATTTTTTTTTCCAGAAGTGGCTTTTTGTTTTAAGCCTGTGTGGGAGCAGCCAAATCCTCACTTCATTAAAATGCAGATTTTTCTCCTTTTCACAATTTGTGTTTATTTTTTTAAAAAAATGGGATAAAATTTTGTTCTGGCGAATGGAGTAGGCAAGTGGTGTTAATTCTGATTGCCGAAAAGGGTTGAGGTATTGACACTGGAAAGGGCTAGGATTTGCAGGTCACTGAAGTACTGACACTAGGCTGCTGTTTTGCCCTTCAGGGCGAAAAAATCCCTTTATCTGAGCCCCTCTAGACAAAAATGTTTTGAGAAGTTCTGAGTGCTCCTTCTGCAGAGTCAACAAAGAAGCCAGTTAGCAGTAAAAGACGCTGATTGTGCTTACAGAGGGCAAATGTTTGAGGTCATTAATACCCAATTTAAGCAAAACAGTTGACCCCCCCCAATTCTTTTTTTTAAAAATGAAGCTTGAGGGCTATCAGCTTTTTGTAGTTTAGGAGTGTTTTTACTGGGAGAGGTAAGAAGCAGTCCCAGTTTAAAATGGAAGGAAATTAACACTTGTTTTCTAAAAGTTTCTATATATTTTTTCCCCGCAAGGATTTGAAATAGTTTTGTCACCACTAGGAGAGATAGCAGTGAACGAACCTGGGACCTTTTGCATGCAGAGCAGGTGATCGGCCACTGAACCTCGGCCCTTCCCCTAAAAATAAAGTAACATTCTAGTCCTCATAGTTCTGAATAAAGGACATAATTACATAGGGACATAGAAAGCTGCTTTCTGCCCAGTCAGATCATTAGTCTGTCTAGCTCAGTGTTGTCTACACTGACTGGCAGCAGCTCTACAGGGTTTCAAACAGGAGTCTTTTGCAGCCCTACCTGGAGATGCTGCTGGAGATTGAACCCGGAACTTCTGCATGCCGAGCAGCTGCTCTGCCTCTGTTTCCTGTTAGTTTAAATGAAATTTGTGTCCGTACAGACATCACAGATGTTTCCATATAAAAGAGAAGCAGAAAATGTTCTTGCATACAATTGACTTAACTATTTTTCTCACAATTGTTGACTAGAAATAGGAATTGATTACAGATGTTCAGGATTTTCATTGTTTCATACCCCCATTAGCAAAAAATCTCTGACTCTCATTCTGCCTACTAAATCGGTGCCTCAAAAGTGTGTCCTGTTGTCTGGCTGCCCATTGAGCAAATATTTCTGACCAGCTGGTCAAAAACAGCCCTCGCTGCCTGAAAAGCCGCATGGCTGGTGCTTCTTTCCCTTCGACCTCGCCTTTCTTGCCTAAAGACTGGAACTGCACGAGTGATTCGCACATCAGTTCCGTTTCACTTGTGCCAGAGTTTCCCTGGACCCGCCACACGTGCAGAGCGTTGCCTTCATTCAAGCTGTTTGTTCTTTTTTTCTGGTTCCAGGTTTGCTCCCTGAACAGGCGCTTGCTGTGAGTCCCCATACTTGCGACGCTGGAGGGGTGCGGGAGGGAAAAGGCCCAGAAGAGGATAGGAAATGAGGCGGGTCAGCTGCCTCCTCCTTACAGGCGCCCTCTCCATCCTTGCCCTGACAGATGCGGAACGTTTCTCCAGGCCAGGGTAAGCCCTTTTGCTTTTGTTTCCAAGGCTGGTATTCCTTCATGGGGTGAAAATCTGTACTGAGTCCTACTTCGTGACCTACATAGAGTAGATCCAGTGAAATTAATAGACCTGAGTTTGGCCTCGTCTGCACTTTTTATTTCTCATTACATTTCCATCCTAGTTTTCCTCCAAATGGCGTACAAACATTGTTCTTGCCCTCCAAATTTTATCCTCACAGCAACCCTCTGAGGTAGGTTAACGCTGAGAGACAGTGACTGGCCCAAGGTCACCCAATGAGTTTCATGACCGAGTGGAGATTTGAACCCTTGGTCTCCCAGCCCGGCACGGCACCACACTCGCTCTATGCATTTAAAGTACTCTTATGCCACTTTAAGCAGTTGCGGCTGCTTCTCCCAAAGAATCCTGGGAACTGTAGTTTGTTCTGGGTGCTGAGAGTTGTTAGGAGACCTTCCCCTCCCCCCTGTTCCCCTCACAGAATTACAATTTCCAGAGATCCCTAGGAAGGGGAATTGATTTTTAAACCTCTGGGACTGTGTGAGGGGGAACAGAGGGACTCTTAACAGCTCTCAGCACCTTTCACAAACTACAGTTCCCAGGATTCTTTGGGAGAAGAAGCCGCAACTGTTTAAAGTGGTATGATACTGCTTTAAATGTCATGTCTGTTAATTTATGAGTCTACTCTGCGCAGGATGAACTTTGGATGCAATCCTCAGTCTTGTCTGCCAGCTTTGCATTACTTACCTTACGCTAGGAGTTTTTTTACACCAGCAACACAATTTCGGATAAGGCAAATATGTGGGCAAGATGCAGTTGACCGCACGTGGGTGTGATGTGGCCAAAAGTCATTTGACAGTGCCCCCTCCGGCAATGCCCCACAATGCAAGGCTGCCCAATTTGAATTCAGTGTGACGTGTGTTAAGGCCACAGCTAATAACAACAACAACAACAACAACAACAATAATAATAAATATTACAGAATGGGATTAGAGAAAAACAGAAAAAGGCAGTACCTTTTGTTACTAATTAGTGTCTGGGCTCAATTCAGAGTGCTGGTTTTGACCTATAAAGCCTTACATGGCTCGGGACCCCATACCTCAAGGACCGCATCTCCGCATATGAGCCAACCCGGCATCTGAAGCCCTTCTTTGTGTGGCCCTCTGAGGGAGCTGCGGAGGCTGGCAGTATCTGAGCAGGCCTTCCCAGTGGTGGCCCTCCACTTAATGGAACCCTCTTCCTAAGGAGGTGTGCCTGGTGCCTTCATTATCAATTTTTAGGTGCCAGACAAAAGCATTTCTCTTCTCCTAGGCATTTGACTCCTAATTTCTGAGGGCTTTTGATGTTGTAGCCTCTTCTAGGGGGTGGGTTGTTCCACCACTGTTATATTTATGTGTTTTTTAAACTTTTAAACTTTGCTTAAGTTTTTATACTGGTTTTCCCTTTTTTAAAAATAATTGACTTGTAAATTGCTTTGGGTTCACTTGTGTGGAAGAAAAACAACTGATAAATGTAATGAAGTCCCTCAAGGATTGGTATTGGGACCTGTACTTTTCAGCTTGTTCATTAATGACCTAGAATTAGGAGTGAGCAGTGAAGTGGCCAAGTTTGCTGACGACACTAAATTGTTCAGGGTTGTTAAAACAAAAAGGGATTGTGAAGAGCTCCAAAAAGACCTCTCCAAACTGAGTGAATGGGCGGAAAAATGGCAAATGCAATTCAATATAAACAAGTGTAATATTATCCATATTGGAGCAAAAAATCTGAATTTCACATATACGCTCATGGGGTCTGAACTGGCGGTGACCGACCAGGAGAGAGACCTCGGGGTTGTAGTGGACAGCACGATGAAAATGTCGGCCCAGTGTGTGGCAGCTGTGAAAAAGGCAAATTCCATGCTAGCGATAATTAGGAACGGTATTGAAAATAAAACAGCCGATATCATAATGCCATTGTATAAATCTATGGTGCAGCCGCATTTGGAATACTGTGTACAGTTCTGGTCGCCTCATCTCAAAAAGGATATTATAGAGTTGGAAAAGGTTCAGAAGAGGGCAACCAGAATGATCAAGGGGATGGAGCGACTCCCTTACGAGGAAAGGTTGCAGCATTTGGGGCTTTTTAGTTTAGAGAAAAGGCGGGTCGGAGGAGACATGATAGAAGTGTATAAAATTATGCATGGCATTGAGAAAGTGGATAGAGAAAAGTTCTCTCTCATAATACTAGAACTCGTGGACATTCAAAGAAGCTGAATGTTGGAAGATTCAGGACAGACAAAAGGAAGTACTTCTTTACTCAGCGCATAGTTAAATTATGGAATTTGCTCCCACAAGATGCAGTAATGGCCACCAGCTTGGACGGCTTTAAAAGAAGGTTAGACAAATTCATGGAGGACAGGGCTATCAATGGCTACTAGCCGTGATGGCTGTGCTGTGCCCCCCTAGTCAGAGGCAGCATGCTTCTGAAAACCAGTTGCCGGAAGCCTCAGGAGGGGAGAGTGTTCTTGCACTCGGGTCCTGCTTGCGGGCTTCCCCCAGGCACCTGGTTGGCCACTGTGAGAACAGGATGCTGGACTAGATGGGCCACTGGCCTGATCCAGCAGGCTCTTCTTATGTTCTTATGTTCTTAAATAAACAGACAAATATAAAGAAATATTTTTTTTTAGGCCAACCCAAATTCTGCAAAATTGTTTGCAAGTTTTTGAGTTCTTCAGAAGTCTTTATTAAACTTGGTGATAAGCAAAGTGCGTATGGAGCGGGGGGAGAGAATTTTGCTAAGGGGTGAAGCCGCGAGTCTGCTTCTGATCTAGAGTTTTATTTATTTTATTTAAAATATTTCTGTCCCGCCCTTCTACCCTACAATAGGGCACTCAGGGTGGCTTACAATAAAATCACACACATACGTAATAAAATTATACACAATACAAACACAAAACATTACAGTAAATTAAAATACATAAAATATAATATGCATATATGGACAGACAGACAGATATGCATATATATGCATAGATATATGGGGGAGTGATACTAAAAGGACTCAAAAGATAAAAATTAAAAATAAAAAGCATAAAAACAGTGTTAGGCTCACCCGTCAGTCTCTCCGAAAGGGTCTCCGGACAACAGTTTCTGGAAAAGACTCTGTGATTTTAAGACTTTGTGATTCCCCAGCTGTTACCCTGGTCTTTTCTGCATCCTTAGGGAGAATATTCAGGTTCTTTAGTAGGAGAAAAACAAACAGAAACTAGGGTGTCTTTATATTAACAAAGGTGGAAAGGTAAAGTGGAGAAAAATGAAATCAACTGGAAATTATTTGGATCTTGAACATCGTTTCTCTTTCTGGCTTGCACTTTTTAATCTAGTAGGTTGGTATCTTCTGTTGTCTCCTATTAAGTTGCTAGTCCCCACCAGCCCCCCTGCCCCCCTTTACGCATGGGACCACAACTCAGTGCTGTTGTAGGAGACCAGATGTCAGATACAGGCATGAACAACTATTTAGCAAGATTTATGTACTGCTTAATCATCAAAATCTGTTAGTGGTTTACATAAAGTATACAATTAAAATCATGGATAAACCAGATGTTAAAAACAAGCTTGCCTAAAATATTTTCAACATTAAAACCAGATGTCAAGAATGAAATTTTATTTTATAAGATATATGTTAAAATACACGTCAAACATTTACACGTCTGGATAGGCTTGCTTAAACCAGCAAACAAAACGTTTTTAAAGCAGACATTGAAAATGGTACGGCAAAGGCTCCTGCCTAATGTCAGTGGGCAGGGAGTTCCAAAGTGTGTAGATCCTGCTGCTGTGAAGGATGGATTCCTTGCAAGTGCAGAACAAGATTAATGTGGCGTTTTATTGTGGGGCTCCTGTGATTCTGTTTTAAGCCTGTTGTCACTCCTGTGTTTTGTGTTGTGATGGCTTGTTTGCAGGCCCAGAGTGTGCTCCGTGGGGGTAAAAGGCCGCACAGTGTCCTCCCTTGCCTCCTACACCCAGCCCATCTACCAGCCCTACCTTACCTTGTGCCCGGGGTACAGGCTTTGCAGCACGTACAGGTATGAAGTAGCTCTCAGTCTGTGACGACTTTCATACACCAAAGCCGGTTCCAACTCGCATCAGCCCCAGTTAGCACGGCTGGCCTTCCCTCAGCTTCCAGCATCATACGACTGTTCAGGATGGGGCTGATTGGAGTTGCATTCCTTCATGCATTTGCAAAAATATCTATACCATCAACACTAAGAAATAAAATATTTTGGCAGCAAGCAGCTTAAATCAACAGTAAAATTGCATTCAGTGGTAAATCCCCTCTGAATACCGCTAATTATTACTGTATTATTATTTATTACATTTCTATACCTCCCCATAGCCGAAGCTCTCGGGGCAGTTTACAACATAAAAATCAATATACAATATATAATATACAATTCATATTTGGTACAATTAAAAGGAAAAACAATACATCACATTTTAAATAAACATAAGTAAACAATAAATCTCAACAATATACATAACATAATAACAGAATAAATAAAACAAAACAAACATAGCAATTATAACAATATATGCAACATATTCTTACCATGAAAAACCTATTCACAGGGTCGCCATAAGTCGGGATCGACTTGAAGGCAGTACATTCCCATTTAGTTTCTATGATGTTGCTCTGGGCTCCTGCTGGGAGGAAAGGCGGGATATAAATCAAGTAATAATAATTTTGGTAAAATCAGCCATTTCTTTCTATCTTTCTTTTTAAAGCCCTGCAGGCTCTGATTGCTAAATATCACTTTTTCCCCTCTTGACATTATTTGCAGAACCATCTACAGAATTGCCCAGCGCCCGGTTTATCGGAAACTGTCTCAGCCAGCCTACGCCTGCTGCCCTGGCTGGAGATGGGCAAATGGTCCCACCTGGCGTGGCTGTAATATAGGTAACCCTTTTATTTATTGTTCTTTATTTCGTTTATGAATCGCTTCCTACGAGGCATCTCGAAGGGATTTACAATCAAAACATATATGAAAAAAATTGCATATGTGAAAACAGTTGCAAAAACAAAGCCACATATACTGAAGACCTTCCTCTGCGCCTGCTGAAGACTTCTGTCTTCCAACAAGCCTTTTAAGTAGAGATCTTTGTCCCAGTCTGTAGCCGAGTCAGCGGCCACAATCCTGAGCTAGATGGACCAGCAGTCTGACTCAGTGTAAGGCGACTTCTGATGTCCCTAACCGGATACTGCTAATTATTTTTTTGAAAATCAACACAATGTGTGGTATTTAATGCTAGTCCTACACAGAGTAGACCCATTGTTGTTGATAGACATGACTAACTTAGGCTCATTAATTTCAGTGGGTCTCCTCTGAGTAGGGGTAAGTGGAATACAATGTACAGTCTGAGAACAGGAACATTTTCCTTGGTTTAAGGGGAAAAAATAGGGGCTCCCCCCCTGGTAATTCTTTTTTTCCATTGCGGAAAACCTTCCTTCCTAAATCCCTGTGGCCTTCTCTTGCAGCGATCTGCCGGCCCCCTTGCCAAAACGGTGGCAGGTGTTTGTCCCCTAACAAGTGTTCCTGCCCTTCAGGATGGAGCGGAAAGTGTTGCCAGACAGGTAAAAACCTCCCCCCTTCTCCTTTCTTGTGGAAAAGCCACGTGACCCCCCCCATGTTATCTTGCTATCCAACAGCACTTCCCAAAATTACTGATGCACCTAAAAAGTCACCTGTGGAAATTGCAATGCATATTAAACTTTCCGAGGAGGTTGCAGATGATGGAGGATGCTGTTACCGTACAAACTCAGCACTGGCTTTACAGCAGCGTAATGGGCTACCCCCCCCCCCAATTAGGTGAGGAGGTTTGGAATTCTCAGGTGTGTGTCCTTGTTAGGGATGGGGAGAAAGTTGATTCACTTTGCATTTAAAGGGGAACCTAATTTGCACTTTCTGGAACAGTGCACAAGATGAACCGCAGCCGTCCTTTGACATTCACACTTCTCTGAATTTTGCAGTGCCGTTCAGCAGCCCAGTCATTTGTTAAAAATTCATATACTAGGGTTAGGGTTAGGGTTAGTGTGCATTTGTGAATGCATAAAGGTGCCTCTCTAGTGCCTGCTGAAGACCTTTCTCTTTTAGCAAACTTTTAAAGTAGATACTTAATCCCAGTCTGCGTCTGTGTTGAAATTGGTTCTAAAGATGTTTTTAACGAGTTTTTATTTATTTATTTATTTTAATTTATTTATTGCATTTACATTCCGCCCCTCCTCCCAGTAGGATCCCAGGACTTCCTGCATGCAAAGCAGTTGCTCTGCCACTGAGCTACGGCCCTTCCCCTAAACATAAACTGAGATTCTAGTCCTCATCGTGCAGAACAGAGGACTGAATTAAACAGGAATGTAGGAAGCTGCCGTATCCTGAGTCAGACCATCGGTCCATCTAGTTCAATATTGTCCACACTGACTGGCAGTGGCTCTCCAGGGTTTCAAACAGGAATCTTTTCCCCGCTCTACCCGGAGATGCCATTGGGGATGGAATGCGGGACCCTGCGCATGCAAGGCAGGTACTCTACCCACTGAGCCTGCTGCTTTCTCCTCCTTCCTCACACGAGTGGATGAATCCTCCTTCCAGGGCTGTGCATCTAAGGCGTTCTTTCCCCAGCCCGGGAACGTCCTGTCCCTCTGGGTGTCATTTTCTCCCATGGTTTCAGATGTGGATGAATGCGCTGGAGGGAGGCACGGGTGCAACCAGGCTTGCCTCAACGTGGCTGGGAGTTATCGCTGCACCTGTCGGCAAGGGTACAGACTCAGTGCAGATGGGAAGACATGTCAGACTGTGGGAACGCCCACATATCCCCAGCGCCCAGGTGAGGCCAACGTGGGCCAGGTTAACTCATGGGGTGGGCTTGTATCGTTGCTTATGTTTCAGCCATACAAGATCAGCGGACATCACTGAGCCACAAATTGGCACATTTATTTTAGTCTGACCATTTTTCTACCGCTTAATGACAGTCATCTCCCAATAGTATTTGATAGTGATGAATTTATACTGATGTTTTTAAAAAAGAGGTTTGTCCTCTTGGGATTCCTGAGATGTAAAGCGGTCATATTTCTCTCTCTCTCTCTCTCTGTGTTTACAGGGTCTAGAGTGTGGTCCATGGGGACCTCTTCACACTGCACATCTTAGCCATAGGGAAGGGTACAATCTCACTTTTATTTTGGGGCCGCAGTGACCAGTACTGCTAGGTACCTGGGTGCAAGTGGGCAGGGCTGGTATCCTAACAAGATCCCCTTAAACCTGCCCTGGGGTTACCCTGCTTGGAGCTGGGAAGCATCTCTGTGTCTGTGCTTCAGGGCAGATTGGCTTCTGAATGTGAGGGGCTTCCTTAAAACCTGCCATAATCGCATGTGCGTGTGGCAGCGCACCTAGAGATGATGCTCTTCAGTCCCTTTGCCTACCTGTGCCTGGAATGCAGTCCTGATGAATGTGTTATTTGATGTTCAGAGCAGCAAACTCTGAACATGATTGCAATGTGACTCCCAAGTGCCCAACCTGGGCTCCATTGGGCTGAAGGACAGGGGCAGTCTTCTCCTTGATCCATCTGTCTTCCCCTTGGATTTCTACCTAATTGTAGTTTCCCATTTTGTCTGAGCTAGGAAATGATGGTCATAAGGCTTAGAATAAGCCGGGATCTTAAAACCATGGTTGAAAGTGGTTTAATGCTGGTTTGTTCCAAATCTCATAGCCATAGTTTCCTAGTTCAGACAAGATGGGGAAACTATGGTTAATTTGAGACTTCCACTTGTAATTGAGGCACTTCAAGTTGGCGTTCATTGCCATTTCGCTGTACCTTGTTAATACATATTGGGAACGTGAGTGTGTGAACCTGCCACCCACGTGTCCCATTAAACATGCCTCCTTGAGAGGAGGGGAGATCTTTTTCCAGGGATAAACCAGGTGCTTTGCCTTGAAATGTGCCTTAAATAGTGTGTGTATAACCCAAGAAATGCAGGTCCAAACCAGCTAAAGCCAAGCTGTCTTTAATTGAAAGAAAAGAGAATAGTGACATGAAATTACTGGGTGCGTTGCAGCATTAATAGTTAATACAGTAACCCATTCGTGACTCTAAACTAAAGAAAATGAAGGTCCCTACTGCTATGAGAAATGGCAGGTGGCAGAGATGAGCTATCCTAGGCCCAAGGGAGTGGGCAGTGGAAGACAGCTGATGTGATGTGAAGGAGCTCTGACCCAAACGCAGGAAGGAATCTCTTTGCCTCCAGGTTTGCACCAAAACACAGACTCCCTTCCTGATCTTTGGCCTGCAGTCCTGCGCTGCGTTCCTTGAGAGTGTAGCTACACATGTTGGAGCTCAGATCGCCCTCTTAGGTCTCAAACCCCGCTCTTAAATGCACTTTCCATCTTACAAATCAATGTGAAAAGAAGCGGTCTGGGCATGAGATGATCTCATGTTGCGTCTGTATTTCTTGCTGACACTCAGAAAAACTAGTTCTGCTTCCCAATGCGCTCTTTGAACAATGGCATTGTTCTGCTGGGCATGAGGGAAATCAGACAATAAATGAGATAACATTTAATTTGAGGTCTTTATGTTCCTCCAAAAGTGTCAAAAGATGCTCTTGCTTCTTGTCCTCATCTCACAGTACTTAGGAAGGTATGAGACAAAAACAGGCTGTGCAGGGTGGGAAATGTAGTCCAGAATACTCCAGAGCCTTGCCGCCCCTTTGACTCCAAATGTTCTGAAGTGGGGGTTGGCCCAAGCACTCCTAACAACTTGCATTTGCCTTCATCACCCTAGAGCAATGGTTCCCAGACTTCCTCTCTCCCCCCCCCCAGACCACTTGAAAATGACAGAGGGTCCTGGCAGGCCACTTAGTGATTTTCTGCCTGTTGTAGCCATTGTAATGCACTGTGTTCAGATGCTGCGTGATTTTTCATAGAATCATAGAACAGTAGAGTTGGAAGGGGCCTATAAGGCCATCCAGTCCAACCCCCTGCTCAGTTCAGGAATCCAAATCAAAGCATTCCCGACAGGTGGCTGTCCAGCTGTGTTTTTACTGCTGCTTTTAGTCCTTATGTATATTATGTATTCCATAGAGTTCTAATACAATCAAATGCAATGTAAGGAGTAAAAGGAAGCAGTTAAAACAATTAGAAAATAGTATGAACGTTTATGGATGTGCAGTCTCCCATCTTCAACCACAAATCCACAGTCTCGCCGGAGACCACCTGAATGACACTCACGAACCACAGGTTGGGAATTTCTGCCCAGGCCAGGAGGAGGACCACTACCAGCCAACGCTGACCACAGCCCATTATTACTTTTGGTACGCGCTGTGCCACTTCAAACTCGTACCGTGAGTAATAATGCGCGGAGGGCCGGCCCTCACGCCAGACGGAAGTGGTCGAGCACTGCATCATCTAAAGAATCTGAGTCGGAGCGACCCTTCACTGGTTCACACCTCTCTGAATTTTGCAGGGCCGTTCCCCAATGGAAAAAATGCATATGAAAATATGAACTAGGGGAAAGTGTGTCAAAAAATGCATGTCATGAGGAAAACAGCTTAACAAAAATGCATTATATTAAGGGATGTTGCTTGCAAACCTGGCTACGTTGTCAGAGGAGACTGGTGGCTCCAATGCCAGAGGAGCAAAGGAATCACCTCTGAGTTTTAGCCCAAACTTTCAAGGAGCTGTCGAAGGTGCAAGTTCGGACAAAAACCTGGAGCACTTTCACTGACGTTGGCGCCACCAGTCTCTGCCGTATGTAGGAAGAAATGTGCATTGAAATGCTGAGAATGTTCACACAGATTTTATACATAAAAAAATGCAACTGGTGCAGAAATGTGAACCAGAATGCAAGACTGAGGAACTGAAATCGACAGATTTGTCTCTCCCAAGGAGGCACCACTTCTAACGGGGGAAGGGGGTCCTTTGCCTCGCAGTTGCAGCCGGTGGTGCCCCTTGGGAATGGTAGGGTGAAAAGCAGGGAGGCCAACAGCCAGTGGAGGTTGCAGGCATCACCTGGGCTGGTTGTCCTGTAAGAATTGCTGCTCCTTCTGGGAGAAAGGAGGGGATGGAAATGTAACAAATAAAAAACAAGGCAAGCAGGTGGGAGGGGCTGGCTGAGGTTGGGGGGCAGTGCCCGGTTTGCCCTCACGGACCAGCCACTGCTAGGGACTGATCCACTTTGGTCAGCAAAAAGCAGATCCCATTTCCAGATGCTTTTCAACGATCCAACCCCTCCTCAAACCCACCTCTTCCAATTTTTGTTTTTAGTTCAGGGAATCAAAGTTACATTGTTTTGATTGTTTGAGACCGCAGGCTTGCTGACAATTCCCCCCCCCCCCTACCATGACTCTGCACAGCTGGAACCTCCAGCCCAATGGTGGAAGACGACGTGAAGGAGCTGAAAGGCAGATTGGCAGCTCTGGAGGAAGTGAGTTCCTCTACTAGTGCTTGCTTGCTGGGTGGGAGGGAGGTGCTCCCCCCCCCCCCTGCTGAGGTTGATGGATGGGAGGCTCTAGGCCAAAGCAAAGTGTGTGTGTGTGTGTCACAACCTTTGGGGTAGATGCCCGTTGCTCATGTGCACTCAAGGTTTACCTGCTTGTCTTGCACCCCCCACCCTCTTCTCTTGGTAGAAATTTCAGCTCACGTTGGCGCCGTTCCTCACGCTGGACGTGCCAGGCGCAGAGGGCGCTGCCCACGACCCCATCTCCCTGCTGGTTCTCTCATTGCAGCAGCTGGACAGGATTGACTCTCTCAGTGAGCAGATCTCCTTTCTGGAAGAGCGCCTGGAGACGTGTAAGTGGCGAGAAAGTGGGGTGGGAGGTGGGGAGCCCCCTTTCCTCCCCTCCCGACAAACCCGCTTTGCCCAAGCTCTTCTGCACGTAAGGAGAGGCCAGCAGCTGCTGGATCAGGCCAGCCGCCCACCTAGTCCAACATCCTGTTCTGGCAGTGGCCGACCAGATGCCTCGTTTGGGAAGGCCCCAGACAGGAGGGCCTGAGCGCAGGAGCAACTCTCCCCTCCTGTGGCTTCCAGTAATCCTGTCTCCGACTATGTGGCTAGTAGCCACTGATTGCCTCATCCTCTTTTAACGCCCTCCAAGTTGGTGGCCATTGCTGCCTCCTCTGGGAGGCAGTTCCATGCTTAACAAGGCAGAGAGCTTCGGCTATGGGGCGGTATACAAATGCATTAAATAATAAATAAGGAGCTATCTGAAGAAGTATTTTCTTTTGTCTGTCCTGAATCTTCCAACATTCAATTTCATTGGATGTTTCTGAGTTCTCTGCCTGCTTTCTCCGTGCCATGCATAATGTTACACACTTCTCTCATGTCGCATCTGACTTGCCCTTTTCTCTAAAGAACCTCAAATGCTGCAACTGTTCCTCAGAGGGGAGTCGCTCCATCTCCTTGTTCATTGTAGTTGCCCTTGTTCTGAACCTTTTCCAACTCTACAGTGCCCTTTTCCGAGGTGAGGCAACCAGGAGTGTATACAGTCAAGAGGACTAGGAACTTGCCCCTCTAGCACAAACCACCCAGAGAGCTACCAGTAGATCACAATATTTCCAAACAAATGCAAATGGCCCAGTGATCTCTTTTATCTCTCTGCAGGTTCCTGCAAGAATGAAGGTTAAGGAAGAGAGTGGAAGGGGCAAAGGTCTCCCCCCCCCCCCCGCCAAGTGCATCTGTCATAGTAGCAGATACCTGTCCTGGAACCAAAGTAAACTGAAGCCCTTCAGGTGCAGAATTAAAGAAACTCAGGATGCCACATAGGAAGGGAACAGGCATCATTCGTCTCGTTCCTTAAAGGAGGAGCTTCTGGTGCTACACAGCGGCTCCCCCCCCTCCCCCCACTATGGTACAGGAGAAGCCGCCTTCTACAGAGTCAGACGGTGGGCCCATCTAGCTCAGTATTCACTACACTGACTGGCAGCGGCTGCCTCTCCGGGGTTTTAGGCAGGGCACATACCCAGCCCTGCTTGGAGATGGTGTTGAACCCGGCACCTTCTGCATGCAAAGCAGATGTTCTGCCACTGAGCTACAGCCCTGAGGGCAGCCGGTTGCTTTTCAGGTTAACTGTGTAGAAAGAAAAATAATAATCATTAATTCAAAACGCAGGGATTGCCAACTTCTGGGGGTGCACATGTCGACTGGCAAAACTGCCTGGGCAGTCCCCTTCTAGTGGCGACAACATATAACGCTTCTTTCAAGACAAATTTCAGCAGAGCGCGCGCATCCTCCATCCATCAGCAAAGGCCTCTGCCAGCTTAGGTACCATGTTAAGGCCAAAGGCCTGCCTCTCTCTGTGCATCTGAGGAGTTTTATATCAGGTCCGTAGCCAGGGTTTCTGCCCTCCCCTGGCTGTGGTAGCTGGTGCTGACCTTTTGTTAAATGACCATTTTGTCCAAGTCACAGGGAGAGAAATCCAGGGCTGCTCAGTATGGAACTGAAGCAAGTGTTTTCAACAGGCGGTGCAGTATAGTGGTTAGAGCGCCAGACTGGGACCTGGAGGTTCAAATCCCCAATTGACCATGAAGCTCACTTGGGTGATCTTGGGGGGCCCAGTCACAGCCTCTCTCAGCCTAACCTACCTCACAGGGTTGTTCTGAGAATAAAATACTGAGTTTGAGCTCCTTGGAGGGAAGGTGGGATAAATATATTGTAATAATAAAATAAAATCAAGCTGAATGCAGCCTTAAAAGCAGCAATAGGGGGCATCTGCTGCTTGACTACACCTCCCAGCATGCCTGGCTGTGGCCCATGCTGGCTGGGGCAGATGGGAGGTGGAGCAACAGCTTCTGCAGGGATACTAAATACTCCTCCCCATCCTTTAAAAACAAGTGTCCTGCCGGTTACTCCCCCCCCCCATTGCAGACCTTGTTCTACAATCTCCCTGTTCCTCTTGGGAAAAGGTGTCAAGTGCCAGCTTGCTTCCCTGGCCCTAAAACCCCCATCTCTGCAACTGGGGGCAGAGACGAGAGGGTGAAGGCTGCGGTATCTTGAAAGCAGTCTTCCCCAAACTGATCGACCTCCAGCTCTTTTGGGTGATGCTCACCCATCGTTCCCCAACCATTTGAGCTATGCCACCTGGGACTAACGGGGGGCTGGCGCCATCTGGATGCACACAGGTTTCCTAGCCCTGCATTACGCAACCCCCCCCAGAACCTAGCAGTGTCCATTTTCCTCAGCAGACAGATAGCCACAACAAGTGTGCACAAAAACTTTCCTTCCCTCTTTAGAAAAAATGAAATGGTCCAGAGAGAACTTAATGGTACACAATTGCTCGTTCTTCTGTAACAGGTGCAGAGACTCAAAGCCAGCAAAGCAGGTGTCTGGCCTAGTGCAATGGGTCCTTTTTGTTTTTAAGGTTCCCCCCCCCCCCAATAAAATCATGTCTATCAAAATTGCAGCTAACGGCTATTCTTTGGGGAAGGGGTTGCAACTCCAGGCAGCACCAGAAGAGAACGGCAATTCACCCCTATACAGAAATGGGAGAGGGGCTGCAGATGGCAAGGGTGGTGTGGGGGGAGAGTCCCCGTTTGTTTCAGGGATCCTACCAGACTTCTGCTGGAAACGCAGGGTCATGGGAAGGTGCCTTAGACAGGTCTGGCTCAGTGTTTCCTATAGTGGGTGGAGCACTGCTGAGCTACAATAGCCGTTCCCCTCCACAATGAAGATTCTAGTCCTCATGGTTCTGAATTAAAGGCTGATTTAAGTAAGAACATAATCTGTATACTCTGTCAGCGCATTGGTCCATCCAAGTATTGCCTACACTGACTGGCAGCAGCTGTCCCAGGCTGCAAACGAGTCTCTCCCAGGCCTACCTGGAGCTGCTGCTGGAGACCAAAGCTGGGACCTTTTGCACGCAAACCAGATGCTCGCACTGAGCTACACCCCTTCCCTTGAATGTGCACAATTAAATATATATATACTTTTAGAGACATTTTACATGCAAGCCTTCCCACACAACCTCACTGCTGTGGAAGCTTCAAAGGCATGCTGATTCCTGATCAAAGTTTCAGGATGTTTGCTGCCAAACATTTGTATGTCACCCATAGTTCCTGCCCTGTGTTTACAATCTAAAAAAAGACAAGTCACAAATGGAGAGAGGGATGGGGAGGGCAAAGGAAACAAAGCTGTGACAAGGGTCAGCTCAGACCACTCCTGGGCCTTGGGGGAAAAAAAATATTTCTTCAGACGCTGCATAACTAATTTGCTGTCAGATAAGATGGTGACTGCTATTGACTTAACAGATCTTAAGCAAGGATTCTAGAAATGCCTTTCTTCAGTGGCAGTATATCAACAATGCCAGGGATTTTTTTTGGGGGGGGGATATAAGGCTCTGTTGAAGAGTGCCATGAGCAGCACCAGTTTATAAAGTTAAAAACATGAAAGCATCATCTCACTTTGAGCAGCATTCTCTGTTTTACCATTAAATCTATTGCAGGAGGGCATATCTAACCCAAGTGGTGAACTCAGGGAAGTGTTTGAGACCTCTTCACCCACCCCCCGCAAGGCAAAAAAACCTTTCTCTAAATGAACCAGATTGGACCAGAGACTCCTCTCTTTAAATATAGTTTGCTTTTATAAAAGTTGGATCAAACACACACATTTTTTTCCAGAACAGTAAAACTCAACAGTCGACAGCCACCGATTGCAACAAGGCACTTCCCCCTCCCCAAAAATGCAGAGGATCCACGTGCAGCGCACACACAAATGCTGGGCCCCAATCCTTCTGCCATTCAGCAGGCCAGGCTGAAGCACAGCTCCCTGGATTGCCTAGTCCAAAAAGGAAAAACTCCCTGTTGCCACCCTGGAAATCAGGTGTGGGAAACCTTTGGCCCACCTCCAGATGTTGAACTACAATTCCCAATCATCCCTGGCCCTTGGCCATGCTGGGTGAGGAAGATGGGAGTTGTAGTTCAGCAACATCTGGAGGCGGGCCAAAGGTTCCCCGCACCTGCTGCAAGCAAAATAAAGGAAGCCTCTCGAACCTGGAGGTGCAGCTGGGTTGGGCCACCCCTCCAAGAGGCAGCCAGTCTCCACTCCCTTCTGGCTCCCCACTCCTCTCTTGCTGACACAGCTGGCTGGGAGGTGGCACCCACCCTCCTCCAACGACTGTGAATAAATGCTTGAAAGGACAGGGCCAGTAGGTTTGACCACATCAGGCTTCCCCAACCTGGTGTCCTGCAGCTGTTACTGGACTACAACTCCCATCCTCAGAATCTCCAAACATTAGCTATGCAGGCAGCCACGAGGCCAACATCTGGAGGGCACCCAAGGTGTGGGGGGCTGCATCATCATCTGTGCCAAGCTGGAGATGCCCACAGGGCTGTGCCAAAACAGCTGTGAGGGGAAAGGATAGTGGTTTTGGATTGCACCCAACCTAATCGGAGTCAACCCTTTGAAAATTAACAGACCCAAATTAGTCATGTTCCTCAGTTTCAATGAGTCTACACTGAGGAGGACACAACTCTTTGTTTCTGGGTATGGGAGGGCCCTTTGCTAACGCTGCAGCATTCAGCGCAGTTTAAGACAGCCCACTTGCAGCCCTAGATTACTGTTGGCTCTCCAAATGGTCAATGTGGACGCTGGTCGTTGGAGCCCAGGAGTGTCTGAAAGGTGGCCAGTTGGAGACCCCCCCTTTCCCCTCTGTTTATCCAGGGGTGGATTATGATGCAGACTTTGCAAGCAGAGGGGAAAACGAGACAGCTCTTCAAACAAGGAAATTGCAGAGAATCGGTTTAAAGGGTTTCTTCATTTGCACTTTTGAGAGAGGTGCTTTGTGCTTCCACTTCCTTCCTTGCTATACTGCCTACATGCACGCACGCACACCCCTCCTCTAAGCAAGAGAAGCCCAGTTCCCACCTCCATCCCCACCACACATTTATCAGGGCTGGAAAGACAATTATTCCTCGTGAGGGCTGAAAAAGCAGCCAGACAGAAACCTTGCCAACCAGGATTCCCGCCCATCTCTTTTGACTAACTGCTGCCTTTGCACAAACAGGTTTTTGGGTCCCCCCCCTCTGGAAACTGTTATAAAAAGTCTTGCAAAATGAACACACACAAAAAACTGCTGCACAGAGGCAACGGCAGACAGAGCAACAGGTCCATTTTCAAGCCTCCTTCAGATCTGGGGGGGGGAATCTCAGCTCTTTTTGAGGGCCTGTTTCCGGCTTGGGTTAACAACCTGGTCCTCGTGTACATCCTTGCCTGGATGTGGGAAAGAGGGCAATTGAGATACAACACATCTGCTCTGAACGAGGCGGGTGAGGGAAGTATCAGGAGCTGCTGATGGTCCTTCAAGTCAGCAGTGGGACGAGGACACTCTTTAAGGCTTTATTGCAAGACACTTTGGAAAGTGCACACAGGTTGTTTTGAGCAAAACTCATTATTCCAAGGGCTTTTTGGAGTGGGTGGGTAGGGAAATAGTGGCAATTAGTTTGGCTATGCCTAAACTGGGCAAGGTGCAGGCAAGGACAGGACCCAGATTAAGAAGAGGGACCCCCTTCCCTCAGCCTAGAGTGGGACTGCTTTTAAAAAGAACCTAACAAGCAACTCTTCTGTAGTACTCCAGTGTCCTCTTTGCTAGCCAGACTGGGATGGGCGCAGGGGTCTTCCTGCTCTGTGGAGGGCAGGCATGTAGAGCCTGCAGCAGTCTGGGTAGTGTTAAGACTACAACTCCCGTAGGCCCCTGCCAGGACAGCCAATATTCTTGGGCTCCCATCATCATCTCTAAATATTTGGGAAGCCACAGGCTCCCCAGTTCCTGATGCATAAGTGGAAGGGTGCCCACCAATGTCTGCCACAGACAGGTTAATGCTGCACATAACCTGGCTTGCATAGGCAGGGCCAGTGTCAGCCATGACTGGGACCTTGGTCCTACATTAGGAAAGAACTAACCGTTTAAGAACGTTAAAACATAGTGGGACCTGGAGTATTACTTTCCCACCTGACCACTTGGTTCAGTTCATACCTGCCTCTTCAGGTGACACTTGAGTGCTTTGTGCTGAAAAATTAACTGTGAATCAAGAACACCCCAAACTCACAGCAGACTGCAAAGACAAGTTCTCCTTCAGCGCCCCCAAATAATGGAACACCAAGTTCATGTCACTGCCATTTCTTAATTTTTTAAAAGAAAAAGTGGTGGAGAACCTGTGGTGGCCCTTCAAATGTTGCTGGACTAGAACTCCCATTCATCATCATTGGTCACGGTGGCTAACAGGAGGTGGGAGTCCAACAACCTTGGTGGGAGGGGGCACACAAGGTTAGCCACATGTGACAGATTACACAGATGTCGTTCCCATCAGATCACATCCTAAAAAAAGTAGACGTTTCCTTTGGAAGAATCATCCTACTTAGGACCACAAAGCCTGGTCAACAGGATCTGGCAGATCTGGGGAATGACAAGGCAGAGCTTTTGTGAGGAAGTCAGTTGAATCCAAATGGTTTTGTGCAGTCAAAACACCTTATCCAGAACTTCTTGGAGTTCTGGATCACCCTTCTGAACTCCAGAAGGATCTCCCAAAGATCATCTGCCACAGAACACCAACTCCCCCAAACATTAGGAGTGCATGGTTCAGAAGATTCCAATTTAATGTTTTTCCCAGTGCATCTCTGTAAATCATTCACCTTTGACAGTGTCCTCCAAACCAGCCAACCAACCCCTGAAGTGAGATGCCACTCTGAGTTTTCCAAAGTCTCTACCTGCCAGTGCAACCCATTGGTAGTGTTTTTCCCCAAAAACAGAAGGCAGAGACAGAGAACTTATCCATATACTTGAGAATGCTATCCTGGCTCTCAGGCACGTTTAAGCATCAGCCACTCTGGCTACCAAGGTAAAGCTTCCCAATTACACCTTTCCATTTCGCGTTTGCAGCTGCAACGGATGCCGAAGAACAAGCAACGATGGGCCGCCTCCTATCTGATCCCAAAGAAACACAGGCCGATTTTACAGTGCAGGGATGGGTAACATCTGTGGCCCTCCAGATGTTGCTCAACTACAACTCCTGTCATCTCTCACCTTGGCCAAGCTGATGGGACCTGGGAAGTCCAGCAACATATGGGGGGCACCAGATGCCTGATCCCAGTTATAGAGCGATGATGAATTGACAAGTTAGTCATATGCTGATAATGGCATGGCAGCCAAATGCTCCCTCTCCCCTCAGAGATTGCCTTCGCAAGCTACTCACCTGCGAACCAACAGAACACAGGTTGAAAGGTACCTGCTCTGCAGCTCAGAGGGACACCCTCCACCCTTGCCAATGGAGTTTCATCTAGACCCACCATGGCGGTCCTCTCCAATCCATCCTGCTTGCGGGCAGAGGCCGACTGCTTGTGCACCCCAATGTCATAAAAGTACATAAGACTAAAATAAAGTAAAAAAACAGCAATATCTGCTAGCACGAACAAGGGGTTATTTCTTGTTTCCACACAAAATCCCATTTTGGAATGCTCCCCACCAAGTGAGAAGCTGCCCCCAAACTGTTGGAACCACACTGAGATTTAGGAGGAGAAAACTGCTTTTTGCAAAGAAAACAAAATCTAGGTGGCAAAAAAAAAAAAACCCTCCAAAAATGTCAAGACAGTATTTCATAGTTCTCTGTCCAGTTTTACAAACCAAGGCAAAGTTATTAACAGCATCTCTACCTTCTCTGGGATTGGGGAGTACCTAAGGACCAACACAGCCCCACAGAGATGAAGGGCTGTTGAAGCATAAACAGTACCTGCAGAACATCAGGGAGAGATTGAATAGCTGGGATCGGAGCCCTTTCAAGTAACCAAAAGGAGACAAAAAAGTGAGAGAGAGAATGTTTCCAGTTGGATTTTGGTTGGCCAACTGGGCTCACTCAAGCAGAGCCCTTTTGGAAAGCTCCAGAGAGAGTGAGAGTGAGTGAGAGAGAGAGAGAGAGAGAGAGAGAGAGAGAGATTTCAATCCGTTCTTTGGTGCTGGGCTAGTCTGGGGAAGGACAGTTAGGAGACCAGGAATGCTTCCACACAGACACACCCCAGTCATGTGCTTAAACATTCAACAGGCAGAGGTCCCCACCACCCCAGGACTTTTAGGGAGAGTTTGCAAACTTTCCCCTGGATCCTAAGTTTTTGGCAACAGAGTGTTTCTTTTCAACAGGTGCATGTCTTGCACTCAGCCCCAAAAGGCATCACTGCGCAAGGCTGGGCATCCCCCCGTTGACTTCGCCAGGCCTGCCCGACAGCCTGAAGAAAGTTTCCCGCATGGTGGCATAACATCTGCTGGTGAGGTCATCGACATCTGTGGCTGTCAGGCCTTCGGTTGAGATGGGGGGCAGGACTTCAACCTGGATTCTGCCTGGAAAGGGGGGAAAAAGATACCAAATTGATCTCTGTGGTCACCTATTCAACCCCCCCAAAGAATTCACAGCCGTAGAGAAGAGGGCTCTGCTGATCAGCTGACCATCTCCATCGGGTGCAGGAACCTTTGGCCCTGCTGATGTTGCTGAACTGCAACTCCCATCATCTCTGGCTATTGACCATGCCTGCTGCAGGGGCTGATGGGAATTGTAGTTCAGCAACATGGGCAAGGCCAAAGGTTCCCCACACTTGGTCTCCATGAATATTTGGGAAATTACTACTACTAATTGTTTATTCATATCTTGCCTTTCCTCCCAAAGGAGCACAAGGCAGCAAACAAATCGATAATAAAACACTTAAAAAAAATTCTAAAAACAGTTTTAAAAAATTATCTCAACCAGGGATCTCAGGGTTACCAGGAACAGTCCTGCCATCAGATGCCTGGGAAAGAGGATTGTTTTCAATTCCTCTTGGAAGTCACTAATGAAGGAGATTGGAGCACCTCACCAGGGAGGCCACTCAGCAAACAGGGTGCTACCATGGAAAAGGCCCTGTCGAGGGTCAACACCAACCAGGCAGCCCCCAGTGTGGGACCACCTCAGATGAACCCTGGGAGGGCCCTGCGAACTCGCTCTTCTGTGCAAGAGCCCAGACTGCAGCCCTGTTGCGCCAATATACCAATCTGTCCTGTTTCTGATAGAAGCGAGCGGGGTCTGGGTGCAGGAATAGAAAAACTTGCAGACCAGCCATTACGGTACCTGATGTAAACAGATTCTTTTTAGGGTTGTAAAATGAAGAAAAGGATGAATACACCACAGGAACAACAGGAACCTTGGGAGAAGAGCAAGGAGGATGATTAGCTACCGATCTAGAGCAGACGTCAATAGATCTGCTACTGCAGCTACTACGTGTATTTAAAAAGGATTTCTACCCCACTTCTTGGCTCTAGGGCCCTTCCAGACTGGGCCTTTTTTTTTGCAGGTGTGTTCTGCCACGTGCCACTGATGCAAGGATAGTGCATTAGTGGCGGATTTATATTGGACTGTCCACATATAATTCCACTATGTAAGTTATTCTGCGATGCTTCCCCAAAGTTAATGGAGTTATTATTGCCGTCTGGAGGGGCACTCTTATGCTGTGGCGCAACAAAAACGGGACAAGGAAAATATCCCGGAAGATTTGCGGTATAAAAAAAGAGGGTTCCATCAGGAAGTTACGGGACACGCAGTGATTGGAAACAAAGAAGAAAAGGATCTGTGTGAAGCCTTCGGTTCAGATACTAAAAACAAATTCCTGGGATGAGAATGTCCTCGGAGGGACCTTGTTCCTAAATCTCAAGCCACAAGGGGGGCGTTCACGCATTACATTTGACGAGTGTGCATCCTGGGCATCTAAACAATTGAGCTGCATGCTTATCCACATGTAGCGTTCAATGGGCGTTCAGTCTGTGTACACAACAGCTGGACTGTCCACATCAAGAAGTACGCACTCTTTCACGGGAGGCTCGTTCACACGTTAGAACACAGGCACAACTTGCCTTTACATGTAGATGTGTTTGTGTGAAAAGAGCGTGTGCTTGTTTATTTGCACAGCTCAACTGTTTGTGCAGACAGGGACACATTCCCATTTAATGTTGTTATTATTGTTATTATACATTAGATTTGTTTGTTGCTTGTGACCCAAAGGTCTCCTAGCCACTCACAGCAGTATTAAAAACACAAATAAATGTATCATATCATGAAACCAAACATCCACAACCACCACCCCCACAACAGCCACAGAAAGCTTTGGCAGCACGCTAACAACGAACAGTATCATCTTAGTCCATCAGAGGCCTGGGAAGAAAAAACAATATGGGGAAAATGGTATGTTGCGTGTGAACATCCCCACAACTACTAGTACACGTGTTTTCAATGTATTTAAACTGGAGAAGGGACGTAGCTCAGAGGCACAGCAGCTGCTTTGCGCACAGAAGGTCCCAGGTTCAGTTCCCGACAGCATCTCCAGGTAGGGCTGGGAGGGAATCCTAGAGAGCCACTGCCAGCCAGTGTAGGCAATACTGAAGTAGATGAACCAATTGTCTGATTTCGTATAAGGCAGCTCCCCGTGCGTAGAGACAGTTGCTACTGGTTTTTGGTGGGATGTGTGAAGAAGCCTTTTGTTTTGCACATGGCTCTGATGGAGCTCAGGGTTCCAGCGGATAAACCAAGCAGATTCTGCTGGCCTCAGTTTGCCCACCCCTCTCTTACAAGCCGCGAAGGTCAGAACAATCTTGTGCATCTGCTTTTAAAACTCCTGGCATCCCGACTTTGGGATAGCAGAAGGTAAATGTTTGGGCAGCACAGACTGATAATGTGGCAACCTGAAAGATGCACCCCCAAGCCGGAGAGTTAGGGTGCCTCCGGACTGTCACTATTCTGAGGAAAGAATTGAAGCACCTGCTTGGACCCCCTTTAATAGCACAAACCTGAAAGGCTTCCTGGCCACCCCAGTGCAAGAAATCCGCTTGAAAAGAAAAACGAATCTGACTTTTTGTGGTTTGGAAAGTGGTAGGAAAAAGCACTGAGGAGTGCAGGATGAGCAAACGGTTAACGGGAAGACATGGAAGCACCCTGAAAGCAAATCAGCTTGCTCGAGACGGGATGTTATCTAACCATTGCATAAGCCTTGTGCAAGCAAATCAGGATGCATGTGAATAAAGGGGTCCTCTGAAAGGGTCACCTGTGTCTGGATGGCCAGATGAAAAGCGCCCTTCTTGAACGGCAGGAGGTCCCCGTTTCCGTTCCTAGTGCCCTCTGGGTAGATCCACACCTTGACCTGTGGGAAGACAGACACATCCAACTCTCAGAGTCTATGGAACTCACTCCCACAAGAGGCAACAATGGCCATCAACCTGGATGGCTTTAAAAGAGAATTAGACAAACACATAGAAGATGAGCCTATCGATGGCGACTAGTACTGTTGTACCTCCCCTGTCGGAGGCAGTATGCTTTGGAACACCAGTTGCCGGGAACTGCGAGTGAAGAGAGCTGCTCTTGCACTCAGGTCCTGCTTGGGGGCTTCCCATTGGGGTATCTAGTTGGCCACTGTGAGAACAGGACGCTGGACTAGATGGGCCTCCTTTGGCCTGATCCAGAAAGGCTCTCCTCATGATCTCAAAGTCAGAAGAACCACTTGATGTGCCAGGAAAAGGCCGCCTGGGGCCACCCAAAATTTGCCCCCCTGCTGTGCAACACTCACGTTGTCACTGATCATGGCTTGGCCGACCTCTGCCATCACGGACTTGGCGTTGCTGGTGCTCTTCCGGTTGATGAAGATCACACCGCCCAAGTACATGATGAGGCCCACAGAGCCCATGTACAAGAGCTCCCGCTTCCCAATCTGGACACAGCGCTCTGGAAGGATCTCCATCAGCCCTGAGAAAAGAGAGCGGCAGGCAGGTAGATGGGCAGCTGAGCTGGTCCTGCCGTTTGTGGGTCCAGCTTTATCCTGCCCATAAACTGATTAAGGGAGTGCCTCTGGCCCCACCCACTACTGACATGTGGCCCCTGGAAGGTTGCCCAAAAGGGAATGTGGCCCTCAGGCTGAAATAAGGCTGCAGGCCTCTGATTCAAACTTTAGACAAATGATTTGAGCCCACCAAGTGCCAGACATTCAGTCAACTAAGACTTTTCTTTTTTTAAATGTCTTACTGCGGACCTAGCCACAGTGATCCATGTGCTAATTAGGTCTGGGATTGACTACTGTAACGCCTTCTATGTGGGGCTGCCCTTGCAGGCGGCTCAGAAACATCCAACTGGTTTAAAATGCAGCCACCTAAGTTCTGATGAAGGCACAGCAGTTGGGCAAACACCAACTTTAGCACACCCATTGCACTGGCTGCCAGTGCATTTAATGCACCTTTTAACCTTTTAATGGCCCTGAACAGCTTGGGACCAAAAATTACTTGAAGGACTCCTTGTAGCGATATCAACCTACACAATGTCCTCCTCATTTGCCCTTCATGTGGGTGGCACTCTAAAGAGAGGGCCTTTTCAGTGGTGGCCCTGCAGCTTTGAAATTCATTGCCTGTCAACCTCCAGAAGATCACCACACTCCATTCCTTTAGGAAAGCTCTGAAAACTTGCGCATTTCAGATGGCCTAAGCACAATGTATTTATTATTATTATTACTGCTGCTGCTGCTGCTTTGTTACTCTGCATAATGGATGAACTGGAAGACTATTTAATATTCTACCTGTGTGAGTTTCTGCAAGACCTGCTCCCTGCATTTCTGGCTGATTTCCACCTGGCCTGGAAGGGCGGGGCCCTGTCTCTCTCCAGCTACAAAAGCAGCAGCTGCTGAAGGGGCCAGAGACCATCTACCTGTGTGAGTTTCTTCAAGACCTGCTCCCTGCATTTCTGGCTGATTTCCACCTGGCCTGGAAGGGCGGGGCCCTGTCTCTCTCCAGCTACAAAAGCAGCAACTGCTGAAGGGGCCAGAGACCATCTACCTGTGTGAGTTTCTGCAAGACCTGCTCCCTGCATTTCTGGCTAATTTCCACCTGGCCTGGAAGGGCGGGGCCCTGTCTCTCTCCAGCTACAAAAGCAGCAACTGCTGAAGGGGCCAGAGACTGTGTGTGTGTATGTGTGCGTGAACCTGCTGCTCGGGATGTCTATAGACTACTGGGGTTTTGTTTAGTATTATATGTTATATTTTACTCTATGTTATATTTTAGTCTATGTACGCCGCCTAGAGTGGCCGTTAATTCGGCCAGATAGGCGGCCTAGAAATAAAATTTTATTATTATTATTATTATTTATTATTCTGGGCTGGGTGACTGTCTTTTTTTTTTAAAATCACTCAAAGCTTATTTAGCTGCTTGTTCTCGTAAAAAATATTTTGTGGGCTGTAGCCAACTAACTTTAATTAAGAGTAGACCCACTGAAATTAAGAGATCTAAGTTACTCATGTCTATTGGTTTCGGTGGGTTTATTCGGAGTAAAACTAACATTGAATGCAACCCTGTATTTCTGTTGCATGGTGAAAATATTTTTTTATTGTGTAAGCTGCCTTGGAGGAAACTTTGCCTGGAAAAGCAACCTACGCATATTTATTATAAAATGAAACCAGTTAAATAGCTAAAGACTGTGTGTGTGTGTGTGCCTCTGTGTTTGCAGGGAGGACACCAACATTCCCCCATGCAACAAAAGGGGGGGTGGAGTGGTGGCAATGTTTGGGGTCGTTTGGGGCCACCCACTGAGGAGCAGGATCCGATGCCCTCGGAGCCACTGGCCTGAGCACTTTGGGGCCGCCTTTTGAACTTCTCACCCATCATGTCCAAGATGCTTTGATGGTTCGAGATGATGACACAGGGGCCCTCTATCTCAAAGTGCTCCAAGCCCTTCGCATCGAACCTCAGGCCATAGAAGTACTTGAAGCTCCTGACGACGTTTTTGATGATCCTGTAGAACAAGAGGGCAACAGAGGCTTTAGTAATGGGACACTTAAAAAAACCCAACCACCACCACCACCACCTGCCCTTCGCCCTGAGGTCCCAGGGTAAGATTGTTTTTAAAGATTTATTTTAAAACAACTTAAAATCACAAACTTTTGGAAGATCCTAAAAATATAAATCGCAGGTGTCAAAGGCTAAAGTGAAGTGACCAGCTAGTCAAGATTTTTTTAAACTGCATAGGCCCGTTGGCATTTAAAAAAAAAGCTTTCAAGAGATGCCTGAAAGTCAACAGTGAGGATGCCTGCCGAACCTCCACTGGATCAGGACCAGTGGCACTTCTGGGTGTGGCTAGTTAGGCCTCTGTAACATCAGGGCAGGGGGGGATGGCAACTAACAGCCCTCCTCCAGATGATCTCAGGGTGCAGAAGGGGTCAGGTGGTCCTTAAGGTACCCTGGGCCGAAAAAATTCCTTATGCAAGTTGCCCTAATTTGCACTTCCAGGACATTCTTCCTCCAGGAAATTGACAGCATTGCCTTAGAGGAAGTCCCCCAAGCACTTGCAGAACCGTGGAACTCAAGAGCCAACTCCCTAAGCGTTTTAGTTACTGCCTTTCTATTATGAATGCCCAAGATTAAAAAAAATGTGTGTGTGTGAGTGAGTGAGTGAGAGATGATTTAAAAACACCAGGCTTCACTTCATCCCCCAGGAGTGCCACAAACACGCCCCCAAAGGTGGCCTTTTAAAGCAGGGCATCAACACCAAGAGGTGCCCAGAACGTTGAAGGTCACAATGTATTGACACGAAGAGAAGCTGACTTTGCTTTCCGCCACATCCGAGGAGACTTGTGCACCCACCACTCAGGTGCCACCCCGGCCAGCTCCGCTGAGAAAACACAGCTAAGCACACGGCATCCTTGACAGGTGGGAGGAAAACAGCGTTCAGATTTGTTAAAAATCCTTATGGTTGTGAGAGAGGCCTTGAGATGGTACTCTGCCTCAAAGCCTAGAAGCTCTGGGGCTCTCCAGGCCCCCCCTCAAAAAGTACAAGCCCCTGCTCCTTCTTGGCCTGTCTCACTGCCCCCACGAGTGCCACAATTCCTTTTGTGCAAGTATGATGGCCAGGAGTAGGAATGGAAGGGCCACAGTTACTAGGGGTCACATCCAAACCATACATTTAACTCACATTAAAAGCGCATGACTCTTCCCCCCCCCAAAAAAATCCTGGAAACTGTAGTTTATTAAGTGTTCTGGGTTCTGTGGGAGCTAAACTACAGTTCCCAGGATTCTTTGGGGGAAGCCATGTACTTTAGATGTATGGTGTGGATTTGACCTAAGTGATTGTCCTTTGTTGCCGACATCCTTTTTCAGACAAGTATTTTACTTTGCTGTTTCTACATCGGATTTGAATGTCTGTTATTTCTAGGCTTATTGTTGTAAGTTGATTTGAGACACTTTAGTGCAAAAATGTGATGAATAATAATCACCACCAGCAGCAGCCAAGGGTGGCATTGGGGCTGCTGTCCAAAATGTCCAGAGGGCACCCAATGGGAAAGGCTGATGGAAATCCCACACATAGCCAGGCTTCTCCAGACTGGGAGGATCCAAGCCCTAATCAGAACAAAGAAATCCCAGCAAGCAGAGAGAGATTAAAACTTGCATTTCAGCAGCCTCGGGATGGAAAAGCATCTCGAGTGCCACTTTCCCAGCTGGGAATATGGAGGAGTGACAACCAGGCGGGCCGGAGGCGACAACCTTGGCTGATTCATTAAGTTCCTGGGAAGCATCCAACTGTAGGAGATGCTGCTTCTCTCATCTGTTAGGAATTGGACAAAGCATTCTCTCCCCCCCATCACCTAGATTTTATTACAGCTTATTAAATTTCTAACCCAGGACACCTAAAAGATTGTCTCGCCTCTTGCATTCTCAGTCTATCACAAGTGATGAGGGTTTCCTGCAGATCCCGTCTTATCAGCGAGCCCATTCCTTACAATATAGGAATCAGGCCTTTAGGGTGGTGGCATCGACCCTTTGGAACTCCCTCCCCTTAAATAGTAGGCAGGTGCCGTCTCTGTCGTCTTTTTGGCGCCTACTGAAGACCTTCCTCTTCCAAAAAGCCTTTTCAGTAGAGACTTTTATCCCAGTCTGCATCTCTATTAGAATTTTTTTTATATGTGGAATTGTTATAAAATGTTTATATTGTTTCTGGAAACATTTTTAATTGTTTTATAAATGGAACTTTAAAAATGTTTTTATGTTTTGCCTGCATTAAGGTTGGAAATATTTTATTTGCTTCATAATTTTGTGTTTTATTGCTATAACCTGCAGATGCCCTGATTAAAATAGGAGGGGGTGCAGGAAACTGGCTAAAGTGGATTCTTTTGAGTTTATTATTATTATTATTATTAATAATAATAATAATAATAATAAATGTAATTAATTGCCTTCCAGGTATACATCTCAAGGCAATATGCACAATGTGACAAAAACAAGTAAACACAGCACACACACGCACACACAAAACAGGAAGTCAATTTTAAAAACAAGACAAAAGAGACACGCAAAGCAGAGGCCTGTAACAGTGAGAAAATAAAATCCTCTGTAGGAGTTATGAACTGGATAAAACTGATGGCGTTTATCTTTACAGAACACTGAAAAGCCAAACAGCCTGAAGAGTTATAGTGGAGCTGTCACGACAGTGCTATTACGGCCACTGTCTTTGTAAAAGAGATTGTGTTATGAATGCATCTCCTCGTCTGATGATATTTGTAGATTTTGACAAAGTGTATTTTTAAAAGGGGAGGGGGAAAGTAGAATCAGAAGGGGGGGAATACGTCAGAGCAAATATGCCCTCTGGAAGTGGCATCTGGGTCTGAAAAAAAAGACGCCTGTTGGCTTTTGAAGCCAGAGGGTGGGGCAGGTTACACATTACCCCAATGACATGCTTACCGGACTGGCCGCCCATCCGCCACCCTCTTCTCACCTGAGAGAGGGCAGGGTCCACTTCACAACGCTCAGGTGCCCTGAGAGAGCACTCTGGAAGGATGCCAGCTGGGGGAAAGCAGTCCTACAGCTGCACCAGCCAACCAGCCCACTGGGGACCTCGCTTGGATCCAGGCAGGGGGGCAAAGCACCCCCAAAGGCTCCCTGAAGCATGATGCAATCCTCCCCTCCCTTTCTGAGGCCTGCCCCCTGAAACCCTTTAGACGCCTGGGTTGCCGTTGTTCAGGACGCACGGAGAACGTCACAGAGATCTGTGTTCGAGTCCTACCTCTGGCTCTGTCACAGACTTACTTGCACTTCATTCCCCCCACACACACACACTCTGTCAAGAAGAGGAATAGCAAGGGCTGCCCTTTCTGTGTGGGAGCAGACCAGAGGGGCTCACTCAAGGCTGGACTGTATTACTTCCAAAACTGAGGGGCCTTGAGCGTTACTGCCATTTCTTCATCCTGCCAGCCCTGAGCATCACCCGAAACTGGCCGAGCACCTTGCAAAGCCAAATCTAATTACTCTGGCCCTCTCGTCCCGCGTTCCATCTGGATTCCATCGTGCAGATTTCACGGCAGCCTCAGGCAACCTGGCACGCTCCAGATGTTTTGGACTACAACTCCCAGCAGCCCCCCAAAATGGTCCCAAAATAAGAAACATAAAAATAAGGAACATAATAAGGAACATTAGGAGAGCCTGGCTGCTGCATCAGGCCAAAGGGGGCCCACTTGGTCCAGCATCCTGTCCTCACAGTGGCCAACCAGATGCCCCCATGGGAAGCCCGAAAGCAGGACCTGAGCGCAACAGCAAGTCTCCCCTCCTGCAGTTTCCGGCAACTGGCATTTAGAAGCACACTGCCTCTGATTATGGAAGCAGAACATAGCCATTGTGGCTAGTAGCCACTGATAGCCTTCGTCCTCCATGAATTTTAAAGCCTTCCAAGTTGGCGGCCATCACTAAGTACAGCAAATGTCTGTACTTAGCTTGAGGAAGGCTGAGCTACGGAACTCCTTGCCACAAGGCCATGCTGGCTGGGGCTGATGGGAGTTGTAGTCCAACACATTCGGGGGCCCTTCCAGGCTGGTGTTTTATTGCAGGGGTATTTTGTGACCCGCTGTTGACACAATATTGGTGCACTGGTGGCAGATTTCTTCTGCTATCTTAGCACTGGGGAAGCATCACAGCAGATAAGCTACCACATCGTTGCCATCCGGAAGCGGCGACGTAGCACAACAACAGCGGGACAAAAATTAACTGGTACAAAAAGCGACGGGATTTCAGGAGGCGGCTACGGGACATGCACCAATTGGAAGCTGACGCACTGCGACAGCCTGGAAACTTTTGTAGGCACAAAACAGTTTTGAAGGCGGGATCACGTGTGACCACCCCGACAGCATCAACCACACAAATCTTCGTGGATAGGCAAAAAAAGGATGTGTGGATGGGCCTCAAAGTCATCTCTCTCTCCCCCAACACACACATTTTGCTTCAACCTCCGGCCTGAGGAACAGCTCTGGAGGACTCGAAAGCTTGCTCACTATTCTGCAGTCACCTGAGTAAATGCACTGGCCCTACTGTGGGTTTGGGCTCTGACCTCACTATTCACCCTAATCATGGAATTTTAGCTATGGAATTCGCTCCCGCGAGAGCCACCAGCTTGGGTGGCTTTAAAAGAGGGTTAGGGAGATCCACAGAGAAGGACAGGGCTCCCAGTGGCTGCTAACCATGATGGCTATGCATTGCCTCCCCTATGGCAGTCTGTTGTGATAGCAGAACCTCCACACCCAGGGAAAGTCTACCCCTGAGAATGCCAGATAGGGAGGAACAACAACTGGAGAGTTGCTGTTGCGCCCGAGTGCTGCTTTCAGGCTTCCCACTGGGGCAACTGGTTGGCCACTGTGAGAGCAGGAGGCTGGAGTAGATGGGCCCCCTTGAGCCTGATCCAGGCACAGGACTCTTCTTACGTTCATATGTTGCCTAGATAGTGTCTCTTTGCCCGAACAACAAAAATGTTCTGTTCACAGCCAAGGGAAAACTAGACAATCAGGATCTGCCATAGGAGTGTTTGCAATTGTGCCTACCTTGGTCAAACAAGAGGAGTTTCAATCCCCTCTGGTGCAACACTCGCTGCTCTGGGGTTTGGGCCACCCAAAGGCAGCAAACAGGAATCACAAAATGCAAAACATAATAAAGCAAAAAGCTGTGAATGTCAAAACCTCCACCGTGGTTGCAGGGATGTGGGTTTTCTGGAGAAAAAAATCTAATTGGAAAAATTTCAGTTTTCAGCAGCCTTGGAAAGTTTTCTGATGCCCTTGAGAGTGGTCTAATGTTGCGTGTTTGTTTTAGTTGCATTTAGGAAACAAAGCTAGAAACTCTGAAATGCCATGCCAAGTGTGACTAATATCATGTTATTTGCAAGCAGGTTCTGCTCCGTGGCGCAGAGTGGCAAGCGGCGGTAACGCAGCCGAAGCTCTGCTCACGGCCGGAGTTCGAGTCCAACGGAAGGAGGAAGTCGAATCTCCGGTAAAAAGGGTCGAGGTCCACTCAGCCTTCCATCCATCCGTGGTTGGTAAAACGAGTACCCGGCCTACGCTGAGGGGTAAAGAAAGGCCGGGGACGGAACTGGCAATCCCACCCCATATATACAGTCTGCCTAATAAACGTTGCAAGACGTCACCCTAAGAGTCGGAAACGACTCGCACTACAAGCGCGGTGACCCCTTTACCTTTTTCCCGCTCCTTGTTACCAATGACCTTATGAAACTTTCCCCCCTCATGAAAAAACAGAGCAATGGAAAATTTTCCATCCGACCTTCACCTCAGACGCTCTCAACATAAAAAGCATGAAGAGCACAAGAGCCAGTCTGCCTAGCCAAGTACTGTCCACACTGGCTGGCAGAGGCTCCCTGGGGTTACAGACTCGGGTTTCTCCCTGTCTGGAGATGCCGCTGGGGGATGAACCTGGGGCCTTTGGCACACAAAGCAGCTGCTCTGCCACTGAGCTATGGCCCTTTCCCTAAATGTAACGTAAGATTCCAGTCCTCATGGTTCACAATGGAGAGCTGACTTTTACTGAGACTGTAGGACGGTACGCTACGTCCCTTCGTCCGAGGCGCTGTTGGGCTGCAACCCCCATCAGCTCCAGCCAGCGTGGCCAGTGACGATGGGAGTCCTAGTCTGCAATATCTAGAGGGCACCACATTGGCTACCACTGATCCAACCAGGACACCGTCTCCACCAGAAGGGCAGACCTGCTGGAACAGGCATACCTTGAACCTGGGTACAAACACACCGTCTGTCATTCAGCTGTGGTCCGTGAAAATAAAAGACTATTTATTTATTTATTAGATTTACATCCCATCCTTCCTCCCAGTGGGAGCCCTCATTCTAGTCCTCACTGTTCTGAATAAAGGGCTGAACTAAACAGGGGTGACTCAGAGTGCTGGTCCTTCTGACTCAGGGTCGTTTACACCACTGTTCTTGGCTCCCCAGATCCTGACGGATTTCAGCTCCCGTCACCCTCGACTGTTGCCCATGCTGTCTGGGGATGATGGGAGTTGTAGTCCAACAACATCTGGGGGCCCAAGGTCGAAGGACACTTGTTCACACTAACCGGCAGCGGCTCTCCAGGATCATTCCCAGTGCAACCTGGAAATGCCCCTGGGGACTGACCTGGGATCTCTGGATGCAAAGCAGGGGCCCTCCCCGCTGAGCTGTGCCCCCTCCCCTTATTGCACAGCAGTGGTCCAAGCGCCAATGCCCTGGCCATCTGCTTTGCACACCATGGTGGCCTCCACCTTCCCTCCTGCGCAGCAAGAGGAGGCGCTTGCTCTGTTTCGGCGGTGGGGACGCGCTCTCTGGGAGCGTTCTGTCAAGGAAGGGCTGTGGCACAGCACCTGCCTTGCATGCAGAAGGTCCCCAGTTCAATCCCCAGCGGCATCTCCACGTAGGGCTGGGAATGTCCCCATTTTGAAACCCGGGAGAGCTGCTGCCAGTCAGTGTTGATGACAGTGACCTAGATGGACCAGTGGCCTGACTCAGTACAAGGGAGCGCCCTTTGTTCTGAGGTGGGTCCGATGCTGGAGGATGGTTTCCTCAAAAGGCGCTGGGAACTACTGCACCCGCTCACTTCCTCTGACTTTATTACGTCACAGTGCTTATTCACCACCTAATTACAGCACATTGAACCTTCACCCAGTACTGAAAGGCAGTCTGTGCCCCGATCCAAGGAAGTTCAGCGTCATCGTCACTCCATGCCACATCAGTAAGGGTTGCTACACCTTCCCTGAGACAGACGCAAGTCCCTCTATCCTCAAAGAAAAAGAGTGCTCCTAAGCACATGCAAAGTACTGTTCCCTTTCAGGAGAGGGAGTGCTTCTTCCATGCTTAGCCAGGGTGCTCTGAAATCTGGTGCTTTGCCCCTCAACCTCCTCCTGTGTGGGGTGACCGCATCCTGACAACACTGCAGCCACCAACTCACCTAGTGACCTTACGGAGGCCACCATGTTCTCTGCAGCAATGCCAGCCTATCCTTGCAGAGTACAGTGCGGCATAGGGGAGGGGAAGGCCATGGCTCAGTGGCAGAGCACCTGCCTGGCATGCAGAAGGTCCCCTGTTCAGTCCCCAACGGCATCTCCAGGTAGGGCTGGGAGAGACTCCTGCCTGAAACCCTGGACAGCTGCTGCCAGCCAGTGCAGACGCTACTGATCTAGATAGACCAGTGGTCTGACACAGTATACAGCAACTTCCCATATGGAGGTCGTGTACTTCAAAGGATTTTGAAGACTGCACGAAAAATGAGCATTTGCACAAGGGAAGACCCCGATTCAAATCTCTGCTCAACTATGAAGCTTAAGCCAGCTCCTTGCTCTGTCTCAGCTTGACATACCTCACAGGGTTGTTGTGAGAATAAAATCGGATGGGGTGGTGCAGGAGAACCACATATGTGGCCTTGTGTTCACTGGAACCACCTTTCTGTGCTCCTTAAAGGAAAGGAGCGATAACAATTATAAGCAGCTGGCCAACTCAGCTGGCTCACTTCTGTTGCGTACACACCACACGTTTAAAATACACGCCCCTCTCTTCCCCACAAAGAATCTTGGGAACTGTAGTTTACCTCTCACAGAACTAGAACTTCCAGCACCCTTAACAAACTACAGTTCCCGGTATTCTTTTTTTGGAGGGGTTAAAGTGCTTTAAATGCATGCAGCCTTACACATAGCCTTACACACCACGCACACACACACACATGGAGTGTCCTTGTTTTGGAATCCAAAATTAGCTAGATCAAGCTTGGGGACACAGCTAGATCATCCCCCTTATGGCTTATCAAAATCCCAAGGTAGGGATATTTCAAGAGCGGGAGGCCGTGGTGCTGCCTAGACGCCAGCTCTGAAGGGCAGCACAGGTCATCAAAGCATGGAAGCTGGGAGGCACTCTCGCCACGCTGCTCTCCCCAAACAAGCGGATGAACATGCCCTGCACATCCCGCACAGAAGGTCTGAAATTCCCTCTGGAGGAGGTTACCAGCTGATCTCCTCCTGACCAGGGCTGCTTTTCCTGGGTCAGATCAGCCCATGATGACACACGGAGCTTGTGCAACACACACAGAGATTTCTTTTTTTTAAAAAAGAGGCAAAAGTCAAACACTGTCCCAGCAACCGGCCTGTGGGTGCCAAATTCCACCAGCCCCACCCTGAGCTCAGCCTGGTGTTCAGATCCCCACAGAACCAGCCTTAGGCAATCTGGAGCTGCAGATGCAAACTACCGTGCAAGCTGTTTTTTTTTAAAGAGGAGGGGAGAGAAAAGGAGGCTGTGCTGGTACTCTGAGGGAGCTCTTGTGGAAAAGAATAAAAGCATTTTCCTTTGGTGGGGAGGGGCCATAGCTCAGGGGAAGAGCATCTGCTTTGCATGCAGAAGGAGAGTCGCTGCCAGCCAGTGCATGCAATACTGAGCCAGACGGACCAATGGTCTGATCCAGCATAAGGCGTATCCCTAGGTCCCCCACCCTAGGGGAACACGTTCTCCAGATAAGCATGTAAACTCCTGTGCCTCCCCAAAACTAGTATTTCCTCTCTCTGGGCAACTACTCCTGGCAGCCCCCGTGCCACTCCGTGGGTGCTAGGATTCCTCCCCCGTCAAGCCAACAAACTGTTCGGTTAAATGTTTGTTTGCAGAGCCTGCGTCGCCCATGCTGCAGGACCTGGCTAGCTTTCCTAAATTTTGGGTTCTCTTGAAACTCACTCAAGAGCCCTGCAGGGTGGCATGACCAGAGAGTAAATAATGGGCTGCTCAACTCTGAACAGTTGCCCTTGTCAGCTGAGCTCGTGTTTCCTTCGCCACAGACCTTCTTGCAGGCCGGATCAAGCTGCAGAAAAAGCCCCACAAGCCGCTGTGTGAGCAGCAAAGCACAGCGCCGACGCACAGAGCATCCGCACCAGAAGCCACTGAAGTAGGGATCAAGGGGGCAGGCAGCCTCGCCCATGCGGAGAGGGGTGGCGACCACAGTTACTCATCCTCTTGGCTCCTATAAATAGACATCCTACAAGCACACTCACCAAGTTACAGGGCCTATTTTTGGCAGCACAGAAGAGGCATCACGGAAACCCAAATGCCTTTAACAACCCCCCTTCCAAAAAATCACAGTGACTAACAAAGCAGAGATATATTAGGAGGCCCAAAGCAGCATTTGGGAACTTCACCGGCCCCCCAGGCCCCTTTCTTTGGCCCTTGGGACTCTTTCCTTGGCTCCGCCCCCTCTTCCCAGCAGCCCCGCCCCCTTCCTCGGATGTTTGAACTGTCACCATGCCTCTCACTTGCCCTGATGGGAGGAATCCTACACAAAAGCGCAAAATTTGCATCCATCGACCTGGTTACCCGTCACTGGCCTGCGGCTCCCAGAATGTTGTCCCGAGAGAGAAAGGGGCCCTGGGGGCTGAAAAGTTATTTATGAACTGCAAGGGAGTGCGTGGCTGTGCCACAAAAAACACACAAGTCAGTCATTGTGTGGATGACAAGCGTCAAGCTGCTCCACAAGTGTTGATAGTAAACAAAATTCTTGCCCTAGCAAGAAATGCTTGCCATGGCAGCAAGCATGCACACGAACACACAGAGGGGGGTGTTCAATAGTCCACCTGTCAGTGGCTCACACCACACACACACTTCCAAAGCAGGCAAAATGCAGACCAAGGGCAATGAAGAAAGAAGAAATCGGGACACCATCTAGGTCAAACGGAGGCTCTGCCCTGCTCCTAAAGCCCTTGCACATTTAATTGGGGACAGAAAACTCATATTTCCCTTTTCAGAAACACTGGGCCATCTCCAACTAAGTTCTACTCAGGGTAGACTCCCTGAAAGTAATGGCATGATGTCCATTAATTTCCATAGGTCTCCTCTTGGGTAGGACCAGCGCTGGATACATACTGTGGCTTCCGATTGTGCTGGTCATTGACCATAACAATAAAGGTTATTAGTGGCTTCCCATGTCCTACATCAAGCTGGGCAGAAGGTGAATCAGGAGCACAAATGGAGTGACGGGCACCCATTTGGCACATTTTCATTTCTGAGTGGGTGCTGCAGGCACCATCCCTTCTGGCCATTTCTCTACTCCTTGCCCCCCCCCCGATCAGCCCCCCCCCCCAAAAAAGACAGATAGAAAGTGCACACACACACTTCAGTTTTCCAAGGGATCTGGATAAAAGTGGAACAAGCCTTTTAAGTAGGCTTTATCCCAGTCTGCACTGGAATTGCTTTTGAACATGTTTTTGTCTTAATGTTTTTAAAGATGTTTTGTTTGAATGTATTTTAATGTCTATTTTTATGATTTTTTAATATATTTTTAGTGTTTTTGTTTACTGCCCTGGGCTCCTACTGGGAGGAACACCAGGATATAAAATGTAATAAATAATAATAAAAAATAATAATAACAATAATAAACCTGAGCTTTGAATAGCACCATAGAGATGAAAATGGGAAAGAGTGTCTCTCCTCGCAACTTCTCCTCCTGCTCTATGTACTTTTCAAGGGTGAGAAAAAGGCAACTGCCCCCATCACCTCATAACCCCTAAGGGGGCACTGAGTGGAAAAAACAGCAAACACTTATTTATTTACGGTCAGAGACTAGTATAAAGCAACAAAATACACAATTAATACTAAACAATTTAAAACAAGAATCATTTGCGGGAGTAAAATCAGAGATAATTAAAAGACCAGCGCTCAAGGTTGTGCGGAGAATTGAGCAAGCAGTGCTCTACAGTGGGCAATTGCTGCGGCGCAGAATCTCGCAACCCTGTTTGTTGTTTGGGGGTGTTGGTCTGATACAAGACAGGTAGCATAAAATGCGGGATCCCTACCCGGGATTGATTGGATGATCGGAGATATGGTTAAGAGACGAAGATCCTGGTAAAAAGGGCAATCTAAAAGAACGTGTGTAACAGATTCCACACTGCCCGCACCACAAGGGCAAAAGCACTCCTCCATGGGAATCTTATGGTATCTGCCATGTAGGAGAGCTGACGTAAGTACGAAGCCTAGGGGAGATGAGGGAGCTTAGATATTGCATAGTGGCAAAACCCCCAGTGGAGTGGGGTGGGCCTGGAACGGTCGCTGCCAGAGTGAGGTGGTTTGGAGCTCTACATCTAGGATTCGTTGGTGGATAGCGTGCCTCGCTTTGTGGAGGCTGAGCCGAGAGATGGCGGGGAGGGAGAAGCCTAGACTAGAGGATTTCCTGATTAATAATTTGTGCCAAATAGATTAGTATGAATAAAAAAATACAAGAGGGGCCAGTCCCACAGGGGAACACCACAGCTTTAGCCAAAACCTCGCCTTGAACGACCAAATGCGAGCCTCTATGGAGGGTAGACCTGCTTCAAGTCTCAGGGAATTATTGGAGACACATGTCGGAATACCCAGTACGGCTATCAAGAATTTTGTTTGGACAGGTTCAAAAGAAGAGGACCAGGAGTAGACCATCACCTGAGAGCCGTATAACATTTGTGAGATGATTTTCGCCACGAAGACTTGGATAGCAGAAGGGACATGTTGCCCTCCTTTGTTGTAAAAAAACGACAGTCGGGCCTTCGAGTTCCTTAAGGCGGTGGTGACGGCATTCTTGGCATGCAAATGCCATGCTCCAGAAGCGTGGACAGTCACTCCCAGATACCAATATGAAGAAACCTGCTCGATGGAGAGTCCATTTAGGTGCCAACTACGCACTGAGTGAGCGCATCAGAGCCTTTGGGGGCACCAGGGAACATCTCAAGGGTGCCACAGTGTCCATGGGCACCATGTTGGCGACCCCTGGCTTAACATTTGCAACAACTAAAAAAACCTCCCAGTCCCTAAATCAGATTGGGGTGTGTGTGTGTGTGTGTGTCTGTGTAGGGGTAAAACCAGGAGTAGGGTTTTGTGTGGAAGGATACCCACCAGGCTCGGTTTTGGTATGGTCTGCGTTTTCCTGGGCTAAGCATGCCTGCAGAGGCACTCTGTTCCTTAATTTGGAGCTTATATCCACACAACTGAGCCACCCATTTTGCCCCTGGCTCTGGCTGGTGGATCCCAAGATTCAGGGGGAAAAGGAAGCAGATCACAACAAGCCTTCTAAGTAGAAACCTTTATTCCAGTCTGCATTGGAATTATTTTTGTGATGTTTTTATCACTTGTTGTTTGCTGACCTGGTTTCCTTCAGGAGGAAGGGCAAGATATACATGTAACAGTCAATAAATAAAGTTTGTCAACCCTGGTTTAAATGCCACTGGGGAAGCCTAAGGCGAATTTATTTATTAAAGCTTATGCGATAACAGTGCAATTAAACGCCCACGGAGACCAGTATAAAACACTGTGGGCTGTTTTGCCAACCTTAGTCCTGCCCAGAGTCGACCCACTGAAAGTAATGGACACAACATGCTCACTGTCTGTTCAGTGCTATCTCATCTTGTTGAGTTCTAGCTGCTGCATACAAACCAGCACAGTCGGGGAAGGCAGCTCCAAGAAGCAAAGGCTTCTGGCTGGCTACTGAACTTATTAAAATGTTATAAACCTTTATAGCTTTATAAAAGAATATATTTTTCTTTTTGTTTGAATACATAAAATTCCCCATCACCTTTCACATGTGGTGGAAACGCAAAACAAACTGAACAGATTTTGGAAAATGGCAGGTAGTGCCAGCAATGAAATCTTTCACCGTCAAATAAAGTTGGACCCATTGCTATCTCTATTTTGTTATGCTGAAAATATATCCTGTGTGCGCACCCCAGAGCCTATTATCGTACATTCTAAATGGTGTACAAATACTACATTAAATCACAAATAAAAACAAGGAAGACCGAATCAAATCAACAAGATATTGGAACCAGCTTAATCAGATAAAGTTTCCAGCATATCAAGAATCCAACAATTAATACACAAACATCTTAAGACAACCAAAAGCCTATTATTATATTATATATTATCTCATAACCACCGATTGCAGTATCTTCAAGCGCAGGTTTTAATTATTCAAATTCAAAGCTATTTTTGTGTGGGTGGCTAATCTATTATATTTTACTTGGCATACACCTTTAAGACAGCAAACCTTTGCATTTTCTTCTAATCAATGAAAAGTAAAAACACACACACACAGTATCACAGCAAAACAACAAGGCAATAAAAAACGGCACAAAGCCAGTAAACAAATCTCACAGAGATTCCAGTGATTAATTCACCTCAAGGGCCTTCTTTAAAAGCAGGTTTTGTCTGATGAAAGGAAACAGTATTTGGGGTTCAGCAGACCGCGCTGCGGAGGCCTACACCACAACGCTGGCAATGGTGCAGCCGTGTAAATTTAGACCAGGGTTTCCTGAAGTGGTCAATATTGGCCTTCAGCTGTCAGTGGGGTTGTACAGGGGGTGAATAGAGACCCGAGGATCAAAAAGGGCCTAAGGATAAAAAAGAAGTTTACAAGGTATATAGCACAAAAAAAAAATCATTAGGAACGATGAGTCCCCAAAACAAAGGGAAATGGGCATGTACAGAGTGCACTTCTTTTGCCAATGAGGAATCGCTGTATATCCCACAATACAACTGTTAAAGTCCATCAGTCCATCTTGTTAGAGAAGATGATAAAGTATGGTAGCGACATCATTTCTGCTTATTTTACTTCCTATTTTTTAAAACATTTTGTCATTCCTAGTAATGGTGATTGATGATGAATAAATTTTGATTATATATTGATATTTCGTTACGTGTTTCATTTTGGGAGGAAATGCAATATATAACAACAACAACACCCTAAGGTTTTCGGTTGGGGTTGATGACATCTTTATAAGCTCACTGGAGGCAAATGAACTCAGAAGATTGGGACACCCAGATTTAGACCCTGGACTTAATGCTCTTAAAAGGATACATTTTAGGCAGTGGCGGTAATTAAGCCTTGCTGCAGAGCACACAATGAACATATTTCTCTTCCCCCTTCAGCCTCTTTCCCTCTTTACAACTGCTTCGACCTTCCTGATATGTTAAGAGCCAAAAACAAAACAGTTTTGCCAGCCCTGATTAAAAAAAAAAAAAAAAAGCATTCTGAAGCTTGTGCAGTTTTACATTTCAAACTCCTTTAAATCACAGCACCATCACGACTGCAGGAATAAAACGGGGTTTGCTTCCACAACCGTTAACGCTCAGCTCATCTACTTGGAACAATAAGCACAGTGATGTTTTTTAAAAAGGTTATATATTTAAAATAAAATTAAAACGGATTCTGTATTTAAAGTGAAATTAATGCAATGAGTGTCCGTCACCATGCATGTGCCTAGTTGGCTGCACCCTTCCCCCCCCCGCTATAAGACATTTTTAAAAGTAACAAGGGGGCTGGGCTGAACAGCGCAGGCCCTGATGGGTCCTGGCATGCTCATGCCAGCCCAGGTGCCAATGTATGGCCCGTCTGCTGCTGCTTCCATCACCTCCTGCTCTCTGGTTGTTCAGTTGGGGGGGGGCTGTGGGGCCCTGGACTTAGAGAAGCCCTATAAACTCCTGCAAACTTCCTCCTTCTCCACGCACCTTCTGGTTAGCATGGGAATAGCTGTATGCATGCAAGAACCCTTCTATTCAAGTTTTGCAATAAAGGGAACACACGTACCATTTTCATACACACACCATCGGTACGAATGAGTAATCACTGCATTGCTCGAACATGGCTGCGCAATGCTTTTCTTCTGAATGCCTGAACACACATGCACATCAAATCTTGATCAAAACATCTGAGTAAAGCTAAAATCAGAACCAGTTGAAACACACAGTAGATTTGGGCTTTTTATTTGATGAAGGCTGCTGCTTGTTATTTCAAGGTTCTCTCTGCAACCATGAGGACTAGATACTTAAAACAATTAAAGCTGGTTTCTTCAAGCACCAGGGAAGAATCCACCGACTTTAAAGGCCCCCTCACACAGGCCAGCCCCTTTCCTAACAACTTCTAAGGCCTAGATGCCCTGAAACATGGACAAAGACAGAACTGCTGGTAAGCTCTGCACCAGAGGGGTGTTATGTGGGTCAACAATGACTCTCTCTCTCTCTCTCTCTCTCTCCTCCAGCTTGCTCAGAAGTGAAGGTATGCACAGTCAAGAAAGACCCCCCCCCCATTGCAGTACAATGGGATTCAAAACTTGGAATATAAATCCATTAAATACACACCTCAACTAAATCTAGGAACCATTTAGGAACACAGGAAGCGGGCTTCTATACTAATACCTCAGTTAAGGAATCCTCCAGGAAAGAAACTCCTTTTAAGGAAGGCTTTTTTTTTTTAAAGGTGAAACTGACCAGCTTTGCTTTGCTATGGATAAACTTTCAAGTCTGTTGCCTTTACTTTAAGGTGAAACTGACAATCCTGTGTCTGCATTAAAAGGGTTCTCTTGCTTTTTTGAGGGCTGGGGAGGGAAGGATCCAATGTGATTCAAAGGAGGGGGAGCCCGGCACCCTTTAAAGCCCCTGTTGAAGCCACCCCCACCATCTCTGAGTGGGTGTAGGAACCTATCCCTATTCTTTCCATGTTATTCCTACCTCTGGTACCAAAGTGTCTGTTAAAGAAATAATGGCCAGGAATGCATCTACCTGGTTAACTGAGGTATTTCTGTACTGAGCCAGACCATTGGTCCATCTAGCTCAGTACTGTCTACACTGACCAGCAGTGGCTCTTCCAGAGTTTCAAGGCAGGGGTCTCTCCCAGCCCTACCTGGAGACGCCACTGGGGACTGTCTGTATGCAGCATGGTGCTCTGCTCCGGAGCTTCCATCCCTCCCCTAATCTGAGCGTGTGAACCCGAAAAATGCGTAACATGCCAAACAGTCCAACATCAGAAATGAAAACATTGTAACCCCCCCCAAAAAGGGGGGTCACGAGGGCCGAGGGAGGTAGGGGAGCCGGGAGGGATGGTTGGGAGGGAATAAGGGATCCGACTGTTTTATTGTAATAATGTGAAAACTCAAACTATACGCAAAAATAAATAAATAAATAAATAAATAAATATATAAGCAAACAGAAATGCAGGCCCTGTTTGTTCCTCCTGGAGCAGCCATGCTGGGCCAAAGGAGAGTAATAAACAGAGTCTTGGGCAGGTTGACGAAATCCACCAGTGCTTTGCTAGCACAAGTTAAGCCATTTGATGATATCAGTGCTGAGGGAATTCAGGGTAGAGGCACGCTCCCTGCTCTGCCGGTTCCAGCGCGTCTCCACCTCTCTCTTCTGAATATGGGGGCACAAGACAATACTAGTTGAGTGCGTGTTTTTTTAAATTCAGCGTCAGGAAAGTTTCACAACTGATTGGTAGATCTGTTCCTCCTCTGGGAGTGGCCACTGGAAACACTTCGGTTTACAGCCCAGGGCTGTGCGTACACCAGTTGCCTACAGCAAAACGTTTCCATTTGCCACACCTGGAGGGGCAATGGGTTGATCTGCCAATCAGTGCCCACCAGGCTTTACAGTAAAAAGGGTTGTGGTCTGATGAGTGCCATGTGCCTCCATTTTCAGGGGGGCTCAATTCTACAAAGCGCTGTGAACACCAACAATTTTCTAATTAGAACTGAAACAGCAGCTCATAATTTTTTTCAGCTACTATATATATATAAGGGGTCTTTTGCAAAGGAAATAAAGTCCATGTAAGTGGGAAAGGCTTCCCCATTCCATGAAATGTAAATGGGAATGGGCTTCCAAAACTACAGGGGGGGGAGTTGAAAAACAACATGTTTGGGTGGTTATTTTAAAAAAGTGTATGAAACCCAGATGCTGCAGTTTTGTTAGTGTTTTACTGAATATTGCTAAATTAACAAGTGAAGTCTGGCACAGCCAAGTCATCGCTGGTACATGAATACGTGTAATGAAATGAGATCTCAATCCTAACTCCTTTTTTTAAGAAAAAAAAAGGTTGCTAAAAAAATGAGTAAACATTATCTTCAATTCAGCTTTGGTTGCGATTTTTGTGTGTGGCCCAGCAGGCCCTATGCAACTGCCCTTGAGAATTATGCAAACATATAAATTTTAAAAAAATCCTCATTTTCTGATCCTCTTCAAGAAGACAGAGAGACTGCAACTTTTTTAAACACACACACAAATTTAGACAGAGCAAAGCAGGAATGTTGGGAGTTAACTGACAACGCTGTGCAAATGGTTGTGTGTGGAGAGTAGACTCCTCCAACAACGGAAAGGTGGAGTTGTTGCCGGAACGAGCAAAGTCCTCGGAGCGACTGGCAACAGGCAATACAAGGCTTGCTTGTTTTTGCAAGCACAGAGGAAGCCAGCCACGCTATGCACACAGAACGCCAGGGGTGAGATTAGAGCGCTTTTAATTTATGTTGTGTGTGAGAGAGATTGAGGTCAGATCCACATTGTATATTAAAGCATGCTGTTTGTTAAGGGTGCTGGGAATTTGTACCTCTGTGAAGGGAAAACCACAGCTGGGTGGTGGGAGCTGTGCTGAATTACCACATTTTTGAAATAGGCAGGATTGAAGGGAGTTAAGGATCCGGGCTTCTAAGCAAAACCGAGAAAGCCAGCCCCTCCCCAGGAAGGGCGGGCCAGGGGTCGGTGGGTGGGTTTGCAAACCCGGAAGAGAAGGAGGACTCTCTCTATGAAAGGCTCTTCCACAAGCAGCCGAAACTGAAACCTGCCTTGCCTTAGAGTTTTTAGAGCTCGGGGACGGGGCTCCAAAGCACCGCCCGGAGTTGCAAGAGGCGGGTTGTGTGTGCGCGCGCGCTTCGGTTAATTTTTGCAAATATTTAATGGCCAGAAATACACACGAGGGGCTAATTAAAAGGGGGGGCGAAGAGAGGGAGGCAGTGAAAAAGCAGCGCCTGTCCTTGCCAGAGGTTACAGCGTTTCTGGCGCGTTCACAAACTCTGAATATTAAAGCAGTCTAACATACGGTAAACTCCTGAAGCAGAAAGTCCCAGTCGACGCCCCGCGGTGTTTACAATGGGAAGTTCCCAGCCCAGTGAAGGAGACGGTGGCGGAGAGGAATATATACGCATTTTTTTGGTTATCGCCAAAAGTCTCAGCCAGTTCTCGCCGTCCGCTTCGCCACGCGCTCTGCTTGTTGCCCCCCCCCCGCTTGCAAAAACACACACACACCCCGCTACACGACGCCTGCAAGTGACAAAACGCGGCGTGCCGTTCCGTTCCGACTCACGTCATGTTGTGGACGGTCCTGCCCCGGTTCCAAAGGAGGCAGACAGGGGCGGTGAAGGTAGAAGTCAGCAGGCAGAGGACGCAGTAGAGGCCGATCTTCACCCAGAACTTGGCCCGCGGGCTCAGCTCCATGGCCAGCACCGCCAGCAGCAGCAGCGGCGCCCACAAGTAGAGCCACCACCCGCCGGCCTCCATCGCCGCCCCGCGCGCAAAGGGCGCGGGAGACCCCGGGAACGCCTCTCCTCGCGGGGCCCCCGGGAGAGGGCGCCGCCAAGACCCCCGCGCGGATCCCGCGGCCCAAAGGAGCAGCCGCCGCTGCGCGCTTGCAAACCCGCGCAGCGCAACGCGCAAAGGAAAGAACGCGCGGAGCGGCGAGGCGAGACGGCGGCAACGACGGCGTCGCACTCAAGGCGGCTCGGCAGGGTCCCGTCCCGTCCCTTAATGGGCGGACACGCCGGGCAGACACGCCCAGTCCCGGCTCGCAAGACGCCTCGGCGGGCGGTGCCTGCGCGCGCCTACGCTGCTTGCCAGCTTCCCTGACTGGCAGCGGCTTTCTGCGATTCCAGGCTGCCTTAAAAGTAAAGGGCGACGCTAGTCCTCATGGCTCTGAGTTAAGTAGGAAGTAGCCTTGCTACTGAGTCAGGCCATTGGCCCATCTACCTCACCGCTGAGTACACTGACTGGCAGCAGCTCTCCAGCGGTTCAGGCAGACAGGGTTCCTTCTCAGTCCTATCTGGAGATGCCAGCGGTGGAACCAGGGATCTTCTGCATGCAAAGCAGCCCCCCTACCGCCGAGCTATGGCCTTTCTTTTGACAGAAAGTAAGGTTCCTAGTCCTCAAGGTTCCAAATAAAGAGCCAGTTTGAATAAGAAGCTGCCTTAGACCAAGTCAGCCCACTGGTCTATCTAGCTCAGTATTGTCTGCACTGACTGGCAGCAGGGGACAACTCCCAGTCCTATCTGGGTCATTCCCCAGAGAACCAGGCTGGGTGTGGCTATTTTCCCCCACCTCAAAACCCCCTTTTCCCACCCCCTACCTCTCTGGCTCAAGGTATCAGGTAAGAGAGGGGAGATTCAGACTCTGCATTTCTCTCTTGCAGGTGCCTTTTTGCCATCTCTGTCTGTCTTGGAGAGGATCAGTTTGCTAATGCCTTACAAGAGACGCAAAGGCAGCGTTCTGAAGGGCCAGCCAGGGCAGTCCCCAAATCTGCCACACACACACACTGAATTCTGTCACACAAGATGCTTTTGCTTCCCTTGGCCTGACTGAAATAACAAGGAAATGCTGTCCCACTGGGGTCTTCGAGGCCTGTTTTCTTTCTTTCTTTAGACAATTTATTTACCACTTGTATTTAAATGAAACTCTTAAGCAGTGTAACAATGTACGTTAAAACATCTTAAACAGCAAATACAATAAAACACTACAAAATCTATAAAATAAAATAAATAACTGACGTATCAACATTTAGTATAAGCACTGCACATAAAAACGAACCACAAAAAACGCAACAACGTTAATGGACATCATTCATTTAACTCAAACGATATACAAGTGACAGAATCACTTACGCAAAGAAAGAAAGGCACAGTTCTTTCTTTAGAAATCTAAACGTCTAAATTTGGAAGCGGTATGGTGGGGGCTGAGAGGGGCTTGTGAGTGTGTGTAGAAATGCTCCTACTGTCCAAAGATACTATTTGCACTTGTTGCTCTGCTCACTTTTGCCTCTGGCTCCACCCACCACTAACATGTGGCCCTCCGAAGGTTGTCCACAAGGGAATGTGGCCCTTGGGCTGACAAGCCCCCCCCGGCCCATCATACAGTCTCCTGCGCCCACAGCGCAGAGGACTCCCCAGCACCCAAGAGTCAGAGTTTGTCTCCCATCCACCTCTGAACGTTGGTCCAAATTTGCATCTGTACCTGTCAATGAGTATATGCACATTTTATGCAAATGGCGGCCAGGGCCCCCCAATGCCCCTGCGTGTGTGTGCATGTGTGCAAGCAAGCGTTGCTCCGTTCCAAAGGGCACGATGACCCCGTTTCTATGACCCCACTGTGATGCTGGCAAAAGGTGCTGGCAGGATCTGTCCCCTAGAGGAGCCTCTCCAGGGACTCTGGATGCTTGGTGGGGGGGCCAATGACATAAGTGCAGATTTGGGAAGACGTCAGGTGCTGCCTTCAGAGGCGTGGCTCCCAGGCCTGCTGGCCGTCTTTGCGCTCTTTGCTTCGGTGCATTGCCTCTGGTCTGGTGGAGATATTGCAGGGGGCACCTTTCAGAAGACAAAGGGAAAGGAAGGAGCAAACTCTCCCCCCCCCAAAGCTTCTTTGCACAGAGCTCATTCTGCCAAGGAAAAAGTGGGTCAGCGCCCTCCTTCTCCACTGCCTTTCAAAGCTGGCCCTCGTTCACCGTCTGCCAGGAGAACAGAGGCCAGCGTGGGAAAGGCCAAAGCGGCTCAGTGGGCAGAGCACGTGCTTGGCATGCAGAAGTCCCAGGCTCATTCCCCAACGGCACCTCCAGGTAGTGCTGGGAGACTCCTGCCTGAAACCCCAGAGTGCTGCTGCCAGTCAGGGCAGGCAACGCTGAGCTAGATGGACCAACGGGCCTGACTCAGAAAGCCGTTTGCTGCTTAATTCAGCCCTTTATTCAGAACTATGAGGACTAGAATCTTACTTTAAGGGAAGGGGTGTCGCTCAGCTGGAGAGCCCCTGCCTTATATACAGAAGGTCCCAGGTTCAATCCTTGACATCCCCAGGCAGGGCTGGGAGACACCCTTGCCTGAAATCCTGGACAGCTGCTGCCAGTCAGTGTAGACAATACTGAGCTAGGCGGACCACAGACCGTCTCAGGTGTCAAGATCGGCAAAGGGGGCTCTCTTGGTGGTCCCACTGCCCTCAGGTGTTCGGGGGTGGTGGGTTCCCGGGAGAGGGCCTTCTCTGTGGTGGCCCCTAAGTGGTGGAACTCCCCTCCCAGAGAGGTGCGTCTGGCACCATCATTGTATAGTTTCCATCATATGCTGAAGACACACCTCTTTACCCTGGCCTTTGACACCTGAGGCATGTGTTTGAGGACCCACCCTATTCCTGTGACTGTACTTTGTTTTAATATTGACTTTTAGATTGTTGTAACCTGCCCTGGGACTGCAGGGTGAAGGGCAGGCCAGGGATGATGATAATGATGGTATTAATAATTCTGTCTCCCCAGCGGCTGACGCACTTTCCTTGTTTGCATGAGAGCACAGCACCCCTCTTCCAGGAGCCACCTTTATGGCCTCTTTTCTTCTTCTTCAGATCAGGTTTGGCCAGACGGTGATGTTATTGCACAAGAAGACCAGCTTGCAGCAGCCCTGACTTCATGAGCCCAGAGGCTGGCGCCCTCCCTTGCCAACTGCCCCGCCACTGCCTGCCATCCCTGCTGCCCATGTTTTCTCCCAGCAACCCTTAACCCAGGCAGCAAAGCTCTGTGTGTGTTGAAACCAGAGAAGAGTTTCTCTGTCCTTAAACAGGCAGAAGGGGGAGGCAAGCAGCCCTGGGCTCCTGCTGGGAGGAAGGGCGGGACAGAAATAAAATAATTAAAATAAATAAATAAATAAGTCAGGTTGGGGGGTGGGCAGGGGGACAAGGGAGCGTCTTTCAGATCAGCAGGTTATTTGCAGGGCCCAACTTGTGGCAGGGCTCGTCATCAACGTCAAGGTTCAGCTCTAGAACATCTGCAGTATGAACGGGCGACCGTTCCCCTGAGCAGGTGCAGAGTGTGTAGCTACATAAAGTCTCCCACATGAGGGAGAAGGTCCCTGTTGTCTGCACTAACGGGCAGCCTGGGGTTTTCCCAGCCCTACCGAGATTCTAGTTCTGACCATTCCCAGTAAAGGGCTGAATTAAACAGGAAGATAGGATTCAAAGTCAGACCCTTGGTTCCTCTAGCTTAGTATTGTCTACACTGACTGGCAGTAGCTCTCCAGGGTTTCAGGCAGGGAATATTTCCCAGTCCTGCCTGAAGATACCATCAGGGACTGAGCCTCAGACCTTCTGCATGCTCTGCCGCTGAGCTAAGGCCCTTCCCAACTCAGCTCTCACTGGGAGTGAAAACAGGGTTCCCCTTAATGCCCCAGACAGACCTCGGGATGGCTCTGCCACACACCCCAGGCCAGCTGGGCGACGCAGCCCGCCATCCTTCGCCGGCTTGGCCAGCAATTCTTCTCCCGAACGTCCCCTGGATGCTGCCAGGCCGGACGGCCCAGAAATCGAGATCTGCAGCCTCCTTCCAATCCATCACAAAGTTGAAAGGCCTTGCCTCAGCAAGATGCTGGAAGCGCCTGCCTTAAGAAAAGCAGGAGGCTGACACAGCTCCTGTCAGGTGCCCAGTTCCCCAGAGGACAGACTGCAAGGCTCTTGCAGCTGCAGGCAGGCCAGGGAAGGGAGCGGTGGCGTCAAGAGCTGGGTGTTGGGGCTCTAGAATCAGGATGCCATGCACCAAGAGCCCCAGGGGGATTGCTACCCTGCCGTACCTGTGTCTATCACAGGCATTCTCACAGCTTCTCAATCCCTGGGTGTCTAGATGTACGGCAGGCATTGGTCTCCCCTGTCCGCCCCCTGCAGCGCTGTTTCCATCCCACTGCAGTTTGGCTTCAGACAAAAACAACGTCGTCTGTCTCGCGGTCTACTGCGGTGGAATTTTACATAATCAATGACATTATCGTGGCGTTACTCCACACCATTTGTTTCAACGCAGAGGAAATGCCATGCAAATTGGGGAGGGGGAAGTCATTGTTTGCAGACTGAAAACAACAGCAGCAGTGAATACTGATCATAAGAGCATGTCTGAAGGGCCTGGCTGCTGGATCAGGCCAGTGGCTCATCTAGTCCAGCTTCTTGCTCTCAGAGTGGCCAACCAGATGCCGCAATGGGAAGCCCAAAAGCAGGACCTGAGTGCAAGAGCAGCACTCTCCTGTGGTTTCCAGCAACTGGTATTCAGGTGGAGGCACAGCCTAGGAGCCACTGAGCTACTCCATGAATTTGTCTAATCCTCTTTTCGTGAAAGGGTCAGTCGGAGGGCCATATCCGGCTCCTTGGTCCCCACTCCTGGGGTGAGCTATGACCCCACCATTGTTCAGCCTCCTTAAACAGCTTCTGCTGAGAAAGTGCTACAGCTGCTGCCACAGCCATGGGCACGATATCCAGAGAGACAATGGAAATGCTCTTCGAGGGGGGTCACCAGTGGGGGGGGGGGCAGCCGGAAAATGCTTAATCGATATTTCACCAGCAGTATCCAAATGTTTTGTCTGATTCCCCCTTCCAGAAACAACCAAGTCAGATCGTAACTCTCCCCATTGACTGGATCCGTAAAGAGTAAGCCCTTCTGAAAGAGAGTGGATATACTGGAGATTGTCTGGGGTGGCGTGGCTGAGGGGGTGCATCCTTGGGGTCAGGCTAGAGCGTTTCTTCCAATAGATGACGGACCTGAAGCTGTGGTGGTGGCAGCAGGGAAATTCAATTAGTTACGGCAGGTTGGAACGATTCCTCTCCAGAAAGCAGCTGGTGGCAAGCCATATATAGCAGTTCCTGGACTCCTTCGGGGCCAGGCCCAGTTTTCTTGCTCCACGTGACCGTCTCTGGGGTTGAGGCAAAGGGCCGCGATCAAGCAGGTGCTGATTCACATATTACTTTTAAAAGCCTTGCTATCTGTTTTTTTTAAAATGATGATACTGGGATTTGATGATTAATTAAGACAGCTTATGGAGAAAAGGGATTTTGTATGTATATATATTAAGGGACAGGTTTGATGTATATTATATACTTATAGCTGATCTGTGACAAATCGGAAGTCAACCATTTTATTTTCTTTTTTTTGTTGTAATATTGTTATGTTTTTTCTTACTTTGTTTTGTTTGTTTTTGGAAAAATTTGAATAAAAATTATATAAAAAAAAAAAAAGCCTTGCTATCTGTTAGGCCTCATCTTGAGTACTGCGTCCAGTTCTGGACATCGCACTCTAAGAAGGAAGCAGACAACAGGTTCAGAGGAGGGCAACAACAATGATCAGGGGGCTGGAAACAGCCGTGAGGAGAGTCTGAAAGACCTAGGGATGCTTAGCCTTGAGAAGAGAAGACCGAGGGGAGATAGGATAGCACTATTTGAAGACTTGAAAGGTTGTCACACGGAGGAGGGCCGGGATCTCTTCTCGATCGTCCCAGTGTGCAGGAGATGGAATGATGGGCTCAAGTTGCAGGAAGCCAGATTTCGGATGAACATCAGGAAAAACTTCCTAAGTGTTAGAGCCATATGACAATGGAATCAATGACCTCAGGAGGTGGTGGGCTCTCCGACACGGAGGCCTTCAAGAGGCAGCTGAACAGCCACCTGTTGGGGATGCTTTAATTTGGATTCCTTCATTGAGCAGGGGGTTGGACTTGATGGCCTTATAGGCTCCTTCCAACCCTACTATTCTAGGATTCTGTCCTCCCTGCTGTTAAAATATAGACCGCTGTTTGGGGCATTGATCTTTTGGCTTCCTTATGATGCTCCTTAGGTTAATGGATTCTAGACCTCATAATTCTGAATAAAGCACTGGGTTACATAGGAACACAGGAAACTGCTTTCTACCAAGTCAGACCACTGCTGCATTTAGCTCAGTATGGTCTGCACTGACTGGCAGTGGCTCTCCAGGGTTTCAGGTGGGTGATGTTCGCAGCTCTGCCTGGAGATGCTGAAATCGAACCAGGGATCTTCTGCATGCAAAGCAGGTTCTCTACTGTTGAGTAACAGCCCTTCCCCTAAAAGTAAAGTAAGATTCTAGTCCTCATAGTTCTCAATAAAGGACAAAAATAAACAGGGACATAGGAAACTGACTGGCAGTAGCTCCCCAGGTTTAGAAAAGGGACAAGCCCTACCTGAAGATGCCAGGAATTCAACCTGGGACCTTCTGTATGCAAAAGGGCTGCTCTAGTACTGACCTATGGCCCCGTCTTATTGTTCAGTCTCTCTCTCTCTCTCTCTCTCTCTCTCTCTCTCTCTCACACACACACACACACACAGAGAGAGAGAGAGAGAGAGAAAATAAACAAGCTTTGCCCTTATCTGTCAGCCCTACTTATTAAAATTTGCTCTTGTTGGCCCCTAACAATTAATCCACTAAAATTGCAGTTGATTGATCTATTAATTTATGATACTTGTATTAGGGATGGGGAGAAATTCAGTTAGCTTTTCAATTTTTAAGTCTTTGAGACATTTTTGTGTATGAAATGCAATTGATATTATTATTATTAGTAGTAGTACTACTACTACTATGCAAGCCTATCAAATCCGCACTCCCTAAACCAGTACACAAACCAAAACCACAGCTATTATTTGAAATTCACACTGTTCTGAATTTTGCGATGCAGTTCTCTAAACAAAGATGTGTATATAGTAGACAGCCAGTGTGGTGTAATGTTTAGGGTGTTAGGCTATGACCCAGGAGACCCGGGTTCAAATCCACACTCAGCTATGAAGCTCACTGGGTGACCTTGGGCCAGTCATTTCTCTCAGCCTAACCCACCTCACAGGGTTGTTGTGGAGACAAAATGGGGAGGGCAGAATCATGAACGCCACTTTGAACTCCTTGGAGGAAAGGTGGGAGGTAAATTTGATTTAAAAATGTGCATGCAAGAATATGTAATGAATGGAAAAATTAGTTCTGCTAGCAAGGAACATTGCTTGCAAAAATGCACATAGTAGGCAAAATTCAAAAGAGAAATGTACACAAAAATGTCTATGCATTTTCATTAGGATTTTTTCAGAAAAACCTACACAAGATTCATCCAAACCTAATTTGTACCACTCCACCCCCTGAAATCAGGTCAACCAAGGACGATCACATGGGAATCCCAGACATAAAGATTTGGTTAAACTTTGTTATTCAATATATATCCCTTCCTTCCAAAGAAGCCTAGAGTGGCAAGTATATATTATTATTATTATTATTATTATTATTATTATTATTATTCATTTTAAAGGCATTCTAAACCGTTTAAAAGCATTATCTCAACCACCAATTTCAGAGGTTTTTCTTGGAGAACCTTGTCTTGAGTCGAAGTGCCATCTAATGGCTACATCTGGAACTCTTAACAAGACCTTTGTTCATATCCATTTTTAGACAGTGAGGACAATTACACTGTTGATGAAATTGACACGAACTTCCCCAAACAACCAAGGGGTAGGTCAACTTAAAAATATAACATAAATATAATAAACTGATAATAAATAAACATGGTGGCTGGGGCTGATGGGAGTTGGTACTCCAAAATGCTGGGAGGGCACTACCTTGGCAAAGGCACACCCACCCATAGCATTTGCTCTGGAGCACCTGGATGGGTGGAAGAGGCCTCACCGAGACAGGAGGTTGGCTCTGGGGCCCTGCACTTCAGCCTGGAGGTCCGGTCCTAGCAAACTGCACTGCTGCTCAGAACCATGTAGCTGTGGGACCTTGAGGCAGCCACATCCCCTGGCCTGAAACTCTCCCCCTGTCCTGGGCTCACTGAGACTCTTGTGGCCTCTGGTTTTCATTCGCTGCGTGTCCAGCCAAAGCTTTGCTTGTCTCCGTTGCTGATTGCTTTTGCTTTGTTTTACATTTAGGAAGCTGCTGCGTTATCCTGAGTCAAACTACTGGCTGTGTAGCTTAATATGGTTTACTAAGACACCGCATTAAGTGGCAGCAGCTGTCCAGGGCTTCGGGAAGGGGGGTCTTTCCGCACCCTCTCAGGAGAGCCTGGGACCTTTTCCACACAAACAGCACATGTGTCCTGCCATGGAGCTAAGGCCCATCCTCCAATATGCTTTTCCTTGAGTCCCTGAGTCTTCTACTAAGAAGAGTCTTCTAACGTGCTTCTTTCTCATTTTCTGCTGATTGGAGCCAATCAGAGTGAAAGGAGTTCCTATTAATTCCTGCTTCAAAAAGCCAAATTGTGGAGAGTGAGAATTCTGCAATTGCAGAAGAAGAGAGAGTGAATCCTGAGGCTAGCATCCCATCTACATCATCAAGCAGTTTGGTAGCAGTAGGAGATAAACGTGTAGGCACTGAATTCAGTAATCCAAGCAATATCTCTGGCAGTGAGAAAGGACAGTCAAATGGTGACAGTGACAGAGAAGCAGAAAGCAGCGTTCAAGCCTGGCCAGATTCATCTATAATCTTACTTGGGGGCATGGCTGTGACTATTGTGCAGTGGCCCTGCCCTTCTGGATTTGCCCCCACACCACTGCTCCCAGCCCTCCCTGGAGATGCTGCTGGGACCTCAGCCTGGGCCCTCCTGCAGGCAAAATGGATGTGCTGCCTCTGAGCCAATTCCACACCTGGGCTATGAGCTGCTGTGCTGTGGGAAGAAAAACTTCTTTGTCTGTCCAAATCTTCCAGCATTCATCTCCACCGAATGAGCCCTCTTGTGTTCTTGTTTTTATGGGATTTAAATTCCCGCAGTGTGTTTTCTGCGCACCATGCATAATCTTTTATGCCTCTGTGTAAGATTATGGTGCCGTATCATAGAATCATAGAACAATAGAGTTGGAAGGGGCCTCTAAGGCCATCAAGTCCAACCCCTTGTGCAATGCAGGAGTCACTAGAGTCCACATCTGGGGAGGGGCCAACTTCCTCTCAGCTTTACGTCTTAGATGAATCAGAAGATCGTAAATCTCCAGAAGAGCCTGATACCCCTGGCTCAGGCCAAAGCGGGCCCATTTGGGCTGGCACCTGGTTTCTCATGGTGACCAGCCAGATGCCCCAGTGGGAAGCCCTCAAGCATGGCCTGAGCGCAACAGCAACTCTCAGGGGCTTGTTATTGTTATTAGTCTTTCAACCAAATTTATATCCTGCCTTTCCTCCGGAAGGAGCCCAGGGTGGCAGACAAAAACAACTGAACAACGAGGGGAAAAAAAGCATTCGGAAACCAGTTTAAAACATTCTAAAACACAGTCACCGTTAAAAGCATTAACTGCTGCTGCCCATTGCCATCCGGCATTCAGAGGTAGACTTCCCCTGGGCATGGAGGTTCTGGTATCACAACAAACCTCTGCAAGAAGAGTCCTGCAGCAGCTGGATCAGGCCAAAGGGGCCCATCTAGTCCATCCTCCTGTTCTCACAGTGGCCAACCAGGAGCCCCAAATGGGAAGAAGTCTACAAGGAGGGCCGGAGCACAACTGGTGTTCAGAGGCTGACAGTGGAGGCAGAGCACAGCCATCCTGGCTAGTAGCCATCGATCGCCGCCTCCTCCCTCCCCCGTCCATGACTTTGCTTCATCTCCACCATCCTCTGCTCAAGCCCTCCAAGTTGGGGGGCTCCTCACGGCCTCTCCGGGGAGCCAAGGCCAGAGGGGGAACTCCGCGCAAGGCGCCTCCTGCCTTTCCAAATGCGCCAAGGCAGCCCTTCTGGGGTTGCAGGGGACACCCCCTCCTGCTCATTTTGCTTTATGTGTGGACTTCTGTCCCCCCCCCCGAAAAAATCCTGCCCAGAAGGCAGCGCTGTCTGAAGAAAGAAAGAAAGAAAGAAAGAAAGAAAGAAAGAAAGAAAGAGGGAAGGCGGCAGCTGGAGAGAACCAGATTGGGAAGGGGGGGGGAGATGGAGAGCTCTCCGCGGGTCTCTTTTCCATCGGCGGGCAGAAAGCCGCCTGGGCAGGCCTCCCCTTTAAGGAGCGCGGCTGCAGCAGCATCAGTCAGCCTTCCGAGGAGGAGGGAGCGGCCCCCCCCTCCGCCAGCCCGGACCCCCCGAGCCCAGCGCCTCTCTCCAGCCTGGCCTGAGCGCCGCGCCTCCTCCTCGCTCTTGGCTGCAGCTCCGGGGGGGCCTGGATCAAAAGAGCCCCCCTCGGTCTTTCTCCGCGCCCCCCGCCGCGAGCCACAGCCCAGCATGAGAAGGGTGGTGCAGCTGGTTCTTTTCTGCCCCCTTTCCAAGGGGCTGCAGGTGAGCGCAAAGTGGGGAGGGGTCTCTTTCTTTCTCTGCTCTCTCCCCCCCAGCTGAAGATCTAAGGCCCTTTCCCGGAGAGGGTCTGCGGGTTGCAATCCGCGAGAAAATGGTGTGTTTCGCTCTCCCAAAAAAGGATGGAGAGGGGGGCGCAAATAAAATGGGGTCCCGGGAAATGCCGTCCGCCTCGCTGGAAGCGGGAGGCTGGGCGGCGCTCAGTCCAAGTTCTTGAGAAGCGGGCCGGGGTCAACGGAAGGAGCGCGGCTTGCTCCGCATCGGGAAGAGGCTTCCTTGCTTCTGCCTAGCTTGCAGCCCTGCGAGGACCAGGGCGAAGCACCTTGCTGGGTTGGGGGGGGGGCACGAAGCCCGCGAAGGGAATGAAAAGGCTCGCTCCTGCGCCAGGTCACCGGCGCGCGCTCTGCCCCCGGATTTTGGCTTCCACGGCAGAGGCCTCTGCAAAAACAGCCACAGGCGGCATCTGCGCTGCCGGGGCATATCATCTTGTGCCCCACATCTGGCTGGTGAATGCCCGGAGGGGGGCAGGTGGGGTGCTGGGAAGCGCCGGCAAGGCGCGCCTGCGACCGCCCAGCAACATTCGCCTCGCTGTGCGGGGCCTTCCCGCAGCTCGCCCAGGCATGCTGTTGGCATTTGCGCCGGTTTTGGCCTTTGGCTGCAGCACCTCTGACGCCAAACCGCCGCACGCCATTGCGTGGGCGCCCCTGGAAGCGAAGCCAGGAAGGGGGGGGGAGGCGAATAACGGCGATGCAAGGGGGCTTCTCCCCGGTGGGGAAGGTCAGAGGAGCGCCGCGGCAGAGCACCTGCCCTGCTGCACAAGACCCCACATCCAGTCACCAGTGGCACCTCCAGCTTGCTCGGCTCCCAACTCCCATGGCGGGGGTGAAACTTTCTGCCACGGAAGGAGGCGGGTGGCTGCCTGCCTGCCTGTGTATGTTGGGAGGGAGGGGAACAAAGGGAATCTCTTTCCTCAAATGGAAAGGCCAGTACATGCTTACTTGTGAGTAAACGCCGTTGAATCCAACAGGATTCATGTCTGAGTAAACATACCTAGGATTGCACTGTACAGGGATGTTTTTTGCAAGGGATATTTTATTTTGCAATCTCATTCAGAGCTGGAGCAGCTTCTCCTCTCCCCCTCCCCTCCTTGGCCCCTCCCTCTGTACTGAGCACTGAATTGGGATAATTAGGGCTGCCAATCAAGGGTTTTTTTTAGTCGATGAGTCCGTTACAAGGCAAATTAATTAAGCTTCAATAAATGCACCCACTGCCAACGCCTCCATAATAGCTGCCTTGTTAGGATGCTTCAGGAACTGCAAGATAACTCGCCACTGAAGAGCCGTGCCAGTTAGAGAGAAGACTGCAATCCTAGACACTACTTACCTGGGAGTAAGTCCCACTGAACTCAGCGGGGCTTGCTCCTGAACAGCTGTGTACAGGATTGTGCTGCTGAAAATTTTTCTTTCCATTCTTTTTCAGTCAAACTATAAAATACTGTCCCATCTCCAAAGGCAGACAAGTGTGCCCTTAACTTTCAAACTGAAAAGCGAGAAGTATTTATTATTTAGATTTATTAGTTGCTTGATACCCGAAGATCCCCATTCATACTGAAGGTATGCACTGAGAAAAAGGTAAACAAAGGTGTGCAGCCCCATAAGCAAAATCGGTCGATTAGTTTGCATTGGGAGCATCTTAGGTAGTGTATTTTGTTAGTTTAGTGGATTAAATTTCTTAAGTCAGCTTTTCCAGGAAAAAGAATCAACAACTCACACCAATTAAAATATACACATTTAATACCAACAGCACATGATACCGATATTAAAAAGCAAATCGTTCCATCCCATTGAATGTCTTGGGAGTAGAGAAATGTTGTATCCTGCTGCTAAAAAGACGATAACGCCCTTTGCTTTGGGGTCTGGGCTGGGTCTGGGCAGCAGGGACACAGGAGGGATGTCATGTATTTCTATCTGGTAAGCCATGAAGGACCCAATATCCATATCACATAACCCAGTTCACATGCCAGGATGTCGAATCTCAGTTGGGAAGGAAAAACAAAGCTCAGCCTTTGCCAACCTGGTGCCCTCTAGATGATGCTGATGGGAGATGCAGTCCAAATCATCTGGAAGGCACCAGGTTATTGAAGGCTGAACTAGGGTGACCCCCCTCCCCCAAACTCACATGAATAAGCTGGTACATTAAAAACAAAGACAGCTACGTTAGCCCATAAGAAGAAAATTCAAAATCTGCAGTAGGGCAAGAGCTTTATTTTAAGGCCAACCAAAACATTGCAAATTAATAATAGTAATAAATAAATAAAAAACAAAGCACTCCAGATTTCAAAATCTGTTGGTTACTATTCAGAGCAGCCTTTCCCAACCAGTGTGCCTCCAGATGTTGTTGGACCACAACTCCCATCTGCCTCAGCCAGCATTGCCAGTGGTCAGGAAAGATGGGAATTGTGGTCCAGCAACATCTGGAGGCACACTGGTTGGGAAAGGCTGATTCAGAGGGATGAAGCTTTCCTAGGAAGGCTGACTCCTTACAAATCCCTTCCTAGAAGTCCCCCCCCCCAATACTGAATTTGGAGCGGTCCTCATGCTTAATTTCAAGGAAAAAGGGAGAGTTGCTTAGCCTTTCCCAACCAGTGTGCCTCCAGATGTTGTTGGACCACAATGCCCATCTTCCTGACCATTGGCAATGCTGGTTGAGGCTGATGGGAGTTGTGGTCCACCAACATCTGGAGGCACACTGGTTGGGAAAGGCTAGACCCTAAATCTGAGGCAAACCTCTAGTCTAAAACCCCTACACACACTCAATTCCCCGATGCTCAGTGGTGAGTGAAATGTACTCTGCATGCACTCAGGGGCACTTTGTACACTCCAGGGTTCAGCCCTGGCATTGCAAGCAGATGCTGAGGCTAGGAGATCCTGACACAAGCAGAGCTCTGCAGATTTCTCCTGGCCTTTTCCCTTGTACCTTTTTTGGGGGTGGGATTGTGTCGGGTCTGTGTTTTCTAAGGCCCGACAACCCCAGGCTGGCCATCTGCACATAATCCTGACTGAACTGGGAGATTTTAAACACACAAAAAGCCACTCCAGCCCTCTGAGCTGGAAAGAGCAGAAAGGCAGGAGAGAAAGCATTTTGGCAGCTTCAGGTTGGGATCCTGTGACGTTTTTGGATTTACGACCCGATGAGGAAGCACAGCACATGCCCCCGTCTCTGTTTGCCTGATGAAGAGAGAGGCAGAGGGAGATGGAGCCCATTTGGCCACTGAGTCGGTTCACAGATTGCCACTGGCTCTGTTGCCTTCCTTGGACAGAGTCGCAGTGGATGCTTGGCAGCAACACATGAGCCGGGCAGCCAAGAGACCTGGCATCCCTCGGCCACCTGGGGATCCTCTTCTCCCCCCCGCCCCCAGCAAATGCATCTCAACCTGGCCATTGTTAGGGTACAGACCCACGGCACCAATTTGCATATGCTAATTTATACACACTGATGCAAATTTAGGCTGACTTTGAAAGAGAGAAAGCAAACACAAAACTTTACTCTTGAGCTACGAAGTGCCAGTGGGATTTTCTGGGCACAGGCCTGGCTGCAGGCAGTTCTGCAATTAGACAGTTAAAAGCTAAAGTGTTGATTACCTTTCCACCTTGCTCCCCTCCATATTTGTTGTGGCTGTAATTACTTTCTTTTGCTTTCTTCCCTCCAACCCTGTAGAGCCGTCTGCCTGGCATCAAGGTGAAATACCTCTTATTTGTCTGGCTGGGCATTTTCGTGGGCAGCTGGGTGGTCTACATGCATTACTCGTCCTACTCAGAACTCTGCAGAGGACACGTTTGCCAGATGATCATTGTGAGTGTCCCTCTTCCAGATACGCAAATGCTGCTGTTGGTGTTGTTATGGAAGGGCCATAGCTCAGGTGAAGAGCATCAGCCTGCCATGCTCCAGGTCCCAGGTTCAATCCCCAGTGGCCTCTCCAGGGAGGCCTGGCAAAAGACTCCTACTCTGGAGAACCACTGCTGTCAGTCCAGACGGCCCAGTGGTCTGACTAAGTGTGAAGACCTCCTTATTTAATCCCACCCTTTATTTGGAAAGGGGACTAGAATAAAGACGATTAAACTGATCAATGTCTGGTCTGGATGCAAAAGGTCCTGGGTTCAATCCCCAATGGCATCTCCAAGCCAGGTATTGTCCCCTGCCTGAATCCCTGGAGAGCCAGTGTGGGCAATACTAATTGGGCAAGACAAACCAGTAGCCTGGTTCAGGAGGAAGCTGACTCGTACGTTCCTCTCCTTATAGCCCACCTGTCACCAAATGGCCCCAGGATTACAAAAATTACCTTGTGAGATGGCTGCTGCCCATGAGGCTTCCTGGATCAGCTTTGCAAGAGGATGGAGGTGTCAACCAAGAGAGTTCGACTCCCTTGACTCCTGACAAGAGAACACAGGAGTCAGCCTTTTCCCGTGTGAGATGGCAGGGCCAGCAGTCAGGAATGATGGGAACTGTAGTCCAGCAACTGGGGCCCCAACGTGGGGAAAAGCTGGTCTGCACCGATTTGACCACGGGTCTTGCCTGCTTCAGTTCGTTAGATTTTAAGGAGGCTGCCAGCAGCAAGCCAAGGGAAAGGGACTGCCTTCAAGCCAATTCCGACTTATGGGTGATCCTATCAATAGGGTTTTCAGAGGGGGTTTGCCATTGCTTTCCTCTGAGGCTGAGAGGCAGTGACTGGCCAAGGTCACCCAGTGGGCTTCATGGCTGTGTGGGGATTTGAATCCTGGTCTCCCAGGTCACAGTCCAACACTCTAACCACTATACCACACTGAGTTATCTCAGGGATATTACATTAATGCACATGCCATTTCTTTTGAGCAAAGGTTTTGGGCATGTCAACTCTCACTGACTTGGGCATGAAACTTTGGATAGCTCTGCGTGCCCAGCTGGTTTCTTGGTTCACCATAGTTGGAGCATCGCCCCTTTCCTGCTAGTTTTCATTAAAAAGGGCCCCAGTCGGCCAGATGCCATGAAGGTTGGACTGATGATGGATCTGATGTGGAGAGTAGGAAATCAGCCTGTAGCTTTGAGTGCATGGATACGGAGCCCTTGGACGTCTCCGGCAGCCAGATGGCCAGTTTTACCAGCCAGAGGTTACCTGGAGTGGGGTCTGCTAATGAAGAGTTCTCTGTGCTCCGATTTAATGATGGTTAAACAAGGAGTGCTCCCAACAGCTTCTGGGAAAGAGACTTTTGCAGCAACAGGAACACCGGCCAATGTTTGGAAATGCAAGCGAGATGGCCTTATCCCAGGGCCACGCAATGCCCACCACATCTCCTGTGGACCTGAGCCCAAGGAGGGAGGACAGGACAGCAAGGGGGCAGAGCGACATTCAACTAAACTGTGCCGCCACCCCAAGTCTGCTCCAGAGGGTCGGGGAACCCCTAGAACAGATTTAGGGTGTGTGTGGCAGGAGGAGGGAGGAAAGGTTCTTTTGCACTATGCTGAATGGGGCCCAGCAACTGGAAGCTATATTGATCCCAAACAGTGAACTTGCTACAACAGGAGGCAATGGTAGCGCAGTGGTTAGTGTCAGGCAAGGACCTGGGAGAAGCCCAGGGTTTACATCCTGTCACTGGGTGACCTTGGGCTTGTGATCGTCTTTCAGCCTAATCTACCTAACAGGGTTGTCTTGAGCTCCTTTGAAGAAAAGGTGGGCTCTCAATGTAATCAATACATACACGCTATTCATTTGTTTGCTTCCTCATCTTCCTTTCCAGTGCGATCAATATAACAAAGGAATCATTTCTGGGTCAACCTGTAAAGATCTTTGCAAAGAGCACACCTTGGCGTTTCAACAGTGCCTGTCGTCTTCTCCTACGCAGCAGGTAGGCTGGCTTGCCCGTCGCTGCCTCGGGCAACAGAAAGACGCTGAAGTCAGCAGGAGTTGTGGGGCTGGGCAAGGCTGGCGATGCGTTGGGCGTCCAAGGGAGAGGACGGTCCGTTTGAGATGGTGGCTAGGGGAGGGGACAGAGTAAGGCAATGGGCTGAAGAGCTCAACGCCTAGCCTACTTTACAGGGTTGTTGCGAGGATAAAAAAAATTAAGGGAGATAACTGTATCCATCTTGAGTTCAGGCAGAATATGAAAGGGTGATTTGGGAAGAGTTGTAGCTTTGCAGCAGAATACCAGTTTTGCATGCAGAAGGCCTCATGTTCCGTCCGCGACGGCATCGCCAGGTGTGGCTGGGAATGTCCCCTGCCTGAAACCCTGCAGAGCCACTGCCAGTCAGTGTAGACAGTACTGAGCTAAACGGTCCGAGTTGATATAAGTTTCCTGTGAAGCAATTCTGGGATGAGCCTGCTGGATCAGGCCAAGGGGGCCCACCTAGTCCAGCCTCCTGTTCTGAGTGGCCAACCAGAGGCCCCAATGGGAAGCCCCCAGCAGGACCCAAGCTCAATGGCAGTGCTCTCCCCACTTGCGATTCCCGGCAACTGGCATTCTGACAGCGGAGCCACCTGGGTAGGTAGCCACCGACAGCCTTATAAGGGTGCCAAGTTAGCAAATGAACCCGCTTCCCCTAAACCCAGCTCTCTGGCCACATTCCTGTTGCTTTGGTGCAGGTATACAGCGGGCTCTGGAAGGAGAAAGAGGTGATCATCAAATGCGGTATCGAAGAGGCCTTGAAGGCCGACGGCAACCCTGACTCAGCCCCCCGGAGAGACGTGGTTCTTTTCAGTAAGCCGACAAGGGGTACCTCGATGGATGAGTTCAGAGAGATGCTGCTGAATTTCTTAAAAGTCAGTAGATTTGTGGCTGTGCTTCAAACTGGGGGAGGCCAGCAGAGAGGGGGAGAGGGCCCTCTGACAGGCAGCTGATTCCCACATTGACAGGAGTATGTGAACAGATGCCACTGGAACCCCCCCCCCCGGTGTGCTTGAGGGTTTGCTCGCAGGTGCTGAGGCGTTGCTTTCATACGGTGCCTTGCAAAAGTAATCAGACCCCTGACCAATGCTCTCGTATCACTGAATTACAAATGGTACATGGCAATTTCGTTCCGTATATTTTTAATTTGAAACACTGAAACCCAAAATCAATTATTGTAAGGTGATCATAAAATCAATTATTGGTTTTATGTTGGGAAATGTTTGTAAGAAACATAAAAAACTGAAACATGTTGCTTTCATAAGTATTCACCCCCCACACCTTAATATTTGGTAGAGCCACCTTTTGCAGCAATAACGGCTTTAAGCCTTTTGGAGTAGGTACGGACCAGCTTTGTTTGCACAGAGTGCCGGAGGGATTTTGGCCCATTCTTGGCAGATTCGCTCCAGGTCGTTCAGGTTGGTTGGAAGTCACTTGGGGACCGCAATTTTCAAAGAGTGCTGGAGATTCTCAACGGCATTGAGATCAGGACGTTTGACTGGGCCACTGTAGGACATTCACCTTTTTGTTCGTGAGCCACTCCAGTGTTGCTTTGGCCTTGTGCTTGGGACTGTTGTATATGTATTAACTGGCCCTAGGGCAGTTTTTTTAATCCTAGAGGAAGATGTTCTTTTACTTCAACCGAGAGCAGCAGTTTTCTGGTTAGAAAAAGGAGACGCAACACTCTTCTCTGCCTTAGTTCAAGGCCTGTGCAGGCGGTCCTGTTTCAAGAGTGCCTTGATCAAACCAAGAGGCTGAGTCTACTTATATGAGAGCAAACTCCGCTTCTGAACAGATGTGTACAGGATTGCAATTGTGGAATTTGTCAGGTGTGGCTGAATGACTGTCCTGGAAAAATGACTTAAGAGTCTGCTAGGTGATGTGGCCAAAACGTTGTCCAGAGGATGGACTGCAGCAGATGGTGCTCTCTCAGGATAACAACCTGAGTTAAGCTGTGAATCTTGTTGTTTATGGGGGAAAACTGACATAGCATTTCTGTTTTGCTTTTGCAGTCAAATCTAGGTGACCAGATCTCCCTCGCCAACTTAGTGAACAGGATCATTGCCATGGCAGATGTCAGTCGGGATGGGAAACTGTCGCTGGCGGAAGCGAAATCCATTTGGGCCCTGCTACAACTGAATGACTTCTTGCTGACGCTGTCTTTGCACGAGAAGGAACACACCTCCCGGCTGCTGGGCCACTGCGGGGATCTGTACATCACCGAGAAGATCCGCCACACCACCCTCTACACCATGGAGGTCCCTTGGTTCTTGCAGCCGCTGCTGCCTTCAGCCATCCACAGTGTCCTCCACCGATGGTTCTCCCTGGCCTGGCCGCAGCGAGCCAGAATCGCCATTGGCCTTTTGGAGTTCGTGGAGGAGATATTCCACGGGGCGTACGGGAACTTCTACATCTGTGAGACGGGCTTCAAGAACATGGGGTACAACGACAAGCATGACTTCAAGATGGTCGACCTCAGGAAGGTGGCGACGGAGATGACGATCCGGGGTTTCCTCAAAGGGCGCCACTGTGAGCAGAACACGGACTGCACCTATGGGAAGGACTGCACAGCGCCCTGCGACAAGCTCATGAAGCAATGCAAGAGCGATGTGGTCCAGCCCAACCTGGCCAAGGTGTGCGGCCTCCTGCAGGAGTACCTGCTCCACGGAGCACCTTCCGACTTGAAAGAGGAGCTGCAGAAGCAACTGAAAACTTGCACAACCCTCAGCGGCTTGGCCAGTCAAATGGAAGTGCATCACTCGCTTGTGCTGAACAGCCTCAAGACTCTCTTATGGAAGAAGATTTCAAACACCAAATATTCATAGATACACAGTCTGGGATGCCGAATGAAGAAGAGCGATGGCTTCCCTCTGGTTGGTTCTGCCTGCTTGGCGAAAACAATCAATTATACATTGTAGGCCTGTGTGAGAACAGTAGACTAGGGCCAGGGTGCACTCCCCCCCAAATAATTTGCAAGCAGGAGACAGAATTTAGTGCAGGGCAAACGGACGAGTGAAGCAACTGAGGTGCCCACCGCACTTCTCTTCTGGATGGACAAGTCAGCAAAGCAAAGGCAGAGCAAAGCGTCAGGCAGCTTGAGCTGCTTCTTTGGGATGAACACATTCTGATGTAAATAAACAGAGTTTCTCTCTTTGGGCAAGTTAAGTTGCTTCACAGCCTCTGAATCTCTTTTGCAGCTCAGGAAGAGCTGTGCGTTTGTGTCATGCTGGTGTGGAAGCAAAGCACTGGCAAATATATTTTGCAGCAAACTTAAAGGTTGGCACAAGCCACCCAGAGGTGGCTGCTGTGCAGGTTACTCGCTGCAGTACGTATTGCCATAGGAAGCGGCCCTATAGTGAGCCAGAGCCTTGGTCCAAGCTCAGTAGTGCCCACACTGACTGGCAGCTGCTCTCCAGGATTTCAGGCAGGGGACACTCCCAGCCCTACCTGGAGAGGCTGTTGGGGACTGGACCTCTGTCCACTGAGCTCCGGCCCTCCCCCCAGCTTCCTAGCAACTCTGTGGCAACGCCAGAAGGACTTAAATCTAGGTCTTCGCAATCCCCACTGAGGGGGCCACAACAGCCTCCCCACCCCCATCAATCCCCCATGGCCTTTGGACAGGATGCAGAGACCTTTTGCGAAATGCTTTTGGCACCCCACAGGAATGTACTTGCCCATTATGGAGATTCTTTGATCTGCCAGAGCCCCAAAAGCATCTTCAACACAATCACATTTATTGTGATAAAATGGGTACACAATAAGGCCTACAATCAAATCCAAACAACGGTGATGTGTGGCAGGGAAAACAGAAGCCATCACTGCACTCTTGAATTTTTGGGCGGTGGCAACATCTCAGCCTGCAAGAAAAGAAAAAGAACCACAGAGGGATTGGGGTCAACAGGTGGGACCCCAATGGCACAGTTAAGGAAAATCTCTTGCTCAAGCCCCAAGATGAGAAACAGGAGGTTGCTGAAAACTGCCACTTCCGTGGCACTGCCCTGCGGGTGGGTATCGATCTGAGCTCTTCTTCCCCCAAAAAGATCAGGTCCTCAAAGTCTCAAAAGTAGCAAGTTGTGGGTCCCCCTGTGTCCCTGAGGAGAAGCTTCTGATTTACCATCTTTTTCTGAGTATAGTTGTGAGAGCCAATGTGGTGTAGCGGTTATGGTGTTGGACTACAACCTGGGATACCAGAGTTCGAATCCCCGCACAGCCATGAAGCTCCCTGGGTGACCTTGGGCCAGTCACTGTCTCTCGGCCTCATGAAAACCCTGTTCATAGGGTCACCATAAATTGGAATCGACTTGAAGGCAGTACATTTACATTTTCCGAGTACAGTTGCTAAGAACCCAAAGTTAAAACTTTCAGCTTAACAATGGCAACGAAAACACTCAAGCAGGTCGGATGCAGCTGCTTCCTCTGTTTGCCAAGGTTTCTTCGTAATTAGTTGGCTCTGATCTTAAAAGCATTTAAACATAGCATAATCTCCCTTTGGGGCTTAGGCCAATACGAACAGTGGTTTTCTGGGACAGAGTGAATGCTTAGGCAGCGCTTTTAAAAATTATTATTAAAGCTATTTCATTGTGCTTTTATAGAAACATCAAATTTAAAACACCATGAATTGTCCACCATGTGTCAAATCTTAGGCTTACACATTTTTAATATAAGAGTCGTAATTTCCCTTCTTAAACATAGTATCTTAAATACTTATGCAGACACTGAGTACCATAAATATCCACATACCACCTTCAAATACTGGCAGTGGCACTCCAGAACGTCAGACAGGAGATGCTACCTAGGAACTGATCCGGGGCCCACCTGCAGTTTAAGCAGATAATCTCTACCTCTGAGCAAAGGCTCTTCCCTGTAACAGGAAGACAGGAAGCTAACTGATAGCATGTCAAACCACTGGCTCAACTAGCTCAGTATTACCTGCTCTGACTGGCAGCGGCTATCAAGGGTTTCAAGCAGGGGTCTCTCGTAGCCCTACCCGGAGATGCTGCTGGCGACTGAACCTGGGAACTTCTGCATTCAAAGCAGGTGCTCTCTATCATGGAGTCAAAGCCCCGAGTTGTTCGGCGGCTGTCACCCATCCTTCAGCCATTCTTTGAGGATGAAGAGTCTTAAGTAGCCCCCTGTTTTCTGTCTGCTCCCTTCTGGCATAAAAACAACACTCCAGTCGTGTTACGTCTCAACGGGTCAAGTGTCTGGCAGCAGCAATTACAACCACCACCACCATCTTGGGGTGCTCAAGGCCGTTTCCAACAAGGCTTTTACGCGAGACAAATTATTTCGTCAGATCTGCAATTAGCGAGTGCGTGCACATACAGGGAAGCTTCAGATAAACAATACAGAATAGAGCAATATGGAGAAGGCACAAGTTGGAAGGGCTGGAAGGAAAAGTTGGGACTCTTCAGGAAAACCTGACATGGGAAAGAGTTTCCTGCATAAAAAAAAATGCCTGGTAAGTTTTTTTAAAATCTTCCAAGTGCAAGCTGTGTGAAGCTGTTATTATGGCTTTAACGTTCAGCAACCTGTGTTTGGAGACTTTGTTTTCGGGCTTACCTTCAACATTACACGTTAAAATATCTGAAGAACTCCAGAAATCCAGCAGCCCTTTCCTGTGAATGGAAAAAAAACCCCACAGGATGTTAAACAAATGACAGTAGGCTTTAAAAGCAATTCAGATTCTAAAATTGTATATTGAAATTGAAGACCATGACAGATTCATGGCATGTTAAAAGTATGGCAGATATTTCTGGCTTCGTAATTATACAGGAAGTTACAAAGTTATCCCTGGAGGATGTGCTTTGAAACGGAGATTGGTGCTGCAGATGACTGGTCTCTAGATCAGTGCCCTTACGCTACAGAGCTCCATATTGCCAGGTCACTCATCATACCCACTGAAATGACCTTCTTCTCACCAGCCCAGAAACCTCCCAAATTAAATCCAGGAATCTGCATTTCAGGAAAGCAGGAGTAGAAGGAAAGCAAGCCTGCTGCTTTTGTCAGGCTACAAATCATTCTAAGTGCCCACAAATTTTATTTTCCCAGAGCACAGAGCGTAGACATAGCCTGTTCCTCTCTGCCACCTAATGACACAAACACAGCACTTCAGCCATGCCTGCAACACCTCTAGGGGCACCACCAGCTGGGATCAGCACCATCGCCTCCTGCCCCCTCCCCAAAGGAATTCCAACATGGCCCAAGAGAACCGGCCTCGCGCTCACCTGTCGTCCACAGCCTGTCAGGGCAGACGACGGGCTCCTCCACACCTCTACATTTCCCTGCTTCCTGAAGGCACTTGGTGCTACGTGGCTTCTACTGTGCAGGCCGGCCTCACCGACCAAGAGGAGCCTTTGTCACACGGCATTCCCTTCCCGCTCCTGCAATCCAAAGACGCATCCGTGTTTGTGACCAAGAAGTGTCAACCTAGGCTCCAGACAGACCCAGACAGGGGGCTGTGCCTGCAGCTGTGAGGAGGGGCTGTTGTGCAGAGGTAGAGCGCCTCCTTTGCATGCTTAAAGGTTCTAGCTTCAATCCCCAGGTAAGGCTGGGAATGCGAACAATGGCCCACCCAGCCCGGCTGCCTGTTCTCACCACAGCCATCCAGATGCCTCAAATGGGAAGAAGCCCATAAGCCAGATTTGAGGGCCACAGCAACTGTCTCCACTTGTGATTCCCAGCAAATGGTATTCAGTGGCATGCTGCCTTCGACGGGGTAGGGGGAACGTAAGAGCCTGTTGATGGGTCAGGCCAAAGGAGGCCCACCCAGTCCAGCGTCCTGGCTTTACAAGATTAGCCAAATTCATGGAGGACAAGGCTATTAATGGCTACTGGCCACGATGGCTGTGCTCTGCCACCAGTCCAGAGGAAGTATGCTTCTGAATACCAGTTGCTGGAAACGGCAAGTGGGGAGAGTTGCTGTTGCAGTCAGGTCCTACGTGAGGTTCCCATAATGGGCATCTGGTTGGCCATTGTGAGAACAGGATGCTGGGCTAGGTGGGCCACTGGCCTGATCCAGTAGGCTCTTCTGATATTCTTACCCTGTTCTCAGTGGCCAAAAAGATGCCTGAATGGAGAGGTTGCAAGCAGGACCTCAGCAGTGTTCCCCTCCCTGCAATTCCCAGCAGCTGGTATTCAGAGGCATGCTGGCCTCACACAGCTACCACAGGGAGCCCCCCCCCCGCAAACTCAACCTGGAAACCCTGGACAGACAGTGCAATGTTTACAAGAACTTCAATGCCACATCTAAACTCTGGTTTGAGGAAGGCGGAGTGACCTGTCAGGCTACTAATCATTCTGAGCACTCACGGGTTGCAGAGCACTGAGCGTAGACATAGCCTGTTCCTCTCTGCCGCCTAATGACACAAACGTGGCACATCAGCCACGCTTGCAACGCCTGTAGGGGCAGCAGAGCTGCAGGGGGTCAGACTCACCTGCAGCTCAAGGGGAAACCCTCTATGGTCTGGATTGCGGAGGCATGTCGTCATCCTGTAAGAGAGCCAAAGAAAGGAAACCTTGCATTAATGGTCACTCACTTGATTGCCTCTGGCAAGCAAGAATCACCTCAGAGCAGCCACTCAATAGTATCTTTAGAGAAACATGTAATTAACTTAAAACTTGCATGCTTATCTCCAATCTGGTTGGGCAGTGGGTGAGCTAGTAAAACATTTGCCATTGTATCTGCATGGCTGGTTTTGATGCACCCTCAGGTCTGCCAAACTCTGTCAATCATGAATTGTGATGCTTGTTTTAAAATGTTTTTATTACAGTGGGATATAGCCAATATTAGCCCTACTCAGAGTAGACCAAATGAAACTGATGGGCATGACTGACTTGGGTACTAAAGCTAACACTCTGGATACAATCCCAGGCCAGGGTATATACTAATGTATATCTCCCAGTGATGCACACACACACAGAGTGCATATATGTATTTAATTTATAAAATCTCATATATTTACACTTTTGTAAATTACACTACAGGACATTTAGAATAAATTAGGTTTTGTGCCACCCTTTTCATCTATTAAGGGCTGGATTCAATTTAACAAGAAACCAATGCACGTACTTATTATATTACTTATTATTAATAGTCAACTGTTGGTAACTTATGAGTTTGTCTTCATATATAATGTAAGTATTTATTGTGTCAGAGAATATATTTATATATGCCATCCTACAATTCAATACTGCTATTCCCTTTAAAATAAATTATAAGAATGTGAATGTATGGGACAGTTGTATCTAGTGTCAGTCCTACTCCAGAGTAGACCCACAGAAATTAATGGTCAAGCCTAATGTCGACCCAGTGGTAAAGCCTTTAACTTATTTTAAAAGGAATTACAAAACTATATTAAACACATCATGCCATGAACACAGGAAGTGAATGTATGTTTTCTGAAGGTGGCCAAGAACTTCCTTCAATAAAAACTACTGATAATGCACATGTACTCTATGAACAGAAATAACGACTTACAGCATTACTAGCGAAAGCGTTCATACTTATGCTGTTTTTTAAGATAGCCTATATCTATACACACACACGCACACTGTAACTATACTACTACTAAAAACGTTAAATATATCTATACACACACACACGTATATATTGGAAGGCGATTAAAAAAGTTTATTAAATAAAAGGCATCAATTAATAAAATATATAGTTACGAATACCAGTAACAACACGGTTACGGTATTAATAGCTACTGCAATTTTTCATATATTAATGTAACATTTAACGATACATGACATTCCGAAGTATAACTATCACGTATTACTACTAAATGTAAATGAGAACAGTTCAGGGAACCTCACGAAGCAATAATGACGATGCTCCCCCCCCCTCCACATTCCGAAGTATAACTATCACGTATTACTACTAAATGTAAATGAGAACAGTTCAGGGAACCTCACGAAGCAATAATGACGATGCTCCCCCCCCCTCCGACTCACCCGTCGAGGCAACCAGCCTCCAAATGGCCGAACTCCCGCGCGCCTCAGGCGTTTATAAACCTGTGGGCGGGGCATAGGGAAAGCGAGAGGAAGCGCTTGCGCAAGTAAGCACGGGAAGCCCCGAGGGACAAGAAGCTTCGCCCTGTCTCTAGGAAACGGTATGGCGTTCTGAAATCACAGAGACTACTGATACTAAAAAGCAGAGAGAAGCATTGCCTTCTTTGTGTAAGTGACTTCCGGATTCCGATTAGAATTTTCCATAAAACCTAAATGCCAGAAATTCAAAATTTTAGATGCGGTGTTGGGCACCAACGTGTTATCTCATTCTCTCTCTCGCCATTTCAAGTAGTAAAATGTACCAGCAAAGAGAGGAATTATTGCTCTTTCTAACTCGGGTCTTACCCAATGTGAAACATTGTAATTAAAAAAATAATTAATTTAGGCTGCAATGTAGTTACCTGGGAGTAAGTCCCACTGAATTCAATAGATCTTACCTCTGAATATACATGTAAAGGACTGTACTATTATTTAAGTTTATATATCCATATACACACTTCCACCACTCGTTAAGAGGAAAAAAGGGGTATAAAGAAACCCGGAAGTAGTAGGCCTCTGCGACTCTACTTAAATCTATTGAGAAAAATATCTATGGTTTTCCACTACCTAGAAGGACCTTTGCGAGGACGCTGGTACAGGAAGCACAGAGAGGCAAAAATCTTAACTCTTAACAATAAGCAAAAGGGGGAAGCTTATAAAAATGATTATCTTTACATGTTTTAATCTAGCCTTTGTTTGGTCTTTTTTATTATATTTTTATCCCGTCTTTTTTTCCAGGGTGGCTTAAATATTCCTCCTCCCCCCCATTTTTACCCTCACAACACAACCCTGCGAGGTAGGCTAGGCTGAGAGAGACCATCTGGAGCCCAAGGTCACCCAGCAAGCTTCATGGCTGAGTGGGGATTTAAACCTGGGTGTCCCCCCATCCACTCTAACAACTACACAGCACTACCTTATCACTGAATGGTTTTATCACTAATTGGGGTGGTGGTTAATTGTTGGAGATTAGGGTATGCTCACTTTTGTTACATGTTACACACACACACATGTATGTCTTTTGTGGTATAAGACAACAAATAAAGAGGTTAATAATAACAAGAATTATATAATTTAAACAAGTAAATAAAATTGGGAGGGAGGGAGAAGCCACCAGAGCCAGGAGAGGAAATAGGAGAGGTTTAAAAATGATCCATTTTAAATAATAAAAATATATACAGTACAGATGAAAATCAAACAGCTAAGAAAACAGGCAGATGGTTGAATCCAGAGAAAACTACCTTTTTCCAAGGCAGCTTTAAAAGAAGCCAATGGAATTCTTTTCCCTGTTATTTTGCATCGCCAACCAGGAGCCCCTGAGCTCCTCAACCTCTCCCAGGTGATCTGGGCAAGGAGTCTTCCTATCCCAACTGGCATGAAGGGGGACATGCCTCTGTGTCTAGGAGCGGTGATGTGCTGGGAGACGTTGTCTCAACCCCCCCCTCCAAACAAGATGATAAGATGAATTAAATACATAAATATGCTTCTGAGTACTAACATCTTTATTTAGGAAGCAAACACCTTTTCATTTTCCAGAGCTTGAAAAAAATGGGGAACCAACTTCCAAATGCTTTTTCATCAAGAACTTGCAGAAGGAAAGCATTTTGGGATAGCCTTCTGCCATCCTCTACCCATACTTTGGGAGGTTCTAGACCAAGAAGGGGAACATCTGTGGCCATGCAGATGTTGTCAGACTCCCAGCTCCCAGGAGCCCTAACCAGGGTGGCCAACAGTCAGGGATGATGGAAGTGTTAGAAGGACCAACACTGGAGACAGCCCTTGGCTACTACGTTGTCCCATAACCAAGACAGGCAGATGGACTTTGCGCCTGGGGCTAGTGGATTTTTGAGACGTGGGGGCGGCTTCCAGCCAAGCTGCTTGGCCTCACTAGGAAGGCTTGTTCAGCGCCCCCCACAAAACCTCCATTTGCTTCCTCTTGTCCTTGGCTCTGGTGATGGTCATTCTGAAGAGCCTGAGGTAGAGTTCCATGGCCGGCAGGCTGTCGTCGTTCCCCGGAATCGGATACGTGATGAGGGATGGGTTGCAGTTCGTATCCACCACCCCCACTGTGGGGATGTTCATCTTCGCTGCATCCCGGATGGCCAAGTGAGGGTCAAAGACATTGTTGAGGGTGCTGGTGAAGATGATGAGGTCAGGCAGGCGGACCCCCACTCCATACTGGATGTGGGGGTTCGTCAATAAGCCGCCTTGCCAGTAGCGCGTGTGGGCGTACTCGCCGCACTCCTTTGCCGTGGCCTCCACCTGATGGGAAAACTGACGGTTCCGGCCGACAAAGAGGATGATCCCTTTGCGATAGGCGATGTGAGCAGTGAAGTTGAGGGCCAGCTGGAGGTGCGTCATCGTCTGGTTCAAGTCGATGATGTCTTGATCGAGACGGCAGCCGAAAATATATGGCTCCATGAATCTGTAGAGACACAGGCCCGAACGTGGTTGTTGTGGATTTTGGGCTTTGTGAAATCACAGGAGACTCAACACGTTCCAAAAACTCATGTGTGTGTGTGTATATATTTATCTACAGTATGTCATCTTGACAAAGGCTGATCTGGTTTGCACATAACACTAAGCCACAGTTTATTTAAACTAAGACGGGTTTCTGAGGACCACCAGTGGCCAACGAGGTTCATTTAGGTGGTCTGTGGTGAGACTTAAGATGGGAGAAGGCACATTCATTGCACTAAATATTCATATTTATTTTTAATTGTGCTTAGATTGCTTCTCTTATTTCTTATATGGCATTTTATTGTATGGAATTCAAATTGTAAATACATATATAAGAAATAAAGAAGCAATAAATATAAAATTAAGAAATTATAGCCTCTAGCACAGCCCATTATAATTGCTGCAAATGCCAGAAAAACCATCAAGTGGCCTGCCAAGACCTTCCGTGGTTTTCAGGTGGTCCATGGAAGAGCGGGGGGGGGGGAGTTTGGGCACCAAGGTTTAAACAATGGTTTCCTTGACTTTGTTTTAGCAGAAGTCCCCTAGAGCTCAGTGGTGGAGCTTCTGCTTTCCTTGCGGAAGATTCCCGGCTCAATCCCTCCTCCAGGTAGGGCTGGCAAATGTCCCGTCTGCCTGAAACCCCAGAGAGCTGCTGCCAGTCAGTGTCAATACCAAGTTAGGTGGGTCAAGGATGTGACTCCGTATCAGGAAGCTCGGAAGGCCGGCGGAGTAACTGACCTGTGACGGCACCCCTTCTTGTGGCCCAGGTGGACTCTGGCCTCGAAGAGGTCCCTGAGGGAGAAGAGCTCTTGCAAGTTGAAGAAGTCGGCGTGCCTCAGCGGCTCTGACAAGAGCATCTCGTCGTTGGCTGAAAGAAGGAAAAGGTGACTCACTGGCTCCAACCCAGTTACTGACGGAGAGAGTGCAGGAGGCCCTTGAGAACTGCACCCGAATCTTTCACCCAAACGTTGCAGCCGTTTCTGCTTCTCCAGCTCTGTGCCCGACACCCGTCTAGTGTTGTCCCCTCCTGACAGTTCCCACCCACGGCCTCTCCCAGCTCCTGCCTTTTAGCCAAGCAGACCATCCCTCCTTCTGCGGATACAGCCCCTTCCGCTGCTGGATGCCCCGAATACTCATTTTGGGAATCGCAAGTGGGCGGAAGGCTGCAGCCGCTGCTGCAGTCAGGCCCTGCTTGGGGGCTTCTCCCCATAACGGGCACTCTAAGAACAGGATGCTGGACTAGACGGGTAGTTCTGAAGCCCAGGGCCAAACCCAGCACTCGGTAAGCACCGGCTTTCCCAGCCCCCAATTTGGCGACACTCACCGTCTGGGGCTTGCTGGGGGCTTGCTGCTGGAACAGTCGCGTAAAGCCTCCGGATGGCGGAAGGTGGCCTTGTCAAAGGCCCGATGCTGCTGAGCCTGGGTAGGGGTGCTGCAGGGAGAGAGAGAGAAACAAGTTTTCATTTGTTGCTGGGTTTAAAAAGGCAGTTCCCAGGCTCCATCTGTGTGTCACCCTCTCACGCGACCAAGAGACAAGACCCAAAGTGGAGTTATTTTTAATTTACTTATCAGAATTTATATACAGCTCGATTGTAAAAACAAAACAAAACCCAACCTCTTAAGCAGTTTACAAAAAACCAGGTATGCTGGTGACAGGTGACAATGACAGAGGCTGCCAGTGGCTCCTGTTGTAATTCAGCCCTTCGTTCAGAACGGTGAGGGCTAGAATCTTAGTGTGGTTTTAAGGGATGGGCCAAGGGAGGCCCTGGATCAGTCGCAGAGCGCATGTGCTTTGCAGCAGAAGGCCCCAGTTCAACCCCAATGGGGCAGGGCTGGGAATGTCCTTTGCCCGAAACCCTGGAGAGCCGCTGCCAGTCAGGGAGACAGTACTGAGCTACAGCTAGCCAACACGTAGCTTCCTAGGTGCCCGTGTCTGTAGCCTCAGGCCCAGTTCCCTCCCCTGCCACTTCATCGCGGCGCAGCAAGTCATAAGAACATAAGAAGAGCCTGCTGGATCAGGCCAGTGGCCCATCTAGTCCAGCATCCTGTTCTCACAGTGGCCAACCAGGTGCCTGGGGGAAGCCCGCAAGCAGGACCCGCAAGCAAGTCCCCCTTTGCGCCTGGCCTGGAGCACGTGCAGAGTGCATTTGTGAGAGGCCGGGGCTCTGGGTCGCGCTTGCACGCGGGTCCTTCTGCGCCCGCCTCCTGCGATGCCCGTTTGCACCGGGCAGGCCTCACCTGCCGCCCGAAGGAGCCTGGGCGCCGCCATGGTGCTCTCCGGCCTCAGGAAGGCAGGACGGAAGGGAAGGGGGAGGGGACAGCCGCCCCTCCGCAGGAAAAGCCGCACAGCGCCATCTGCCGTTGCAAGGGCGCAGCGACGGCGGAGAGAAAAGCAACCCCCCTCCTGCCTGGAAACCCGGGGGGGGGGCGCTGCCAGTCAGTGCTGCCAGTACCGGAGTAGGAGGAATAAGGCAGCCTCCTCTGTGCCTGTTTAGTCCAGCCCATACTTCAGAACTGCGAGGACTAGAATCTTGTATTTCGTTTTAAGGGGGACGGAAGAGCATCTGCTTTGCATGCAGAGTCCCAGGTTCAGTCCCCAGTAGTATCGCCCCCTGCCTGAAACCCTGGAGGGCCGCTGCCAGTCAGTGTAAGCAGCACTGAGATAGGCAGAACTATGCTCCTATTTGATTAGTCCTTTATTCAGTACCATGAGAACTAGAAGCTTCCTGTACTTTTATTTTCAGGGGAAGAGCTATAGTTAAGTGAGAGAGCACCTGCTTTGCATGCAGAAGGCCTAAGGTTCAGTCTCCAAGAGCATCTGCAGGTAGGGATCTGCTGCTGGGGTTGGGATGTCCCCTGCCAGAAAACGTAGAGAGCCGCTGCCAGTCAGTGTCTGCAATATTGAGCTAGATGTCTCAATGGCTTGGCTGCCCATCAGGCAGCTATTAATTCAGAAGCAGAGAAGATGGGACTTGGGGGCCATGCTGAATATTAGTGACTGTCAAATCTGTGCTGCTGTTCTCGGAATACGGGAATGCAGGAAGCTGCCTTATGCCGAGTCGGACTGCTGGGTCACCTGGCTCAGCGTTGCCTTCACTGACTGGCAGCAGCAGCTGGCCAGGGTTTCAGGCAGGGAGTCTTTCCCAGGAGATGCCACTGGCGACTGCAGAGCAAGTGTTCTAACCACTGGGCTGCGTTTGGAAGGTGCTTACTCAGGAATCAGCTGCTACTCCTTTAAGAGCTCTTCCTGCTCAGCGCGGTCTCCTAGCAACACAGCAGCTTTGTCCGGGCACAAGGCACAACCACCGCCCTTGCTGGCTCTTTGATGTTTGGAGAGTTCCCTGTTCCTTCCTCTCCCCCACCTGTGGTTTTTTTTTTAACCTGCCCAAAGCGGGCGCTGCCCCGCTGCAGTCTCCTCCCCGAATGTCCCAGGAACTGCCTTGCCCAGATGCCACAGCCCCTCTCCCGAAGAAGGAAGGGGGCGAACTGCAGAGAACTTCCGATTACTACAGGGTTGAGCCGAACTTGCCTACCAGGTTCAACTACCCCGGATGGTTCCGCGGTTACAGGTGAGAGGGAGGGCTGCAGCATCTGCTGTGAACGCAGAAGGGCCCACCTTCTGTCCCAGTGGCATCTGCAGGCAGGGTCAGGAATATCCTGCCTTAAACTCTGGAGAGTCACTGCCAGCCAGAGTCAGCAACACTGAGGCAGATGCTCCTGTTTAATTCAGCCTTTTATTCAGAACCATGAGGACTAGAGTGTTTTTAGGAAAAGAGCTATAGATCAGTGAGAGAACACCTGCTTTGCATGCAGAAGGTCCCAGGTTCAGTTCCCCAGCAGCATCTCCAGGTAGGGGTGGGAATGCCCCCTGCCTCAAACCCTGGAGAGACGCTGCTGCCAGTCAGTGTAAGCAACACTGAGCTAGATGGAGCTCTGCGCCTATTTCATCCAGTCCTTTAATTTGTGACATTTTGGTTGCCTTAATTACTCACTGGAAGGCAACTTCCGATGTTTGGCTTGCATTCTGTCTTCCAGAGTGAAGGAGCCCAACCCGCTGTTCAGAACCACCAGCATGGATTATGGCAGGAAACCCCCCACCGTGCACGAAATGCCGGTAAAGAACGAGATCGGCACTGAGGATTCACGTGCTTGTGAGAAGGGACCCGAAAGGCGGCCGGATCATCACCGTTTCCAAGGGAGAGGGGAATGACCCGAGAAGGGACTGATTCCTTGCGGGAGGCGGAGGGGGGAGCAGTTATCCTCTTGTGCCAGGGATGCACCTCCTCTGGAGGTTGGGAGGACCCTATTTTAGTTATTTATTCATTCAGTCTATACCCCACCCTTCCTCCCAAAGAGACCCAGCGTGGAAAATACAATCATCATCATCATATTTTTAAAAGCATGCTAAAAACAGTTAAAAATAATTCTTTCAACCAGTAACTTCACAAATTGCCAGGAACAGCAGTGGGCAGATCCACACCATACATTTAAAGCACATGACTTCCCCCAAAGAATTCTGGGAATGGTGGTTTTCCCCTCACAGAGCTGCAGTTCCCCCAAAAAGCCACAATTCCCAGGATTCTTTGGGGCAAGACGTGCTCTTTGAATGTGTGGTGTGGACCTATCTTTCAGTCGCCAAATGCCTGGCTAAATTGGAGTGTTTTAAAATTCCTCCTGAAAGTCCCTAATGAGGAAGACGGGCACTTCTCTGGGCAGTGGGTGATTCGATTGTTAGGGACAGAAACGTGCGATGGGTGTGCAGACCAGAGGGTGAATTGCCCGTGAAGGCTGCAGCCGTGGCACGTCCTCCAGATAGCATCACAGTCAGTGGCCGTGGTGCATTGGCTCCTAAGGAAAACTTCCTTTTCCTGTGTGCCTGAAAAGTGCTTGCTGCAGCCAGTGCAGTCCAAGTGCTCGGCCAGGTCCCAGCCTCGGGCGGCTATTGGGGTTCTTGGTCCTGAGCAGATGAAGAATGCCACTCCTCTCCTGTTTTCTTCCTAACAGACCTGCTTCCACGCCTCCCCGCATGCCTTCACAGACCACCTTGTAAAGTTTGGTGTGCCCAGGAACAGCGGTATCAACACTGTCACGGAGAAAAGCAACGTGACAGGCCTGGACAACCTGATCACTCCCTTTGACACGTTAAATTTCCACCCCAGTTACAGGACCGGTGGGCCGTCTTTTTGCGAGTAGCAGGCTCAGAAGGCCAGGCGCTGCTCCCTTCCGCTTCCTACTTCCTGTCCTTTCTCCTGAGCAACACCACCAAGAAACGATTCCAAAAATCTCCTAGTTCAAAACTCCTGAAGAAATACTTCCCTTCTGCGGCCCTGGGTGCAATGAACGCTTTACGCTGACTTTACTCTGCCGTTCCTGGGAAGCTTACAGGCTCCCGCAGGTGGAGCCGAGTGGCTTGGGCAAAGAGCTTGCAGAAAAAGTCACTGTTGTCGAAGGCTACCCTGTGACAATAGCGCTGACTGCCATTAAAACATTGGGAATCGGCAAAAGTGTGCATGTACTGTCTGGCTTGACACTTAGGGGAAGACCTGTGGCTCTGTGGGTAGAGCACCTACTTGCGCGCAGAAGGTCCCCGGTTCAATCCCCAATGGCACGTCCAGGGAGGGCTGGGAGAGATTCCCTGACTGAAACCCTGGAGAGCTGCTGCCAGTCAGCGTTGACAGCACTGAGCTAGATGGCCCAACTCGGTAGAAAGCTGCTTCCTATGTTCTTGTTTAAATCAGAACTATGAGGACTAGAATCTTACTAGTTGAGGCTGGCCCATTAGGGCTACTGGGGCACCTCGTCGACCCTGAGCCAGCCCCCACCTGCCTGCCAGCTCCCTCCTTAGACTCCAGGCCGCCCCTTGCAAAACTCAGCAGGAAGGATCGAAACAAAACTAGCAATGGCTTTGCCGGCCATTGGCTCCCTGCCTTTCCCCCGCCTGCCTCAATGGCCACCAGCCTCCACGGGATCTTACCCACTGCATGCTTTTGGCACCTGGCTCTGGTTGGGGTTCAGGTAAAACAAAACAACTGCCCCAAACAGCTTGCCCGCTGTTTGGGAACGGTCTGACATGGTGCAGACACCACTTCCTCTATCTTTTGCTGACTGAGACAGGTTCGGACCCAGAGTCAGGGTAACATGGCAGGAACAAATAGGCCCAAGAAACAGGATTCCAGCAATGAGACAAGGAAGGTAGATGCTCCGCGTGAAAGAAGAGGAGCAGAAAGAAGAGCACGCCAGCCCCCCCCCCCCATGTTGCTGGATTCCAGCTCTCATTTGACGCTGGCCGTGCTGGCTGCAGGGGCTGATGGGAGGAGGAGTCCAACAACATCTGCAGGGCAGCAGGTTGGGGCAGGCTGGTTGAGACTGAAGGCCTGCAAGGGCTGCCAGCTGTTGCTAAAGGTGCAACGGCGGTCCAGGATAGTTTGGTTTTTGGTTTTGGTTTTTTTCCCCTGCCCAGTAAGGCCTCTGCAGGAATAATGCCATCCAGAAAATAAACATTATTTTCTGCAAGGTGTGTGTGCCACTGACAGAGCTGTGCCTCTCACTAACTGTCCCCTGCCCCCACCTTTCTCAGCCTGAGAGAGAGACAGAGAGTAAGCTCTTCCTGGGCCAACACTCTCCGCACCTGAGAAGCCAACAGAATGAGAAAGGAGAGGGCGTAGTCAGTCAAAATGTGTGGCAGGGGCCGTTTGCCTCCTTGGAGTGTTGGGGTGTGTGTGGGGGGGATGAGAAGCAGAGGGAACTTGCTGGGCAGCGGAAGGCCTTCAGCAGAAATCAATACAGTGAAACCAAAGAAATGCAAAAGGCGTCCCACAACGCAACAAGAGTCCGTTGCGAATGCTGAGCATGTTTACGATTCTACAGCGTATGAATCAAGGTGATTTTGCCGAAGTAGCCACTCTACGAGGAGAGTCCCCTCGCTGTGGCTGCCGGCCTGGAGAAACACTAACTGCGCAATCCAAACCCGAGGATCTGCCGGGAAGAGCACGTTTGGAATAGGTGGATCTTGGACTGTCCCAGGTGAGCGGGGTCTATGCAGGGGCTTAACACCGGTGTTAAATCCTCAAGAAGAGGTGTGGCATGGCAGGATGGAGGAAGGAGAGATTTACACTTATTCCAAACCGCTTTCAGCTCAGTCGTGTGGCCTGGCAACCCAGTGCAAATATATGCCAGCAAAAGGGTGGTGCAAGTCAGACTCTGTTTTAAAGGCTTGTTGTTCTCCTCTGCCTGGCTCCTGAATGGAGTTTGGAATGGGTGTAACTTTTGCGGTCTTAATTTAAGCCGGCATAAGCTTCACTGGCTTGTTCTGCCCTTCTGTGAGTGCAAGGGCACCCATGCATAATAATATATCCCATTTGTGAAAGGAGTCACCTGGCTATAGGAAGTGGACAAAGTGAGCTGCCCTGCAGTTAGGACGCTATCTGTTCTCACACTGGGTCTTGCAAAGTAATTTTATTCCCAACACTGGATGAAAACATTTCCCACTATTTGCTCAAGAAACACTCACAAGGAGCAGAGCCAACAACACAATATATAATGCCCCCCCCCGACAAAAAAACCCTTGCAACGGCCTTCCCCTTGGCAGGACAGACTCCTCCCAGCGAGAGTGTGGCTTACTCACTTCCGTGATCCACAGATCCACCCGTTCTGCTCTTCTCCCAAGCACTGGAGAAGCAGAGCAAGGTGATTCAGATGGGGACTGCTGGATCTTTGTGGTAGGCTTTCTCCACCATCCTGGGGACCAGCCAGCCTTGCTCAGGTGCTCCCACCGGCCCATTGTAAAACAAGAATGATGCAACTAGCATTGCAACAATCTCACACAACATTTCCATTACAGCAAACGAGGGTTGCACTCATTCCAGAATGTTTGGATGGGCTTTGCCTAGGTTTCAGGATTTAAACTTTAGAGGGGGTTTATACATGTTTACAAAACCGAGAATAATTAAAATACAGAGCATTGTAAGAAATGGAAAGGAGAACAATTCTTAACAAAAATCAGGAATGAACGATGCGATTAAGAGAAGTGCCAAACGGAACCATACATACATTTAAATCTTTTGGGACGGTATCCGACAACTTTCTGGCAAGGAAGCTGCTAGGGTGCATCCTTTGGTGTTTGAGACGCGATTTCCTCAAGCGCAGGAATACCTGGCTGAATTGTGTTGGCAAGGGCAGAGACAGCGACCTTGTCTGGAGTTATTTCTGATGGCACAGAACATTAGAACAGTCACCCTCTGGTTTCCCCCACTCTCGTTTTCTTCTAAGGTGGCACAGGGCACATCTTCAGGAACTACGTAACTGTTGCTACATCAGTTTATGTTCCTTCCTGGGAAAAAAACAAACAGAATAAATGAACAGCGCAGTTCAAGCACTACTTTATAGATTTCTCCCTCCACGTTCGTTTTGTACAGTTTCATTTCGTTTGGCCTTCAGCCTCACTTGTCTGGTCTGTCCATCAATCCAGCAGGCAAAGCTAAGCCAAAGCCACCCCTGCTTGTGCCCAGGATTCTCAAGAGAGTCCCTCTTGCTTCTCAGCAACAACGGAGAGAACCAGTCTCTCTCCGCCTGAAGGATGCAAGGTCAGGGGTGCTAATTTGCATGCTTTCAATACATGTTTTTTTGGGGGTGGGGGATGGAATCTGGGATTGTTTCATTTGGCAAATATTTTTTTATCCAATACAGTGATACCAAGCTGCATAATTCTCTTGCATTTACACTTGGTAAGCAATATTTCCCTGATGAAAATCTGCACAGCCTGAAACTTGAATACTTTTGTGTCACAAGGAATCTGCAGTGCACATTTTGTGGCCTGGCTTCTATACGAAGATAAGCAGAGCCTGGCTGGTGGATCAGGCCAAGGGGGCCCCTCTAGTCCAGCCTCCTGTCCTCACAGCAGCCAGCCAGATGCCCCAAAGGGAAGCCCGCAAGCAGGACCGGAGCGCAACGCATCACTCCCCCCACTTGTGATTCACACCAACTTGCATCCAGAAACATACTGCCTCCGACCATGAAGGCAGAGCACAGCCATTGTGGCTAGTGGCCACTGATAGCCTGACCTTCTATGTATTTGTCTCTCAGCTTTGGGGCAGACATACGGCTTTGTTTCCAACTGATGCATGTCCCGTTCGCAGAACAACTAATAAAGTGGAATGATGTGTGGACGGTCCGGTATAAACCCATGACTAATGCACTATTGTTGCGTCAATGACATGCTACAGAACATACCTGCAACCCCCCCCCCCAAAAAAAACAACCCACCACCAGTCTGGAGGGGCCCAACATCATTATATTTTTTATTTGCTTATAAGTCACTTTGGGACCTTTCAATGGGAAGCGATATACACGAAACAACAACAACAAAGGGAGCCCCCCCCCCCCAGGCAGCAGGACATACTTTTCTGGCTGTTTTTTTCCTCCAGTTGTCATGGTGGGCCTGATGTCGGTGCTGCTCCTGCTGCTGCACTGGCCGCTCCCATCCTGGACCTCCAAGCAGCTTCTGGTTTCTTGCCAAGGACCTTTGAGAACGATAAGGAGCAAAACTGAAACACTGATGGGAGGGGGAGCCCTTTTGCATCTTCTGCCAGGCCTGTGGCAACCGTAGCAACTGCCCTTGGAGACCCTCCGGAGGCTGCACCTAGAGCGGCAGTGTGGCTGCTAAGTGGTGAGTGGGGCAGCCTGAAGGGACCACACGTTGCTGTAGCCCCGAAAGCTCTGCCCAGTCAGCTGCTGAGCCCAATGCAAGGCGTTAGTGTGCAAAGCCCTAAATGGCTCGGGACCCAAATACCTTAAGGAGAGACTCCCCCAGTATCAGCCGTCTCAGACTCTACAGTTGGGCAGGGGAGGCCCTGTTGGTGGTGCTGCTTTTGGCCTTCACCTGGTTGACCCGTGACAGAGCCTTTTCAGTGGTGATTCCCCATTTGTGGGATGCCCTCCCTGGTGAGGTGCTTCTCCCTCCTCTTTGCTGACTCTTAGGAGGAAGTTAAGAGCATTCTCGTTTACCCAGGCATATAAGATGGTTGAAAGATACTGGCCATGGCAACCTTGGAATTAGTAACTCTGAGCGTATGTGGTTGCTTCTAAATGTTTTTAGATGTTCTAAATGTATTTAAATATGATTTTACTTTAAATTGCATTGTTTTAACATTTTGATGTTTGCTGCCCTGGATCCATGTGCCAGTTCTTCTCCAGACCTTGTAAGAGAAGAATGCTTGCTGTGTGAAACTGGTAGGGAAATCTACGTCTGGAAAGGAAGGAGGGGAGCGGCCCTGCTGAAATGACACCGGGGGTGGCAGGGGAGGGTAGCTGCTGAAAAACTCAAGATGCATCATCCTCTGCAGAGCTAGTTCACATGCATTAGGCATTCATGCTCAAAGTTCTCAGATGTGAGGGCAACTTAAGGAAGCACTTAAATCTATAGGGGTGGCAGGCCTGAGATGAAGTGCCTGATTTGATCATCGTGTATCATGCCATACCATGCAGAAACCATTAACTTCTTCTTTAAAACTTATTTTTAAAAATGAAATCTGGACAGCAACGGCCCAGCTGCAAGCCACATAAAAGCCGACTGATGTTTTGGCTCCTTCTTTGCAGAGCTCAGCCCCCACAATGCGGCCTTGAGAGGACAACAGACTTTTGATAACAGTGAGAAAGAAAGTGGGTGGCGGCGGGGTTGGAGCGGAGTAGAAAGGACAAAAAAATTGTGGCTTGAACTGGGATTTAGTCCCTGCCTGCCAGTTACAGAGAGACAGAGGAGACTGACTGGGGGATATTTGAACAGAGAGAGGAATACACTTTTTCATAACAGCTGACTTTTTACTGATTTTGGGGGGCTCCTGTCACTTAACCCTTGAACTATCTACTTATAGTTTTGAAGCAATAATAATTCAAGAGCAAAACGTGAAGAACTGCGTAATTATTTTGTTCAGGGATGCTCTGCAAAGAGCCGTCCTGAGCAGAATCCTAATATTTATTTATTTATTATTTGATTTATATCCCGCCCTTCCTCCCAGCAGCTCAGGGCAGCAAACAAAAGCACTAAAAACACGTTAATACATTGTAAAAACAGACTTTAAATACATTAAAACAAAACAACTTTAAAAACATTTTTAATAAGCTTTGAAGACATCTTTTTTTTTAAAAAAAAGGTTAAAAAACATTGTTTTTTTTAAAAAAAGGTTTAAAAACATATTAAAAAGCAATTCCAACACAGAAGCAGACTAATAGGAAATCTGAGACCTCTGCCTTATTGGGGGAACCTCTCGAGTTCAAATATAACTGCTCTTGTGTGGGAGGCCTGACCTCTGACACAGGTAAATGGTATGCAAAAAAAGAAAAGGAAGTGGCTGGAAAATAATCTACGGGACAAAAGGGGGAGAGTCACATCCATTGCTCCATCCGCTTTTTGCCTCTGCCTCCCCCAGAAAGTTGCCCATGAGTGTGCAGGGACAGGGAGTGCTTTGGCCTGGGGAGAGTCCTCCTGAGGGCCAGGCAGAGAGACCAGGATGGCTCCATTCAGCCCCTGGGCTGGAGGATTCCCTACCCGTGAGCGGAAGAGTCTACCTGGAATGCTCTTTTCAAGGTCTGCGTTTTTAGAATCTCACCTCCGTACAGCTGCACCGGCGACAAAGCGATGCAAGGCAAAACTGTCCATCCTGGATCAATGGAGGTATTTAAGGAGCTGTAAACAAAACAGAACAAAAGAAAGGGGAGCATCCGTCAATATTCTTTGTTAAGAAAAATGGAGATTTCGTGAAGGTTTTTGATCCAAGAGGGCGAGCATGAGACACTTTGGGTGTGTGCACTGCATTTAACAGGCGCTGTTAAGGATGCAAGCTGAGCAATTTTTCTCTCTCTCTCTCTGGCTGGATTGGGAATAGAGTTGATTGTGTTGTGCTTTACTGGCCTATGAATGTTTAATGAATTGGATATTTGTTCTTTTGCATTATTATTTTGTCCTCCAGATGTTTTATTTATTAATAGCATTTGGATCCTGCTCTTCAGCCAAAAAGAGGCTCCCGGAGTGGCTTACATAGAATCAACTACAACAAAGAAAAAGACACAACACACAAGGGAAAAGGGACAGGGAGGGAAGAGGAAAAAAAGCAAACTCAGGCACCCATTCTTAAAACAGTAGTCTTTATGATGACCAGCTGGCAGAGAAACAATTCAGGGGTGAGGAGGTGCCTGACGGAGCGGGTCTTCCGGCAGATGGAACAAGGCCTGCTTCCCATTTCTCCCACAGAGGATGCCTGACGGAACGGCCACGACTGCTGCCAGGTGACAGCAGAGGGCTCTAAGCACTATCAGCTCCAGCCAGCAAGGCCAATGTGCAAGGATGACGGGAGCAGGAGTGCAACACCATCCGGAGGACTGCAGGCTCTCCACCCCTGGTACAGAGGGTTAACAAGTTGCCCTCTATGTCTCCATCACTCTGCCCTCGCAAAGCAGTTGCCCTCTGAAAGGGCAGCCCCTGCATGCCTTGATGACTTAGGGGACAAGACGGGTGCAATGTGACATCTCTGCCCCTGTACAATAACACAGCAGGACAAAATGGAGAGCGAGAGCATGCTTTTCAGCCTGAGGGCCGCATGCCCTTGTTCAACCTTCCCAGGGGTCTGCATGACAGTGATGGGTGGGGGCCAGATACAAAAGTGGGCGGAGCAAAGGACTTGATTCTTATTTTTATATAGTTGGCTGCATTCTATCCATGCAAACATCAGAGTGCGCTCACACACACACACACACGTAGTGGGAGTTTTTTGTGAAAAATGAGGTGTCGGTATTGATAAAAGTACAGTGCGTGCCAGCACAAAATGGCTGGCATCGGCAGCAGAAAAAGAGAGGTGCCACTACAGAAAAAGCCCTGTATACTTTTATACACACACACACACCCTCTCCATCCTAGCAAGCAAGAGGCTGCAGCGCAGTTCAAAGACACATTTCAGCAGGGAAAAGAACTCATGGAGGGCCACAGAGGAGGGCCGGTGAGAGTTCTGAGGGCCACACACAGAGCCCTGGAGGGCCGCATTCAGTTTCTGGGCCTGAGACACCCTGCACCAATATTACACCATCAAAGGTGCTGAATCTAATAGTCCTGCTACACAGTCAACGATCAGGCCCTTGTGCCGGGGCTTCTGCTAGTTGTTGGTCCAGCTTTGCTTTCGTGGGACAAATCCTTGTTCCCCCTTTGTTTCTGGCCGAGAAGGCGCCTCACTGCAGCTTGCGCAGGTGCCACCCGATGTGTTGTTCTCCTTGATTTGCCAGACGGTGGACATTTTGCCTTGGGCGACTCTTGGGTTTTAAAAGGCCTTCTTGGCTTCCCTGCGAAAGCATCTTAAAAAAAGTTTTCTGGAGGGGCACCGCGGCAGCAAGAGAGGCATCTGTGGAAGTCACATGGCTGAAGGTATCATAAATCACAGGTTACTTTGCAGGCTGCATGAAGTCACAAGGGAAAAATATTTGAAGAGCAGTTTTGCAGCCCATAGCTACCCCACAGTAACATCAGTCAAATTATTTGCTGTCAAGTACGGCTAAGTCTGTTAGGGTTTGTTGTGAAAGCAACCCAGCTTAGGACAGCTTGTGAGGACAATGGCCTGGGCCAAGGGACTCTCACCTCAAATGAATGTACACCTTTGCATCACATCGTACTGTTTGCTTTTCCTTTGCCTGTAACCTGCGTTGGGTTGCCTAATAAACGTGATTGACTGACTGAACAACAGGAGGCACAGAACTCCTGCCTCTGGACCAGCCCCAATGAGCTGTCTGTAGGACGGTCTGTGGCTCAGAGGTAGCGCAAACACATAGGAAGCTGCCTTATCCTGAGTCAGGTCACTGGCCCATCTAGTTCAGTACTGGCTGCACTGACTGGCAGTGGCTGTCCAGGGCTTCAGGCAGGGACCCTTTCCCAGCTCTATCTGGGGATTTCGGGGACTAAACCTAGGACACATTTAGGGGCTAGAGATACAAAGAGCAATGATGTGACAATTATTTCTTTTGTAATACTGAATGTTTGCTAAATTGTTTTTGTCCTTTTTGGGTGCATTGGTTGTTTTGTAAACTGACTTCTTTCCCCAGCCTCAATGTTTTGTATTTTGATATTTTGAATGTTTGTTGTAAGCTGCTTTGGGCACAGCGCACTGTGGAAAGGCAGCATATAAATAAACTAAAAATAAAAAAAATGAAGCGGAATGTTGGAAGTTTCAGGACAGGCAAAAGGAAGATCTTCTTCACGCAGTGCATAGACCGACTATTGAATGTGCTCCCACAAGAAAAAGCGGTGATGGCCACCAACTGGGCTGGCTTTACAAGAGGATTGGACAAATTCATGGCTACTAGCCATGATGGCTATGCTCAGTCTGCACAGTCAGAGGCAGGATTCTTCCGAATACCAGTTATTGGAAACTACGGGAGGGGAGAATGCTCTTGCACTCAGGTCCTGCTTGTAGGCTTCCCGTAACGGGCATCTGGTAGGCCACTGTGAGAACAGCAGGCTGGAGTAGATGGGCCACTGACCCTACCCAATATGCTCTAATGTGGAAATAGTGTCTGTGTTTGCTTTTCTTTTAACTTCCTGCTCCCAGTCCCCTTCATTAAGCTGGATTTACACACTGCATAGTCTAAGCACATAAATAATTAAACTCTTTTCCAGAGTAGTGTGGAATCCTCAGCTGATTTTCAAGCAGTTTATCATGGTAGTTTTGGATAGCAGTTGATCCCACTCCACCCTATTGATTTATCAATTCATCTTTTAATTGCATGCATCCGTGAAAGAGTGCAAACATTCTGTGATAGCAGCCTTAATAAAATACTGTGCAAAATTCATTTGTCTTCATTTCAGTTTTTAAAAAACTGTTTCAATTTCTCCTCAATGTTGGACTTGGCATTATAAATGGGAAGCTTCCTTTGAGATATTAGATCACTGACTGCTTCACATGGATAAACATTTCAAGACATTGGTGAAAATCTATGAACAGAAATATTCACACACCGAGTACTTATACATATTTTGGAGGGGAAATAATTCACAAGAAATTAGATCCTTTAAGATAGAAGTAAAATGTTTTTATCACTGACAAAAGTCCATAAGGTTAATATGTGTGCACATCGGGCAGCTTTCAAAATTTCTCTCATCGTTTCTTCAGAGAAAAACATCAGATTACATGCTTATATAAAACTGCTTAAAGTACAGCACGTTTCATTATTGTAGGAACATTTAATTTTAACTTCCTCTTGTGTCTTGCCTTTTTAGATTGTAATTGAGGGCAAGGACTGTCTTGGTACTGATCTTTGTAAACCGCTGTGGGAGCCGTTTGTGCCTGAAGAGCGGAGTAAAAAAAAACGCTCTAAAATAAGTAATAGATACTACTACTGATCTGCCTTATAGGTATTACTGAGATGATGTAGGTGAAGTACTCAGAACGCCCAAAAGCATAATATATAAATGCTAAGTATTGTTGACCCAAGTACAAAATATTACTGTTTGAATGCTGTGATGTGCCCCTTACTGTTGGTTATTTTAAGACAGTAGCCACGGCCTGAGCAGATGAAGGTCAGAGGGCAAAGCAGTGGCTGCGGACCCAATCTCTGTAAAACGTAGGAGATGCAACTCGAAAAAGAAATCACATTCGGTTTCATGGTTCATATTCTGAACCCAGTTTATTAAATCTTATAAATGTATGAATGTACACCATTTCATATATACAAAATCAAGTTAAAAGTGCTTCTTCAATCATAGCATTGAAACCACAAGCTACAAAGTACTGCAATTCCACCATAAAAGAATACAAAGGGATTCAAGATGCACCGGTCTCCTTCAAGGGTCCCCATAAACGGAATGGGAGATTTAAAGAGCAACAAAAGAATGTCTATGGAAGGAATGTCTTCCAGTAGAGTTTATACAGGGAAGGGACAGACTGCCAGGATGCAGGTGAGGTTTCAGTGCAAAATGAGCTACAAAAGTAACTTTATGAATATACACCTAGAGAGAGAGAGAGAATGACAGTAAAAAAAAATGCCAGGGTGAGTGCCAGTTCTGAGCCGCAGTTGCTTCCTGATGGCACATTTGCCTTCTAAGGAGGACGCAGGAAGTCACTTCACGGTTCCTTCTCTTGGGAGCAGATTCATGCCTGACACTTTGCATGCTTCTCAGGCAGCCTTTGCCAACCTGGTGCCCTCCAGATGGCCTGAACAACAGCGCCCGTCAGCCCCCAGCCAGCACAGGCATGAGGCTGGTGAAGGCTATTCTGAGAAGAAGGGGGAACAAGTGGAAACTGCTCCCCCCGCCCGAGTCAATTCACCCCTCTCCTCTTTGGCACAGCATATTAAAACATCACAAACAGGTGGGCCTCAAGGAAACCTCCAGAAGTATCAGCAAACCCCCAAATGGCAAATGCAGGAAGCAACAGAGTCCGTGGTGGCTACTGCAACCATTGGGATGGGTGGAGCGGAAGGCAGGGAGCCCAAACTGTAGGCAGAGCCATAGAGCCAACTCATTCTGCATTGGTCTCCATCCTCCCCCCCTGCTGAGTCCTACAGGGGCAACATTGAGACCGAGGAGGAGGAAGATGGCAGGCAGGGCCACCCCCTGGACTGGTTGTCATAGTGCTCCAGTAGCCCTGATGGGCCAGCCTCCCCTGAACATAGTCACAGCCACTTGCCCTTGCCCTGATGCAGCAAATCCTTTTGAACGGAAGACGCCTTACGCATTAACGGAGCCCCCCTGCATGGAAGGCCTGCCCCACTCATCTCAATGGGGACAGCAGCCCCATGGGCCCATGCTTTGTACAAGCTGCTCTGGAGCATCCACCAAAATGACCAGAGCAGCCCATGTGTGTGTGCGTGTTCATCTGCAAAACTGAGAGTCCATGTGGCTCTCTGGATTGAGGTGAACCAACAACCACACCATAAATTTAAAAAAATAGTAAAGAGAAAGACAGAAAAGAGACAGAGAGAGAGAACAAACAGGTGCAAAAAACCAGGAGTATGTCCTGAATTAGCTTAATTGTTTAAAATTACATCCTTCAACACACTTCTGTAACTGGTCCATTTAATCCAGTCCCAGCTATTTTGCAAGACTCTCTTCAAGAGGGAGGATTCATTTAAGAGGGCTTGCCGTTAATTTCGTGCTGTGGTACACCGCAGTTCAGAGCGGCACTCCCTGACCTCCAGATGTGCTCCAGACGTTGTGGACTCCAAGTCCCATCAGCCTCAACATCATATGGCCCTCCAGATATTGATGGATTGCAACACTCAGCAACCCCAGCCCATAGACCAACAGCCAGGGATGATGGGAGTCGCAGTTCAGCAACGTCTGGACGACCAAAAGGTTTGCCACCCCTGATCTACTGTTACAACAAACACAGTAACTACAGTTCTCTGCAGTTAGGGATGCTCCATCTAAACTGTTACAAAAAGACTTCCTTAAAGCACTTTTTAAAATAAGTTAAATAATTCTTACAAAAACAGGATTAAGGACATGTAACTGGAAACAAATTTCTTCAATTGTGTGTGCGTGGGGCGGGAATGCACCCATCAGCATTTTCCAAGATTCCATTTTGGGTGTGTTCTGAAGACCCTGACATAACGGGCTGGTTTATAAGCATTACTTGTTTTCTGATATGGTGGATTAATCTCCTGGTCAGAAAAAGCATTTTACTTTTATAAGCACACATATTCCATCATGGATGGATGGATGGCTTGAGCCGCTGAGTAGATAAACCTCTCTGTCTATGTAGACAAGGATGATGCCCAGGGCGGTGGGGGGAGGAACAGAGAGGGGGGGGGGAAATCACACACCAATCTTCATCTGTTACAAAAAAAATCCTCACCCCTTCCAATATGTGAGATTAATCACTGTGTCAGAAAAGTTAACTGTAATGCAGACTGTGTGTGTGTGTGCTTTACCTTATAAAAGAAAAAGTCAAATGCTTTAAAAACAAAGTACTTACAAACTGGAGGCCTTGCTTTTCACCAGACAGGGTGCACAATCCACTACAGGTACATCTGTAAATTCTGCAAAGCTTCTCTCTAAAACTTTCTGCGTTTGCTCATGAGCTATCCTATCCTGGTCCGTCAAGGATTTCTCTTTCAGCTGTGAGCTACAGGCGCTGTTGGGGACTGCACATTCCTCCCAACAGGTGCTGCACACCTGGATTTTCCCTTCCTCTTCCCCAGCTGGGATCTCAACACGCAAAAGTCCTGTGCTAACTTTGACCTCTCTGCCATCACCTATGTTGGGCCCCTGCAAGGGAGGACATTGGCTGGGGTCCACACTACAGCAAGGCTCCAAAGGTTTAGTTTTTGCTAGACTTACAATACATGAAGTGGCAAACTGTGTTTTCTCATGTCTTTCCGTTACACAGGGATGCACCCCTTCTAAGGATAAAGCTGCCTCTCTTACTCCTGCCTGACATCCAGAACTTAGGATCTTTTTTTGCAGAATTGCTTCACACCTCTTGCCAAGCAAATCTGCAGCCAAGACGCCTCCCTGCTTTTTGAACAAGGCCAGTTCTTTGCTCTGCCTCTTCCCCAAAAGCACAGACTTCTTACTCCGAGCGCTTTTGAGACCTGCTATAAACTTGCTGGAAATTTTGAATTCATACGGGCTTCTCCTTTTGAACGGAGACAAAGGCTTAAAATAATTTTGCAATTTACAGGTCTCGGCTCTTCCCTTCCCAGGTGGAAGGTTTCTCTGGTCGACCTTGCCATCACAGGCAACCTTTCTCTGACCTGCAGTCCGTTTTACAGGTAAGCCAGCCCTTGTAGTCTGCACAACGCCTCGGCTTGCCTGCGACTTCGCTGTAACTTGGCCGCATGGGGCCTCTGCAAACAATACTGTGTGCTTGCCACTGGGAGGAGAAGCATTTCCTTCGGCCCTTGAAGAGCTTCTCAAGTCCATAACTGGAGGGACTGCCTCCTTTGCCTTTTCACTCTGTTCCGATAAGGCACCGCCTCCACCCGTGAACAGCTGCTGCTTTGGCTTAGATACAGCTGCTTGGGGTTTATCAACTCTCAGGGTGTCGACAATCTCATCAGCTCCAGGAGTCTCCATGGTGCTTGTGGAGTCTTTAGCCTTTTCTGCCAAGAACCTCTGGATTTCTTGCTCAATGCTGTCATCACTGTCTACAGAGCTGCTGTCATCAGTCAAGGATGTGGCGGCCCAAAGACACTGGTTGCTTTGGGCTTCCTCTTGGATTTCTGGCCCAGATACCAGTTTCATGTGGCGTTCCTTTTTAAATTCAAATGCAAACTGTACGGCCTTGGCAGTTTTTGGTTTCCCCTTGACGATGCTCCGAGGGCCTTTCATTCTATTCTCCTCCCCACCATCTCTTCTGGAGCTCAGGAGGCAACTCTTTAGCAAGGTGGGAGGGTTGGGTTTGCAGTCTCTTTGTCTACCCTCAAAAATGTGCATTTCTGTCTCGCTAAACCTGACTTTCTTCTTGCACAGAATTCTTTGGTCTTTGGATTTCTTCTTTAACTTCCGTTTGGACCTTAAGAGGTCTTTGATAGCTGTGTCCAGATCCTCATCGCTGTCCAGGGAGCTGCTCTTATCCCCTGTGCCATACTTCTGTTGACCCCGTGTTGCGTTTTTCACAAGTTCTCCAGTGCCAAGCAGCCCTTTTGACAAAGGCTTTCCAAAATCTATTGAACCAACAGCAACTAGAGTGTCTTGTTGGCACCCAGTTGCCCCTCCAGTGTCACTACTTTCCAGTCTGCTCACACCACCTTCCCCTTGGGATGCATCTGACAGCATCAGTTGTGTGTCTTGGCCCTGCCTGGCTATTTTGTTTCCCCCCTTGAGTTTCCTTCTGTGACTCAGTAACGATTTCAATGGTTTGGGGGGGACACGCTTGGAGCTCGCAGTCTGCCCATCAGGTGGTCCAGAGGAGGGAGGAGCTTGGACAGCATGCGAGGCCCTTTCAGGTTTCGTAACCAGCTGTCCTATTTGTGCTTTGACAGCCAAAAAAGCTCTGATTTCTTGCTCAATGCTGTCATCGCTGTCCACAGCATTGCTGTCACTTTCTTGTTGGGAAGGCGGCACATTCTGGGAGCAGAATAATGGATTTGTGGCAAAGGATCTGCTGTTGTCGCTTCCCATAGGGGGAGGTAGGATGGTCTTGGAGATGTCCAGGATAGCTTCTGCACACATCAGCTCAGCAGCAGTGTCCACTCGGCAAGAAGCCTGGAAGGCGATGGCGCGCTGGGCAAAGTCCTCTCCTGGAGAGAAGCGACTACTGGCTTTCGCTGGCTTGTTGCGAAGGGCACCAGGCTTATTTAATTCTGCTGGCTTTGAGCAGACTTGCTTCCTCTTGCTGCTTAGAGCTTTCCTAGGGATTCCTGGCAAGGCACTTTTCACCGAATGGGTTGTCAGGCTTGCAGAAATATCTTCTATCCCACCAGCCCTGAACTCTTCCTTTGGAATAGCAACATGGCCTGTTTGGGGGCCTGCTGCTTTCCTGGTTTTCTCGAGCTGGTAGAGCTGAATAGCTTCTTCGATGCCATCGTCGCTACTTGAATCAGACATCTCTGCCCTCTGAAGTCTGTGCTCTCCTCCGACTTTCCAAAATGTTTGCTTTTGTTCACCTGCTTTGCTTGGTTCCAGTGAGGCTGAACGGCCAGCCAACGGTGTTTTCAAGGGCGATTGGCTTGTTGTTTTGAAGTCAGAAAGTTCTTCATTGGTCTTTGAAGGAGCGCTGGCGCCTTGCAGTTCAGGATGCCGCCTTAGGAAGAGCACCTTCCCCCCTCGCTTCAAAGAACTTTGGCGTCCCCTGGTTGCCCCTTCTCTCCGGCTCCTAGCTGCCAACTTCTCTTGTGTTTCCTTCTGATCAAGTTGGTTATTCCCTCCAGTTCGACTCTTCTTGTCCGCCTGCTGTTTCTTCTCACTCAAGAACTGCTCTATCTCAGCTTTTATGCTCTGTTCAAAAGAGTCATCGCTGCTCACACTGCAAGGGGAGGAGATGTCCTCTCCTCCAAAGGAATCAGGAGCAAGTTGCTGCTGAACTGCATCAGCCTCAACATCCGCAGGAAATAAACTACAAGCTGCATCATGAGAAGGAAGCCCCTCTTGGACAGTCTCACCTCCAACTGGACCGTGCACACTCTTGGCGTCACTCGGCAGTGACTGAACACTTTGGCCTTTGTTTTTCAGGTACTCTTGAATAGCTTCTTCTATGTCTCGATCAACAGAATCGTCACTATCAGAATGCAACAAGAGGGGCCCAAACTCCGAGGCATCTTCCACTTCCATACCATCAGAGTCGGCAGGGCAGTTACACTGGGCGTATTTGATGCGTCCTTGCAGCATCCTGCCGCTGGTCCTAAGTTTGGCACTGCTAGCTTTAACTTCCTTCTGCTTTTTCTGCACGATGCAGCCATATTCGCTGCAGCTGGAGCCCAAGGACGCCTCTTCGCTTTGCAGGTTGTTTATGATCATCTGAACTTTGGCACTTACGGCCGTCCTAGCGATGTCATCTTCAGATTCCGAGAAGCAGACAGGGTACCTGCAGCTCCTCGACTGGGCGAAGGGCTCCCATTTCCTCTGAAGGGCCACCAAAGGAGGGGTGTTCATAAGAAACATCCTAGCAGGTAACAACGAGGCCGTCTAACGTACTGGTGTTCAGGCAAGCTGCTCCCCCGTCCTAACAGAAAAGGAAACAGGTAAGTGTATTAACACGTCTGCAACATCACAGTGACATAGAAGGTCCACAAACAAGTGTGTGCATGTTTCCCCATCAAGAATTCTACATGTGACATGTTTGGTATTAACTAACACCCTTTAAATAGCAGGTGCAGGGCTAGCAAATAAAGTTGCCTGCCTATATTTTTTTAAATCAAACAATTGTTCAGGATTCATTACCACAAGTTGTAGCGACAGCCACCAACCTGGTCAGCTTTACATAGGGATTAGACAAATTCATGAAGGGGACAAGGCTATCGGTGGATGCTAGCCATCGTTGCCATATTCTGCCTCCACTGTCAGAGACAGTATGCCTCTGAACACCACTTGTTGAGAATCAAAACCAGGAAGAGGGCTGTTGCGGTCAGGTCGTTTTTAGACTTCCCATTGGGGCACCTGGTTGGCCACTGTGAGGACGGGACGCTGAGCTAGATGGGACCAGAACAGGATCCAGCATTCTCTACTGTCACAGTGGCCAGCCAGTTGCCTATGGGAAGCCCACAAGCTTTTGTACTGGCCCAGTTTGTCCCATACTGTACCCCAGTGCCTAATAAATCCAGATTCCTCCTCTTGACGCTGTAGTCTTATCTACACATTGAGACTACTCAGCTGTAGCAGTCTACCGGAATCTCCTTTTATATTCAGGGGAAGGGCTGTAGCTCAGTGGTAGAGAATGCCCCATCAGCATCTCCATGTAGGGCTGGGGGGGGGGGGAAGACACACACACACACACACCCCTCTCTCTCTCCATCCAGGCAAGGAAGGGTTATTATTGGGCAAGGGCCGTAGCTCAATGGTAGAGCATCTGTCCTGCATGCAGAAGGTCCCAAGTTCACCCCCAAAATCTCCACGTAGTGCTGGGCGAGAATTCTGTCTGAAATCCTAGAGAGGCGCTGCCAGCCCGTGTAGGCAGTACAGAGCGAGATGGACCAAGCGTCTGACTCAGTAGAAAGCAGCTTTCAACCTTCCTCGCTCAATCAACTTGCTCTTCCGAACGATGAGGACTGGAGCCTTGCTTTATTTTCAGGGGAAGGGTTGTAGCTGAGTGGTAGAGAGCATCTGCTTTGCGCACAGGATGTCCCAGGTTTAGACCCTGGCAGCAATCCATTTAGGGCTGGGAGAGACTCCCTGCCTGAAACCCTGGAGAGCTGCTGCCAGTCAGTGTAGCCAATACTGAGCTAGGTGGACCAGTGGTCTGACTTTGTATAAGCTAACTTCCTAGGCTCCTGTTTAATTCAGCCCTTTATTCAGGACGATGAGGGCCAGGATCTTACTTTTCGTGTGTGCGGGGAGAGCTGTAGCTCAATGGGTAGAGCACCTTCTCTGCATGCAGAAGGCATGTCTAAAAGTCCCCTGTCTAAAAGCTTGGAGAGCCGCTGCCAGTCAGTGTTGACAATACTAAACCAAAACCCTGAGTCAGTACAAGGCAGCTTCCTCAGTTCCTATTTAAATCGGAATCATGAGGCCTAGCATCTTACTTCCCCCCCCCTTTTTTTGAGGGAAGGGACATCACTCGGCGGCAGATCGCCTGCTCTGCGTGCAGAAGGTCCCTGGTTCAATCCCCAATGGCCTCTCCAGGTGGGGTTGGGAAAAGAGCCCCTGCCTGAAACGCTGGAGAGGCGCTGCCAGTCAGGGTAGGCAATACTGAGCTAGATTAACCTATACGGCCTGGCTCCCTGCGTGTCCTTGCAGAAACATGCCCCAGCAACATACCCGACAGCCCAACTTCAGCAGGGGGAGAGCAGCAGCAGCAGCAGCATTGTTAGGGGTGGGGGGTAAGGGGGTAAGCGTGCCCCCCTCACCCCACTGCCTCTTGCAGCCCCCCTTCGCCTCTCCCCAAATCATCCCCCCCGCCTCGGCCGCCTCCCAAGGCCCTGTTGCCACGGCAACCGCCCGGGCCTACCACCAGCGGCGCAGCCTCCGCAGCAGGGCCCGGGCCAGCCTGGGCTCTGCGCGGCCGCGGCTGCCCGCTCGCGTCTCCTCTTTCCCGGGCAAGGGCGCCTCCGCCTCCGCCTCCGCCTCCTCCTCCTCCTCCGCCTCCTCCTCCTCCTCCGCCTCCTCACCTGCTCCGAGCCAGCGAGGAAAGGGGGCCCGGGTGGCTGGCTGGCTGGCGTGCCGGCGCCGGGGTCCCCGCAGAGGGCGCGAGAGGGACAGGCGCCGCCTGCCTGCCTGCCTGCCTGCCTTCGGGGAGGGCTCCTCCGGGCCGGGGGCGGGACCGCCGGGCGGCCCTCGACTCGGCGGCTGGGGATCCAGGCCAGGCCCGGCTGGCCCTGCGGGTCCGCCCACCCGCCTCTCTCTGCCTCTGTCTCTCTGCGCCGGCCTTGGAGCGGCCCTCAGCCGGCAGGAGGAAGAGGAAGGAGGAGGGCGGGGAGGGGAGAGGCGGCGCCGTCCGTGGAGAGGGGGGCGAGGAAGGAAAGGGTTAAAGGAGGACCCCCCCCCGGTCTTCCTGGCCTCTCCCGCCACAGGCAGACACTTAGGGGTCTCTCTCCCCACCCCCACTTCTGTTATCTCCCTCTGCCTCAGTTTCCCTCAAGGTGCCTGTGCCTCTGTTCCTTCCTAAAGGTGTCTTATTTTCATAGAATCATAGAATAGTAGAGTTGGAAGGGGCCTACAAGGCCATCCAGTCCAACCCCCTGCGCAATGCAGGAATCCAAATCAAAGCATTCATGACAGATGGCTGTCCAGCTGCTTTTCTTCTTACCTTTCTTTTCTCTTTCCTTCAGAGTGCCTGCTCGTCCTTTCCAATTTTATTTCAGTTTCTTTCTTTGGTGTTCTTCTGTTCCTAGCTTTCTTAGCTCTGCCTCAGTTTACCCCCAAATGCCCTTTTTCTTTCTTTCTTCTGCTGTGCTTCAGTTTCCCTCAAAGTGCTTTCCTTCCCACTCCTCCCTTTCCTTTCCTTTCCTTTCCTTTCCTTTCCTTTCCTTTCCTGCATTCTTTCCAGTGAAACTGAATGTTGGAAGGTTTATAGGCAAAGCAAAGGGGACCCTCCCCCCAACTGAGCAAATTGTTCCCACAGGAGGCAGTGGTGGCCACCAATTTGGATGGCATTAGAAGAGGATTAGACGGATTCATGGAGGATGGGGCTGTCAGTGGCTGCTAGCCACGATGGCTGCGTTCTTCCCATGTCACAAGCAGAAGGCCTCTGCATGCCAGTTGCTGGGAATGGCAGTGACGAGAGTGCGTAATGGGCATCTGGTTGGCCACTGTGAGAGCAGGATCCTGGACGAGATGGGCCCCTTGGGCCTGATCCAGCTGCCGCAGAGCTCTTGTGATGTTCTTTTGCCTCTCTGACCTTTTCTGCCCTCCTCTTTTTCTTTCTCTGGGCTTGCCATGTCTGTCTTTTCCTCACTTGCCCTCAAAGTTTTGGCTCCATCTTTCTTTTCCTTCTTTCACTCTAATTCCCCCTCAAAGCATCTTTCTTTTGTGCAAAACTGGGAGAAGGAAGTTGTGAAAAGGAGGCTTGTGTTTGCGGAAATGTACCACATGTGAAGCCTTTCCTGGCCTGGCAGTTCAGCATTGCGGGGGGGGGGAGGCTTCACCTGCTCTTGCTTCATGGCTGCCTGTAATGAAGAGGCTGCACCTCTTTACCCTGGCCTTTGACACCCGAGATGTATGTTTTTATTACCCATCCTATATTCTATGATGTTAGGTTGCTTTAAACTGTTTTAATTATGTGTTTTAAAATTGTTGTAATCTGCCCTGGGATCTCTGGGTGAAGGGTGGGTAATAGTAATAATAATAACAATAGCAGCAGCATAAGGAGAGACCAGTAAAGGTCCATCTGACCCAGTATCCTGTTTTCCACAGCAGCCCACTAAATGCCTTCCGGAAGCCCACAAGCAGGCTTCCTGATTATGCCGCACAGAGGCTCTCAAACTGTGGTCCGTGGACCACCAGTGGTCTGTGAGCTTCATTCATGTGGTCTGTGGCATGTCCACGTTAAATATTCATAATGATTTTTCATTGTATTTGATTGCTTCTTTTCTTTCTGCTGTTGAATTATAATAATATTACAATTTGAATTCTATGGGATGCAAATTGTAACGCAATAAGGAAGCAAAAGAAGCAATAAAAATACAATGAAAAATCATGCAGCATCTAGCACCGTGCATTACAATTGCGAAACAACAGGCAGAAAAATCATTAAGTGGTCCGCCATGATCACCGGCAATTTTCAAGTGGTCTGGGGCGTGGGGTGGGTGGTGGGAGTTTGGGAACCACTGATCTAGCATATCAGATGGATATTGTTTCTACCTGAAATTGCAAGCTGCCCTAATCTGCTCCCTCGGATCATTATCATCTTTTGCCTTGGGCAAAAGTCAATTATCTAAAGTGGGTTTTGTGCTGGAGAAATGGTCAAGAATGATTGACTGTCAAAATCTTTTGTGCCTGGAGGGTAGCAAAATCAGCAGATTTTTTTGGCAGGAATGGCTGCCTGCCAGGGTGTGCTGACTATATGCTACACTTCTTTTCCAGGGTTACAAACAGATGAGGCTCAATCCAGACGGATTTTTCAGGAGTGCCTCCTTGTCAAAACCTTTCACATGGATCACTGTCTCTTTCCCAGCGCCAGTGATAACAGAATATGATGGGTAGTGTTTTGGAATGACCCTGTTGTTTGAATTGTTTCCTTTCAGGATTGCTGTTATATCTGACAGGATATTGTTAAAGACAGCCAGGTCAACAAAACCTTCTGCCGGTCAGAATCTCTGCACTGCTCCAAATCTTGGATATTACTACAGAAAAACCGCAGTGTGAAACCCATTTTCCTCAGCAAACACATCAAATATGGACATGAATTTACATGCATATTTGTTTGTAGGTTTATACTTGCAATTTTGACCCCCCCCCCAAAAAAAGTCTTCAAGGTGCCTCAGAACAGCAGCGATAGAACACAGCAAACTACACAGGAACATGGCTAAGGTATAAATTTCTCCTTGTTCTATTTTATATGCGTAGTAATATTTGTAACTTTGCACAACCCTCAATAAAATATTTTTTGGGGAAAAAAGAAAGAATACGGTAAAACCGTTGTGGGGAATGTTTGGCCCTCCAGATGTTGCTGGGAGTTGTTAGGAGACCCTCAGTGGCAGAGCACCTGCTTTGCATGCAGAAGGTCCCAGGTTCAATGCCCGACATCTCCGGATAGGGCTGGGAGAAACTCCTTGTTTGAAACCCCGGAGAGCTGCTGTCAGCCAGTGTAGACAGTACTGTATAAGGCAGCTTCCTATGTTCCTAAGTACAGCTCCCATCAGCCCCAGCAAGCATGGACCGTGGCCAGGGCTGATAGGAATTTGTTGTTCAGCAACATCTTGAGGGCCAAGGATTCCCCGTGCCAGCAGTAAAATATGAAATCGGATCCATAAAACATCAGCAACGAAGATCAGTAAACGTTGGAGGCCAAATCTACAACACTGAGTCTTGTCAGGATAAGCAATGAAGGCCTGAGGAAGCCAATGATTTTCAGGTCCCCCTAAATTTTAGGGCCTAAAAGGGCTGAAAGCACATAGGAACAAAGGAAGTTGCCTTCTGCTGAATCAGACCGTTGGTCCATTTAGCTCAAGTGTCGTCTACACTGACAGGCAGCAGCTCTCCAGGATTTCAGAGTGGACATTTCCAGCCCTGCTTGAAAATGTGGGGGGTTGAACCTGGGACCTTCTGCACACAAAGGAAATACTCTGGGCTGCTGACTTTCCCAGATTTCTGGTGCATTACTTTTAGGAGAGAATTCCACAAAGGCGCTTCCCTCTGGTATCTCCTAAGGAGAGATCACCTGAAGAAGAGCGTCATCTCCTGGTCTTAAATTGCAGCGTGCGTGTACAGATTCCAGAAGGTTCCCTCTCAGATACCCTGGACTGCATAAGGCACTAGTAAGCCAACACGTTGCCCTCCAGATGTTGTGGACTACAACTTGTATCACCTTACATGCCAGCTGGGGCTGATGGGAATTGGAGTCCACAACATCTGGGGAGCAGTAGGCTGGCTATCCCCAATAAAGAAACGTAGATTCTGGCTACATCTGAAGGGCCGAAAGTTTCCCGCATTACAACTCCTGTCATCCATCCCTGGGCACTGGCCATGCTTGCTGATGGGAGCTGTAGTCCAGCAACTTCTGGAGGGCCAAAGATTCCACATAGCTGTTGTAATGCACCTTGAATTTAGCCTGGAAAGTCAGTTGCAACCAACAGACCATACGGTGCATTACGGCTGTGAAACGAAGAGGGTACCGGGACATGCAAATCAGTAACTGGACAAAGTTGAGCTCAGTTCTGAAGTTAAGCTATATAATGTGGCCCCTGTTCCTGAATGTGTGTGTCTGTGTGACCTCAGGAGAGGGAAAAAGAACCCGCAATTGGGCTTCTTCCCTGAATGTATTCCGCAAAGCCTTGAAGACCTGGCTTTTCAGACAGGCCTTTGGGACTTCCGGGGAGGGTTAATTTTCAGGACTAACTGCCTATTACTCTGAACTGTTATCATTCCTATTTATAGTTTCCTGTTATATTGTATTTTATGTGTATTTTATTGTGCTGCATTTACTGCAACTGATTTGTACGTCGCCTAGAGTGGCCGTTGGCCAGAGAGGCGACACATAAATTAAATTATTATTATTATTATTATTATTATTATTATTCTGAACCATCAGGAAGCCATTGCTCCCAGGAGAATTCTAACTTAGGGAGAACGATTGAGTTTGAGACATTTCCTCAACATTTCCTGAGTGCATTTCCTCAGGCTGCGCTTCACACAAAGCCATTTTTGGACCGGCTATACGCCTAGATAGTTCTGTGACTGAAACCATTTTTGAGTTTTGCTATGCATGCTGAAACGAATGCCTGTCAGAATCTGGTACCTGGACAGCTAGCATCTTTTTCTTTGGGTAATAAACATTATATCTAAAGCAGTCTTTCTTAACCAGTTGCACTCCTGATGTTTTGGACTCCAACTCCCATCATGCACATCCAACATGCTGCTGGAGTTGATGGGAGTTGTAGTCCAAGGCATCTGGAGGTAGGTTGGAGAAGGCTGATCCAAGGGAAGGAGGTGAATTTTGCTGAAGCTGCCTGAATTCATTTAGGAAGTTTAGGAAATACATGTCTGGCCACAACAGACATGAACCTCTAATATAATTTCTCAGGTGGGACTTCTCAAACCTTTGTGGTAAATTAATAAAGCAAGTATATTGGAAACATGCTTTAGAAAAAAAGATAAGGAAAAAAAGCAGAGCTTTTCAGAATGAGACATTCTGCCCTAGGTGCCAAAGGCTTCCTTTTGGTCAATCTTGTGGGTCTGAATAATTCCTGCAGAGTTGCTTTACATCATAGGAGCCACAAGCTCTTGAGCAAAAGAAGCCCAATTGTTCAGTTAGATAATTCTCCCCCTCCCATTCCAAATAATCCCTGCCCAGAGCCACAGGGACTGATAATTAAGCTAGCTCACGTTAATAGCTGGCATCCTTGTTTAAATTACTGGAATCAAAGGAAAACATAGGTGGCTTCTAAATGAGCTGTTTCCACTGAGATTGTACCAGTTTTGACTAGGGCTGGTGGCCAAGTGAGAGAGATTGGGCCTCCACATCACATTAGCTGTGATTAGGCTACTGGGAAAGAGCTATTGATTCTGGGAGCTTGAGCGGGGGCGTCTCAGATACCCCTGGTTCCTTTGAGGCCGAGAGAGAACGGGAAATGAGAGGCAACTTTGGCAGGGTTTGCAAGGGGACTTGTTGCCCAGGGTCCAATAATTTTTCCACTTTTCGCCTCTTCTTTTAAAGCATCCACGGCTTTGCTTGTGCCTCTGCAAAGCCTCGTGTTTCACTCTGTTCGCTGGAAGGGCTTCCCAGAGGGCAGAGCACGTCAAGTTTTGTTTCCAATTACATTCCCTGAATTTCGGCTCTATTTTAAGGGCTTGTAATAGGTCTGTTGTAAAGTTCCAGTTTGGCAGAGGTGGGCAGGTTTTGTGGAGCCAAGAAATGGGGGGGAAAATTGCAGTGAATGCCAGTTTAATATGGTCAGGTGTTGTGGCAACCATCTTTCTCATGGGTTGGGAACCCTTATTTATTTACTTATTTGTTAAATTTATCCTCCCAAAGGAGCCCAGGATGGCAAACATGCAAATGATAAAGCAATTAAACCATCTTTAAAAACGGGTCTAATGAAGATGCAGTCTGGGATAAAAGTCTCTACTGAAAAGGCTTTTTGGAAGAGGAAGAGGTCTTCAGTAGGTGTGGAGAAGACAACAGAGACAGAGCCTGCCTACTATTTAAGGAGGAAGTTCCAAAAAGTAGGTGCCATCACACCGTTTCCTACAATGTGCAGAGTGGACCTCTTGATGAGATGGTATCAGCAGGAGGACCTCTTGCCACAGTTTGCCTAATGATAGAGCTGACACAGGATAATATTGCAAGGTTGTAATCAAGAGAGGGCCTGCCCTATCATTAGGCAAACTGAGGCAACTGGCTTAGGTACCAGCAGTTGGGGAGGGGGAAGAGACAGTGTCAGCCCCCTGCCTGTTTTATCTTGAAACCCCCACTGACTACACTTCTGTTGACGGAGAGGTCTGTGTGCACCCCCTTGTAACTACCCTGCTGCACTCAGGTGCGATGGAGAGGAGGGCACTCTTGTCGCCAGCCTTGAATTAAGATCCAGCTGCCAGCCCAGTCTGCTTCTGTACATGGAATGACATTTGGGGGCACCATCTTGTCTTTTGCCTCCAGCGACGAAACCTCTTAAGCCAACCCTGCCTAGAAATCGCACCTGTTTGCGTTTAAGAACTGGTACAGGGTACTGCAAGGCTGGGCAGAATGTAATTCAGGATCTCCTGGCAGATCTCTACATGGTGTGCAGGAGATACAAGCAAGGTTTATTTTGTTTTTTGTGTACTTCCAGTTGGTTTTAAAAATAAATTAAGGGAAGGAGCTGTTGCTCAGTGGGTAGAGCATTTGCTTTGCATGGGGAAGGTCCCAGGTTCAATTCCTGACTTCTGCAGGCAGCGCTGGAAAAGACTGAAACCCTGGAGAGCTGCTGCCAGTCAGTGCAGACAATACTGAGGTAGATGGACCAATGGTCTGATTTGGCAGAAGGCAGCTTCCTATGTCCCTATATAGCCCAGCCCTTTATTCAGAACCATGAGGACTAGAATCTTACCTTACTTTTAGGGGAAGGGTCATAGCTCAGAGGTACTGGATGTCTTTGCAGAAATAAAACAATTTAACAAGAAAAAGAAAAACCTGCTAAAAACAGTTTAAAACATTCCAAAACAGAAACACAACTAAAAACATTCTGAAAACACAGTTAAAAATATTGTAAAATATAGTTAAAATATTTTACAGTTGTGTGTGGTTCTGGTGGAAGCCAAAGTAGAACTGAAAAGCTGGACATTTGCCTGTCCCTGATCTAGTGGGCAGAACATAGTCTGTGTCAGGTAACAGGTGAGCCAAGTCAAGCCCCAGACAAAAGTAATGAACCGCTCAAAGGGGACAGTTGGGTTAGCAGGAGATGAGTTTCCACAGACAGTCTCTCTCTCTCTCTCTCTTCATGCCACACTGGCCACCCTCAGGGGCAAGTCTGGGTCAATGAGCACCCCAGGAACGAGCACGATCCTTTAGGGCAGAGTAGCCAACGTGGTGCCCTCCAGCTATTTCTGGAGTTCAACTCCCATCACACCCAGACATACTGGCAGGGGCTGATGGGAGTTGTAGTCCAACAACATTAGGAGGACACCACATTGGCTACCACTGTGAGAGAGTAGCCCCATCCAGAACAGGCCGGATATCACCTTCCTGGGCAGGCAAACAACACAACAAAGCACATTTGGGGATGTTTTGACAGGCTGGGCAGGAAGCTCCCGATCCACAACAGTCTCTTAATCTGCTGGCAATATCTCTCCTGGCCACACGATGTCAGACTTTTATCAGAAACTATCTGGGGCTTCTGAATCTTGCTTTAGATGCAAAAAGGCTTGTCTCTCTGTGTCTCTGTCATCCAGTCCTATTAAGATCAATGTGAGCTGTTATCAAGAGCATTGCGGCTTGTCCAGAAGATGGGGAGACAGGTTAAGTGGACTGAGATGCTTCATTTTTACATTTGGAAGCATTTTGGTAGAGATGTCAGTTTTGGTTTCTCTTAGTTTCTCATTTTTCCAACCTTAAGTTCAGTTCCCCACATTTCCACATCAATTTGCATTTTTAAAGGTCCTCCTGAGAATTCATCATTTTCATTTAAATGTCTCCTAATATACACCTTTTGGCCTAATCTATACAGTTTTGCAAAGCAATTTCCTTTAATATAATAAATTGTGGTATGTTGTTTGCGCTAATATATACATTTCTCTGCACACTTTCCTCTAGCCTATGCATTTTTAAACACAGTGCTTTGCTGGAGAACTGTACAGTATTGCAAAATTCGAAGAACAGATTTTGAAGGATGGCTGCGTTTCGGTTTGCGTATTGTTTTGGGAAGTGCAATCTTGTTGAGTTTGCATTTAAATGTGAAACGAATCAAATATCTCCCCCATTCCTCTGCCTCCGATACAGTCTCCAGGACGTTATAAGAACAAAATAATTGGGCAGATAATGCACCCTAAAGACAGCTTTTGCAAACCTGTTTGCCAGGGCTATTTCAGATTTGCAGCAGCCCATGTCTTTTCACACTGGAATCTTTGTCCAGAGGGAGGGAGGGAGAGAGGGAGGGAGGGAGGGAGAGAGAGAGAGAATTTCCATCTCTTTAGCAGTGCACATTGGAATGGCAATTAAATTGGCAAGGGGATAGGGGAGTGTTTCCCCCAGCTAATTTTACTGCAGGTCATCTGATTTTAGTTGTCTTGTTATATCATGCCATCAGTCAGGGCTGGGGAACCCCTGCCTGAAACCCTGGACACTTTCTGCCATAGAATCATAGAACAGGTGAGTTGGAAGGGGCCTAAAAGGCCATTGAGTCCAACCCTCTGCTCAATGCAGGAATCCAACGTAGAGCATCCCCGACAGGTGCCAGTCTGTTTATGGTACTCCGATAGATGGACCAATAGTCTGACGACATAAGGCAGATTCTGACGTTCCTATTTAATTCAGCCCTTCCTTCAGAAACATGAGGATTAGAATACTTTTAGAGGATGGGCCACCATTCAGTCATTGGTGACTGGTGCCCAGTGCCCACTGGGACTGGTTGGGTAGGCGGCAGAGAGGCCAACAGGAGGTGGAGCCAGAGCCAGTTAGCATCATAGAATCATAGAATAGTAGAGTTGGAAGGGGCCTATAAGGCCATCAAGTCCAACCCCCTGCTCAATGCAGAGATTTGGTTCTCTCGTTTTTCTAGTCTTAAATTCAGCTCTCCACATTTCTGCAGCAATTTGGCATTTATTTCTCCTAATATAATGCATTCATGTATGTTATTTTCACTAAGATATTCATTTTATGCACATTTCTGCCTATATACGTCTTTGTGAACATTGCTTGGTTGGAGAATTGCATCGCAAAATTCAGATAAGAGCGAATTTCAAAGCATGGCTCTTTCAGAAAGTGCAAATTTGATAAATTTGATAAATTTGGCTTCAAATGCAAACTGAACTGAGTTTCTCTCCCATCTTTAGAGCCAATGATATGCGGAGGCAGAACCAATGACAGGTGGAGCCAACTCATGCTAGTTTTGCCCCCATCCTCATCCTCCCTACTGAGTCCTACATGGGGCCACCCTGAGGCTAAGGAGATGACAGGCAGGGCCACCCCCTGGGCTAGTTGTAAGCTAGAAGGCAGGCAAGTGGGGGCCAGCTGAGGACAGACTGAGGCTGGAGGGGGATTCTGTGAAGAATTCCATCATGGGACATCTTTATCACCCTGAGAGAAGAGAGAGACCACGCTGGCTAATGTGGAGGGATCTTTTTTAATTAATTCTCCCTCGTTCCACCAGGATAATTTATATGAATGTCACCATCACATCTGTTCAGAAGCAGAAGCAAGGGATGTCCAGCTGAGCAATAAAATTGCATTTGGAGCTGGTTTGTTTTCAGTGAGGAAAAGGGTCTTCTGCAGCAGCACTTTTGGTTATTATTGTTATCTTTATTATTATTGGTTTTCCAGACGCCTGAAAAAAGAGCAGGCTGGTCTGGATTCAGGGAATCTGGATTCTGGGCTAGGGAAGTGACTCTGCAAAATGAGGAAAGGATGTTCAAACGCCTTTGTTGAACTGGTCCTATGATGCAGGGTACAAACGTTTCTCTAGAGTCTAGATTGTAGGAGCCAGCTAGATATTCCACAGAGCAATCTTCCCAGATCTAGGGCCCACTGATTGATTCAATCCTCCAAGGATCATAGCTCAGTGGCAGAGCACCTGCTTTGCATGCAGCTTCTTATAAATGCAGCCCTTTATTCAGAACGATGAGGACTAGGATCTTACTTTATTCATAAGAGAAGGGCTGTAGCTCAGTGATACAGCACTTGATGTCCACGCAGAAAGTCAGTCCCTGGTTCAATCCCCAATGGCATCTCCAGGTAAGGCTGGGAGAGGCTCCCATCAGAAGCCCTGGAGAGCTGCTGCCGGTCAGTGTAGATGATAATGAGCTAGATGGACCCGATGGTCTGATTGAGTTTGAAGGCAACTTCCTGTGTTCCTACATTGGATTCTGGCTTTGAAAACCAACTAGCATAAAACTATTTGGAAAACCAGTGTGGTGTTGTGGTTAGGGTCTTGGACTGGGACCTGGGAGACCTGGGTTCAAATCCCTGCTCAGCCATGAAGGTCACTGGGTGACCTTGGAGGTCAGTGTCTGTCTCTCAGCCTAACCTACCTCACAGGGTTGTTGTGAGGATAAAATCAGGAGGGGGAGAACCATGTTTGTGGGTCACCATGAGATCCATGGAGGAAAGGTGAGAGACGAGCATCATAATAAAATAAACGAATAAAATTGTGTTGAGCTGCAACTCCCATCAGCCCCAGCCATAGCATGTCCAAAGGGCAGGGATGCTGGACGCTGCAGTCCTTAGAGGGCACCAGGTTGGAGGAATGCTCGGCTGTAGTGCCAGATTGGGACTGGGGTGTCCAGGGTTCAAATCCCCATTCAGCTTTGAAGCTGATTAAGTGACATTAAGTCTCTCCCTCAGCCTCACATACCTCACAGGGTTGCTGGGAAGATAAAATGGGGTGGTGGTGAAGAGAGATGTCTGTGTGTGCACTGCTCTGCACTCCTTGCAGGAAAGGTGGGATAAAGATGTAATTAAGGAAATGCGGATTTATTTGCTCATGTTTCTGGGAGGGAGGGAGGAAGGCTGATTCATGGATGCTGTAAACAGGGAGTGGGGGAGACATTTTATTCCTTTTGTTTTTAAATGTGAACTTGCCTAATTTGGACTTTTTTTCCCCTTATGGAATAAATTTTTTATATAATTTTAACATGCAGAACATGTGCGAACACACCCCACACCTGAAACCTAACCTGCACTTTTTGAAGCAATACGTGAATCCAAAACACAGCCATCTTGCGAAATTCACACTTCTCCAGATTTATTTATTTATTAGATTTATATCCCGCCGTTCCTCCCAGTAGGAGCCCAGATTTTGCAATGCACTCCTCCAGTCATGTAATGTGTACAAAGTGCATTCATTAGGGTAATGGATATATTCACATTATATTCGGGAACATTGCTTTGCAAAAATGTGTATATTAGGCAAAACTGCATCCCAAAAGGTGTATGTTAAGGGAAATTCACACTAAAATAATGATAAATTTTCATGAGCACTTTTTTTAAAAATAGTGTACATCCGGAGAAACTAAAATTCACCAGTATTTTGCACTAAAATGCTGGTGAATTTTCAGTACTTAAAAAAAAAGCGAACTGATGTGGTAATGTGGAAAACAGAATTTAAGTTTGGAAAAATGTGAAACTAAGAGAAATAGACATTATCAGATTCGCCCATTCCTAGAGAGGTGATGTTCAAACCCAACCCTCCTTGAAATATAAAGAGCTCCTGTGAGTTTTCTGCCTCCCCTCCAAGGAAACCAGCGATTCTCTGCACTCAAGCAACAGCAGCCCCTTGCTTTGTGGACCTCGTGTGATCAAAATCTGCCTCGCGTGCTATTTCTGGAGAATCTGTTCTCAGCACAGAGTGTCCTGGCAGGATGTTGCTGAAAAAGATGCTTGTCATTTCACGAACAGGAAGAATGCTTCCCCACATGCAGCCACCACCCATTCCCACGGAGATCAATGGGTTGCATCTCTAACCTCAGGGATACTTGGAGAAGACCCACTGAAATCTTAATGACCATGACTAACTTTGGGGAAGGGCTGTGGCTCCGTGGCAGAGCACCTGCTTTGCATGCAGAAGGTCCCAGTTTCAGTCCCTGATGGCATCTCCTGGTAAGGCTGGGAGACAGACTCCCTGTCTGCAGCCTTGGAGAGCTGCTGCCAGTCAGTGTAGACAATAATGAGCTAGATGGACCAGTGGTGTGACTCAGTATAAGAACTTCCCATGAGGAAAACATCAGTGGAGGCAACCCAATGGTTTTGGTCCCATCCGGGAGCCAAAGCAACCACCCAAGTGCAACTGACTGGCTCCCAAGTTGTGCTACCTGAGTTTGCCACTGATAAATTACTTGCTCTATTTCATAATAGGCCCTGCAGGGGTTCAGGCAGGGGACATTTGCAGCCCTTTCTGCAGATGCCATTGTGGATTGAACCTGGGACCTTCTGTGTGCAAAGCTATGGCACTTCACCTAAACATAAGGCAAGATTATTGTAAAAACAAAAACCTAAAAGATGTAGCACAAAAGGAAAAAGGGACAGGGAGGGATGAGGGGGGAAGCAAGCTCAGGAACCAGTGTAGTGGTTGTTTCTGTGGCAGTAGCAATGGTCGAGTCAGGAGTCCTAGTTATGGGGCGAGTAAGTGGAGCTATTCATCTGTCCACTGCTAAGGGACTACAGATTGCCAAGGGATTCAGGAGTGGCGGTGAGTCAGGCTAAGGCTCTGAGAGTGCAGCAGGTTCCCAACCTGGATGTTGCAACTGCTGCTTTTTGTAAATTGTATTGTTTTTACTGATGTATTTTTATATTTGTGTTTATTTTTTTTGTAAGCCACCTTGAGGGCCTTTTGGCCAAAAGGCGGGGTAGGAATCAACAACAACAACAATCTAGTTGTCATCTAGGAGCAGCTTTTCTTTTCTCCTGTTACTTGGGCCACTGAAAGCCGCTGCCCGTGACACTTCTGTGGATTCTAGTGGTTATTTTGACCCTACGCTGGGACAGGCAGAATTTTAGTAGTCGACACCACCTTCCGTGCTTTGCAAGCGTTCCAACAGTTATGACAGAAGAGGGACTAATTTAAGCCTTAATTATGCAAATGAGTCTTGATGGGAGTCTCAGCAGAGGTGATTTTCTTCCCTGCACCTTCCCTTCCCTCTTCCCCTCCCCTCTGCAGTGGCTGCCCCAATTTGCATCTTGAAATAACATCTGCCAGGAGTGATTTGATGGATTCTTTGTGCCAAATGCGCCTGGAAGTCAGAGCCACCTGCAGCCGACATCACACACAGGCCTCTGCCTTGATGGGTGACCAAGGTGATGTCTGAATGCCATAGTGTGTGTGCACCCAGGTGCACATGTGTAGTGTTGTCCTTCCACAGATGCAATTAGTCAGTGGGCCAGAAATGTGGAGATAACAGGCCATGAGCTGACTATAAGTTCATAAGGGCAGGAGGCATCCCTAGCCTTTCTGCAGATGCCAGTGGGGTTTGAAGCTGGGACCTTCTGCATGCAAAGCAGGCACTCTGCCACTGAGCTGTGGATGTTCCCTTAAATATAAAGTAAGGCTGTGTAGACCACCATACGCTTAAGGTACATTTAAAGCACATCCTCCCCTTCCCAAAGACTCCTGGGAACTGTAGTTTGTTAAGGATGCTGGGAACTGTAGCCAATGTGAGGGGGAAACTATAGCTCCCAGGATTCTCTGGGGGCAATATCTGCTTTGAATGTATGGTGTGAGAGCAGCCTTAGATTGTCACTAAGAGAGTTACACTTCAGTCCTGGAAGGGTAGACACCCACCATCTATTACACAATGGTCTGAGGACCTCGCTGCCATTTGAACACACTTCCTATAAACATCAGTTTTTGGAGGCTTGAATGGCTTATATCGATTTCTATTTTAAAATCAAGATGGATGTGTTGATGGCTATTGTATTCTCAGTGTGAGCTGTTTTTTCTTTCACTTCCTCTTTTTCTTTTTTTCTTCCTTTGTTACATTTGTTATAAGATTCTAGTCCTCATAGTTCTCAACAAAGGGCTGAATTAAATTGGAACATAAGAAGCTGCCTTATACCGTTGATCCATCTACCTCAGCACTGTTTATACTGTGGCAGCATCTCTTCGGGGTTTCAGACCAGAGTTCTTCGCAACTCTAAGTGGAGATGCCAGTGTGGACTGAACCTGGCTCCTTCTGCATGCAAAGCAGGTGCTCTGCTGCTGAGCTATGGCCCTTCCCCTAAAAATAAATTAAGATTCTAGTCCCCATAGTTCTCAGCTCCAAAGGGCTACATTAAATGGGAGCCATGGAAGGCAATTGGTTAATCTAGCTCCATAGCGTCTACACTGATTGGCAGCAGCTCTTCGGGGTTTCAGGCAGGAGTCCTTCCAAGCCCTAACTGGAGCTGGCAGCTATTGAACCAGGTACCTTCTGCATGCCCTGCTGCCACTGTGTTATGGCCTTTCCCCGCAGGGCCACCTTCGCAGGCAGCTGTCCTTGCATCCGTCTCCTGTTTCCTGAAATAAAAGCAGGAAGGTAAAAATGAAAGCGCAGCCATTTCTTACTTCCAACACTTGGCAGATGTCTGCCAGTGGGAGGTGGGTGGATGGCGGGCAGGCCAGGAAGACATTGTGTTTCCTCGTGTCAGACCCTCCCCGCCGCTGATGCAGGGATGCAAGTTCTAGCTGGCTCGCCTCTCCGTTCCACACCATCATCATATTAACCATCTGGCTGCGGAAAGTCATAAGTAGGGATGTGGGAGAAATGTGGTTCCGTTTGCATTTGAAGGCAAACCTGCCTAATTGGCACATTCTGAGACAATGCCTGAACCCAATCACAGCCGTCTGTTGAAATTCAGACTTCTCTGCATGTTGCAGTGCAGTTCTCTAGCCAAGTCGTGTCTACAGAAATGCATGCACCAGGGTGAAGAGTGCATACAAAGGCATACATGAGTGAAAACAACACACAAAACTGCATTGCGAAAAATGTTTGCTTTGTAAAAATGCATATTAGGCAAAGTCATGTACCAAAATGTACTTATTAGGGTAAATTTCCTCTACAATGCTGATAAATTTTCATGAGGACTTGTCTTTTTTTTTTAAATAATCACAAAACAAATGTGGAAATGTGGAGACCTGAACTTAAGAGTGCAAAAATGAGAAAACTAAACTGACAGATTTGTCCATCCCTAATCATAAGCCAAGGGACCTCTAGATGTAAATGAGTTGAGCCTGTCCCGTCCGTCCATCCGTCCATCCATCCGTCCGGGCCCTGCTTTTTGCTTCCTCCTTTGTGTTATATTTTTCAAGGATGACTGACACGTGGTCACCAAGCAAACTGATGGCTGGCTAGCCCTGTTTACTTCCTAATTTGCTGTACACATCATTTCCCCCGAAAAATGCAAGGTTCGTAATGTCACCCCTGCCTTTTGCTTCTGTTGCTTGGAGAATCTGAAGCTGGTCTTTTCTGAGGCTGGAATAAAGAGGTTTGGGCTGCATCGGGCGAGGAAGGCAGGAGATGCTCCAGGGGAGACTCCAGGCACCAGACAGATGTTTCTGACTGTTGGCATCATGAAAGATGAGTGAAAAGGGATGCCACCTTCCTTCTTCTGGAAAGGCTCCTGTGCCTTTCAAGATGTACACAACCTGCTGGAATTAAGAACTGGCTGGCTGGATCAGAGCAGGTTTCTCTTATCCAGCACTCCATCATGGCTGGTCAGATGCCCCTAAAACCGTCTTCCCCAGCCTGATGTCCTCTGGATCTTTTTAGACTACAACTCCCATGCATCCCAGCCTGCACATGGCTGTGCTGGCTGGGGTTGATGGGAGTTGTAGTCCAAAATGTCTGGAGGGCATCAGGGTGGGGAAGACTGCCCTTGAAAGTCACACACTGGGCAAGGGAAGTCATGGCCAAGCACTGGGCAATCACCGGCATACTGTCCTTGAAAATGAAAGGTCTGAACTTCAGTATTATGGCTGGGACAGGGATGGGTGACAAATCGATTCAGTTCACACTCAGAGCTGAATGTATCAAATCCACACTTCCCTAAACAATATGACAACTGAAACACAGCCATCCTTTGAAATCTCACACTTATTTGAATTTTGCAATGCAATTCGTTAACCAAACCATGCTTACAAAAATGTGTATGTTAGGGGAAAGTGTTCATAAAAATGAATATACGAGTGAAAATAACATACAAAAATGCATTACATGACGAGAAATGGCTTGCAAAAATATGTACATTAGTCAAAACTGCCTATAAAATGTGTTTATTAGGAGAAATTCACACTAAAATACTGGAGAATTTTCCTGAGGATTTTTAAAAAAAACAAATTGCTGCAGAAGTGTGAAAAACTGGATTTAAGATTGGAAAAATGAGAAACTGGGAGAACTGAAATTGGCAGAACTTCCCATCCCCAGGCTGGGGTCCATAAATTTGTCCAGGTCTTCTATGCAAACATAAAAGTTGCATCCATTGCCCCACCCGTTTTTGCCTTTGGCCCCTCCCACTCCTGGCATGCAGCCCTGGGAAGTTTGCCCGTGACAGAATGTGGCCCTGAGGCTGAGAAAGCTTTCCTGCCCTCTGCCCTCTGGACTTGTCTTTTGGGATGCCCAGGAGTGCATTCCAAAGGCGGCTGAACCACAGGTTCACTAGCCAGTGGAAGCCTCCAGCCTTTGGAGGACAGGGCAGCAGGGCTGCACACATTTTCCTTTAGCTCTCTGGCTTGCCTTCTCCCATAGAGGTGCCACTTTTGCTGGAGAAGCCAGCTGAGCATGGTGGCAGAAGTGTGATTTGCCCTGCCTCCTAAATCTTTTGGTGGTGCTGCTGCCTGTTCATGAGGGCTCTCCGTGAGGCGAGGGAAGAGCTGGAGGCCTCTTGGTCAGAGCTGAGGATTGAAAGTGCTTCCTGAGTGGGGCTGGATTTCTTATTATCCCTCTTTAATGAGCACCCAGCCTGTTTCGAGGGGCTCCTTTGGGGCTAAACAGAGATCTGGACAGCTTTAATTACTTCTTTCCTTCTTCCATTTGCATTAATCCCCATCTATTTCTCCCACCCAGTTCCTGCCTGACTTTTTCTTTTACTGTTTGGGGTATGTTGCGGGGGGGAGGGAGGGAAGGGGGAACATAAGATTATTATCAGGAATGGAATCATTTTCTCTCATATTTGTAATTTGCATTCTGACCACATCTTGGGTAAAGTTAAGACAGCAGAAGTTTAAATGAGGAGGTTGCGTGGTTGCAGATTTATTTATTTTCCAGCTGTGGGAGGATGTGCTGCTGGGAAGATCTGCAGATCCTTGAGAAGTAATTCAGTTTAGGGACCAACATGGCCTCTTTCCCATCTTACTGGGGGCCCTTCCACAGCCTGGGTTCAGGGATAACATATATATGAAAATGAATGTCTTTGAGCTAAGGCGGTCTTCTGAATAGAGAGACCTATCTCTCCTCTCACAATACTAGACCCCGATGGGGCCATCCAATGGAGGCTGGTGCCCATTGGGACTGGTGGGGCCAAAGGCGGGGATCCCAACAGTAGGTGGACCCCAGAGCCAATGACAGGCAGAGCCAACTAATTTTGGCTTTGCTCCCATCCTCCTCCTCCTCCCTGCTGAGTTCCACAAAGGCAACACTGAGATTAAGGTGGAAGAGGAAGCAGACAGCCATGGACAGCCTTTGGGCTTGTCCTAAGTAAGATGGTGGGCAGATGGGGGCTGGCTGAGGGCAGACTGAGGTTGGTAGGTAGTGCCCCATGTGCCCTTATATATGAGCCTCCACTGGGACCATGCGATGGAGGTGAATGGTGGAGCTTCAGGGCAGACACATGGAAGGATTTCTCCATTATGGCTGGAGTTCTTCACTTCTCCGTGGGAGGCAGTATGTTTCCTGATACCAGTTGCTGGAAACCGCAGAAGGGGAGAGTTGCTCTTGTGCTGTGGCCCTGCTCATGGGCTTCCCATGACAGGCACCTGGTTGGCCACTGTGAGAACACGAGGCTGGACTAGATGGGCTGCTGGCCTGATCCAGCAGGCTCTTCCTATGTCCACACAGCACACATGGTTAAACTATGGGATAGACACGTTCATCAGTGGCTGCTAGCAGTTCTACATGCACTGTCGGAGGCAGGATGCCCCAGAATACCAATTTTTGGGAATTGCTGCAAGTGGAGAGAGCGCTGTTGCGTTCAGGGCCTGCTTGGGGGCGTCCCAGAAGAGGCATTTTGTGGCCTCTGTGAAAGCAGGATGCTGAAAATTCCAGTTTCGTGATCAGCTACAGGTTGGAGTTGAGGCTCCACTTGGCTCCAATGGTTTCCACCCCCCCGACCTCTTGAAAATTGCTGAGGGTCCTGGTGATCCACTTCATGATTTTTCTGCCTGTTACAGTAATTGTAATATGTTGTGCTAGATGCTGTATGATTTTAAGTTGTCTTTTCATTGCTTATTTTATTTCTTACTGTATTTTATTGCATTGCATTGCAACTTGAATTCTTTGCAAACATGCTGCAGACCATCTGAATGGAGCCTGTGGGCCCCCGGTGGTCAGCAAACCACAGTCTGCTCTAGATTACTCAGCATTTCAGGCCAGAGGACCGGAGGGCTGCTAGTCGTAGCAAGCTTTGATCCTTGCCTCAGATAATGTTTCTCTTGCCCTACACCTTCTGTGCTTTCCTGCCTGGCTAGGACTCGATGTGATCCTTGACGGAGTGGGATCTACTCTCGATCAGCTGCCTTCCTGATTTTTGACCCAAGGCTGTGCTGTTTTCCCCAACTGGTCCATTTCACTGCAACGATGTGTCCCTGTCTCTGGAAACGAGAAAGAATTTGTGCCGCTCCTGGCCTCCAAGCGGTCTTTGCAGCTGCCTCTGGAATATCAACAGCAGAGAAAGTGATAATTAGCTCAGTAATAGATCTGCTGGCAAATCCAGGAGTCGCGGAGGAGTTGTGTGGCACAAAGCACAGCATGCACCTCCCCCTTCAGCTTCTCTCCCTTGGGGAGGAACAAGCTGGCTTTCTTTGTTTCTGCCCTCCCCAGATGCTGCCGTCCTCTCTAGCTCCCATCAGCACCCCAGAGTCCATTGGCCAAGCTGGATGGAGCGAACGCTGGTTTGGAGTGTTCTACGTTCTCTGACCGTGGGGCAGAGCATAGCCACCGTGGCTAGTAGCCTTTGACAGCCTTATCTTCCATATGCTTGCCACATTCTCCTTTTAAAGCCATCCAAGCTGGTGGTGGCCATCGCTGCCTGTTGTGGGAGCAAATTCCAGAGTTCAGCTCTGCGCTGTGTAAAGCCGTCCTTCCTTTTGTCTGTCCTGAATCCCCCAACAGCACCACTGGATGCCCACGAGTCCTAGTGTTATGAGAGAGGGAGAAAAACTATCACTTTTCCCATGCCATGAATAATTTTATTCACTTCTATCATGTTGCCTCTGACTTGCCGTTTCTCTAAACGAAAAATCCCCAGAAGCTGCAGCCTTTCCTCACAGTGGAGTCGCTCTGTCCCCTTGATCCTTCTGGTTGCCCTCTCTCCTCTCCTGTCCTGTGAACCACCTCCTTTCCCTTCCCACGCTGGACTTTCTGATCTTATAAATGCACAGAGCGGTCTGGAGGATTCTCCTGCATGGATCATTCGTGTGCTAACAAGAACGGGCAGCTTCTAATGTCTTCTTTTGGTATTTCACTTTTGTTGGCTTTTGCTGAGTCTTTCATCCACCTTGCTCCCCCCCCCAGCCCCCAGAAGGACTTCCACTGGGTAGCACCTATTTGATGGCTTTGATTTTGTAATACACCATTATGTAACCTGACAAGAGTTTTCCGTTTATTGTCTCCTCTTTTCCAGCCAGCCCTTTTTGCTGTGCAGATGCAACAGAAGGCTTGAAAGGCTGATGAGGGTTACCCTAAGGATTACTTTCTGGGCTGATAACGGCTCAGCCCCACTCTCTTTTCATGAGGAAAGAGTTGCAAGGCGGTTGCAACACACTGCCCCAATAATGCACCAGTTGTACTGACGGCCACTGGGGAAGGGCTGTAGCTCAATGGAAGAGCTTCTGCCTTGCACGTAGAAGGCCCCAGGTTCAATCCCCAAAGGCATCTCCAGACAGGGCTGGGAGAGAATCCTGTCTGAAATCCTGGAGAGCAGCTGCCAGTCAAGGCTGACAATACTGAGCTAGATGGTCCAATATAAGGCGGCTTCCTGTGTTCCGGTATTCCTTTGCCTACAGTCTCCCTGTGCCTGTAACAATCTTCCCATACCTTAAGATTAATTTAGGGGCATTGCTGAAATGCCCACCTACACAAACAATTAGGTTAGGCCAGGAACATTGTGGAACAGGACCTTTTCAGCACTGGCCTCCCATGGGGATGCTCATCAACAAGTACAGAGTTGTCTACAACTAAGTTCTACTCAGAGTAGACCCACTGGAATTAATGGACCTAAGAGTCCTGTGCATTAATTTCAGTGGTCCTATGTGTATGACTAACATTTGATATAAGTGCATGGTTTGTTGTGGAATATCCAGAATAACTAGGGATGCAGAAATGGTGGGGATGCAGGAGAAATTCGATTCAGTTCTTATTTAAAGCCAAATATATCATATTTGCACTTTCCAAAACTATGTGAGTTCTCCAAACAAACAATGTGTCCAAAAATGCATAGATTAGGTGAAAGTGTGCATGGAAATGAATATCTTAGTGAAAACAATATACAAAATGCCCTATATTAGGAGAAACTGCTTGCAGAAATGTGTACATTAGTCAAAACTGCATACAAAAATTTGATGAGTGGGATAGAAATTAACATTAAAATGCTGAAGAATTTTCATGAGGGTTCCCCCCCTTCAAAATGGCCAATTGTTGCAGAAATGTGGAGGACTGAATTTATGATTGGAAAACTGAGAAACAGAGATTGACGGATCTTTCCAGCCCTACCGATGCAGGTTTTACTTCGCTGTTAGCTCTGAGACGATTTAAGGCTCTCTTGAAATTATGCAGCGTAAGTCAACATGTACAGATCTCTCCCTCACCCCCCCTCATTTCATCAGCCTATCATTACTTATGCTTCCAGTTTTAGTGTGTGATTTGGTCTTGCTTTTGGGTGGTTTTTGTGAGAACAGGTTGCTGGAGTAGATGGGCCACTGGCCTGATCCAGCAGGCTCTTCTTATGTTCTTATGTTTATGTTCTTAATGTTTTAGTATTTTAATGTTGCACGTTCACTTTTACGCTTGACAAGCCACCCAGAGAACAATGCGATGGAGCGGCCGTGAAAAAGCAATAAATCCATAGAACCAAGGAAGAGATTCTCATAGGCACCACTTGGGGGCAGCACTGTCCGCTCACTGCCGTTTGCCATTGCGGAGCGCAGCGCAGCGAGAACTCCTTTGTCATGACTGTTGCAACAGAGGAGATTGTAATGTGAGGTGGGGGGGAGAATGCAGGGGGTTTGCCCTTGGCGCTGGTTTGCTTCTAGCAGATTGCAACAGATCCAACAGCTTAAAGATTCAGCTCAATTTTTCTTTTTTTTTTAAAAAAGGCTAACAAAAACTTAGTAATTTATGTTGGCTGACATCTTTGAATTTTAAAAATAGAAAAGGACACTTGGTGGGTGAGAAATTCAAAGGACTGCACTCTCTTGCAAGAGAAGACGTTCTCCAAAGCAGGTGTGGGAACCTTTGGCCCTCCAACGCCTGTCATGCCTGGCCACTGGCTCTGCCGACTGAGTGGGGCTCAGGGGAGTCGCATTTCAGCAATGTCTGGAGGGCCAAGGTCTCCCGCACACTTGCTCTAAAGCAGGTGCTCTAGGAAGCTTTAGAACAGGGGTGGTGGAACTCAGTCCTGGGAGGAGGGGGTGCGGCCCTCGAGGTCTCTCTGTGGCCCTCGGGACTCCCTCCAGGCCACAGATCTTCCTTGAGTGCTTTTTCCTGGGTGGAATGTGTCCTTGGATTGTGGTAAATCCTCTTCCTTGTCTAGAAGGAGGATGGAGAGATATATGGTTTGTGTGTAGAAAAGCCTCTCCATTTGACATGGGTGAGAAGAAACCTGCTATGCAAAAGTAAGGGCCACATCCATTTTGGCATGCATTTATTTTGTTTTTGTGGATGGACTGCCTTCAAGTCAATTCTGACTTATGGCAACCCTACGCATAAGGTTTTCTTGGTAAGTGGTATTCAGAGGGGGTTTACCATTGCCTCCCTCTGAGGCTGAGAGGCAGTGACTGGCCCAAGGTCACCCAGTGAGCTTTATGGCTGTGTGGGGATCCGAACACTACTCTCCCAGGTCCTAGTCCAACACTCTACCCACTATGGCATATAATAAGGACTCCATTGCTCTGCCCACTTTGACTCCGGCCCTGCCCACCATTGGTATGTGGCCCCTGGGAAGGCTGGCCAGAAGGAAATGCGGCCCTCTGGCTCAAAAAGCTTTAGCACAAAGTTCATGCCCACCTTGGGGCCCTCTCCCTCCAGGCTTCCAAACATTTGCCCCCAGGGAAAATAAGTTATAACAAATGTTTTAAATAACAACTGGTCAAACTTGATCCGTCTGACGAGTAAGAACACAGTTTGGAAGGTAGAGAGAAAATTCAGATCTGGTCTGATGCATGTTTAGCTCCGGTCCACAAGCAAGCCCAGGAGACTTCCAGGAAAGGGCCAGAGTGCCTGCATGGGAGAGACCGGCTGCTGTGCATGCAAAGGCCCCAGGCGCAGTTCCTCGCCGCATCTTAGGTTGAGCCCCTGGTGAGCCAGGTATGAACAGGTTGTGCTTGTGGTTGGGTATGATGATAATCTATACTGCTTGGTGCCCAGATGGCTTCTGAGCAGTAATGAGCTGGGGGCTTCTGAAGCGCCGGCATTCGATTCCAGCTCTCCCTGAATCCCAAATTGGTTGCCATTGCTACTTTCTAGGCCAGGCAGAGAAGTCACATACGGCACATAAAGGCAATGCTTCTCTGCCCTATTCAAGGCTGGCCTTATTGTGATCAGGCAGAAGGAGGCAGTTGCTGCAAGCCAGTAGTTGCAGAGTGGTTAGGAGGAGGCAGAGCGCTCTGTTCGTGTGTGTGTGTGTGTGTGTGTGTGAGAGAGAGAGAGAGAGAGAGAGCGCTTTTCCAGAACTCATCAGTTAGGTTTGGATGCTGCCTCTTCATTCAGCTGCTACTGTCCTTCTGAACATGGAACAGGGCGAGGCACCATCTTGTTCTTTGCCTCAGGCAGCAAAATGTCTTGGGGTGGCTCTGACCTGTTGTCTCTGCCCGGCAGCTAGTTTTCAGTGGTATACAGCCCCTGTATGCAGAGGCTCCATTAATCTATCACGTCTAATAGGGGATGCAGAACTGGCACTGTTGGAGGTGCCACATAATACTTATGTCACCAGTAGTGTAGTGGCAAATTCAGAAGTGCAGGGTCCCTTCATGATAGTCACAGCCATACACCCCCTCCCCTTTTGCTGCTGTGTTGAGAATGAGATCCTTGTTAACGCCTTCTCCCACAGCAACAGACACCCCGAGGTGTCAGTCAGCATGAAAGGGGAGAGTGTTAGCTAATTAGAAGATTCTTCGCAGTGGCTGACATACCTCTTTTCACTCTGATTGGGCCCAAACAGCAGGAAAGGGCAAGGAAGCAGGTTAGAAGACTCTTCTGGGCTGCTAACACACTCCCTGTTCAGGCTGGTTGGCTCGTAGGATGCCGGAGAAATAGGGACCCTTCTGGGACCCTGCTCCCAAAAAAGCAAGGGGTCTAAGACCCCCTGAGACCCTGGATGACTACACCCCTGCATGACACACTTGTAAGAAATTGATCTTTTAACAGGGCAGCAACTTTGTAGGACTCTTTCTGGTGCCTGCTTAAAACATTTTTGTTTGGGCAAGCCTATCCAGACACAAAGATGTTGACATGTTTTGATCTCTTTTTAGCTTAGTGTTCATTTTAATAATCTGAATGTTTTTAATTCCTTGTCTTTAACTGGTTTTTTAATTGGTCATTTTGATGTCTTTTGTAAACCACTTGGAGGTTTAATTGCAATCAAGCAGTATATATATTTTCTTAAATAAGTCCTCCTCCCCTTCCAGGAATCTGCTCAGTCCTTTTTAAGGCCACGGAAACATGAAGAGAGCACCTCCTCATGACTGCAAAATTCAGTTCACCCCATAAACAAACTGTCTCTAAGGCTGTCAGTGTTTTTAGCCACGGTGGCGCTCTGCACATCAGCTTCCACGCTCTGCCTGCGCCACCCTTCTGCGTGAGCTAATAAATGCTTGACATTATGGAACCCCTTGGCGGGTACCTTGGGGCCTGCCCCATCCGTGGAGCCATTAACTCAATTTAAAGAATCATAACAGTTCTGACTAGAAAAAGCTGGTCATTTTGAGCAGGCAGATACAGAGAGCTGGGAGTTCCTCGCTCCGGAATCCAATACCTAAAATGCATTACGTCGGGGCGTTAATAGCTCCAAAAGCAAAGCTTTGATTCACAGCCTTTTCTTGCAAACTCCCTTAGTAAATCTCCAAAGAGCTTTTCTTTTACTCTGTCCCGACATGAAGTACCAGGGGGCACTGCGAGATTAATGGTGCTGGTGCCCGCCAGCAATGGGGCCCAGTGGGGTGCTTGGGAATACTTCCATTGGAGAGACAACCCCCCTCCTAATCATCCATGTTGGTGCAGTGCAGTGGTGCCAGGAAGGCCACTACACGCAAGACCACATGACGTGGCACTCTCCCCCTCTCTCCCCCCTCCTGTCCTTTCTATGTAAATCTGACCTCTCTGAATAGATTTGCCATCTGTCCTTTCCCCAAGTGTTGACAAGTGTTCCTAAAGAAGAAAATTGCTTCATATATGGAGGAACGAGAGGAAAAAGGTGTTCAGGCAGTGGCTTCCTCACAAGTAGCCCCAACCGATGTCAGCTCAAACAAGCTGCAAGAAGTGAAGGAGGCCACAGGGTGCTGGAAGTGGGCTATAAATAAATAAGGAAGTAAGTAAGTAAATGAAAACGAAGATGGGTGGGGCTGGTGAGATGAGACTGTCCAGTGATGACTTGTGAGTCTCAGAGGGAGTCTCTGGGGAGGGGGGCTAGGCCTTGGGGGAAAAGGAGCAGGCAGGTGGGGAAGGTCACCTTGAACTTGGGGGAAACAGGAAGTGGTTAGAAAGGGAAGGGATGGGTGAATTTGCCGTTCTCGACTTCTGTCTCTCTCCCCCCTCCCATATTTGCAGTCTTAAATTCAGCTTGCAACATTTCCGTATCATTTTGTGATTTTTCCCCTCACAAAAATCCATTGGCACTTTAGGGTGCCATACTCCTCATATGCACATTTGGGTAAGGAAGTTTTCCTAATACAATGCATCTTTGTTGTTTTCATGGACACAGCGCCTTTTTAGGCACTCTTCGCCCTAACAAAATGCCCATTTTTGGCTGGACAACTCCATCGCAAAATTCAGAGATGGGCGAATTTTGGTTTGCATGTTGTTTTGAGAACTGTGAATTAAGCAGATTCACATGACAACTGAGCAAATTCCTTCCCCCATCCCTAGGGAGGGGTAAGCTGCTCTGTCTCCTCCCTCTTCACCCCCCCCATGAGTTTGCCTTCTACTGATGCTAATATAGCGAAACTGCCTCGTGGTGGCCTCTTTAAGAACCAGGAGCTGTTCCTGTTCACAGGGTACTGGGACCCCTGAAATTTGTGCATATATATATGACATTGCAGGAAGATTGATGAGGAATTTGAAATCATTTGTGTTTAGTCAGGCATTGGCGATGGCTGAAGGGGTCTCTTCCTGGAGATCACTGGATGGAAGAATGTTTGTAACTGTTTTAGAATGCTTGTCTTTTTGTTGCTGTTAAGCTGTTTCATTGATATGTTTGCTGCCCTGGACTCCTTTGGGAGGAAGGGCAAGATATAATAATAATAACAACAACAACAACAACAACAATAATAAATTCGCTTCTTCTCTCCTACACCTTTTCTCCATTTGTTGCAATTTGCTTGATGCCCAAGCAAATTAAAAACCTACTGTTGTGAAGAAGTCAGGGCAGGATTGTTGAGGGAGGGGGACTCTTATTTAATATTTATTTTATTTGTTTCATTTATAGACCGCCCATAGCGAATAGCTCTCTGGGCGGTGTACAAAAAGGTTAAAATACAAAATATGACAATAAAATCAAACTACACACAACAACGTTATAAACAGTTAACAGTTAACAGTTAACATGCCTGGGAGCATAGCCAGGTCTTAACCTGGCGCCGGAAAGACAGCAGCGTAGGCGCCAGGCATACATCTTCGGGGAGGCTTCTTCTTGTGAACAGCCTGGTCCTTAACGGCACACAATGTTTTCCCTCTGGGTCGCGCCAAACGTAGCTTTGTTATTGTCAGGTTGTGTTCTTGAGTTGTGTCATTGGTATTGATTTTCCTGTTTGGAAAGGGTTATTGATTGCTGGCTTTATTCTGGACACCACCCATGCAGAGGGGCCTGGGCCGTGGAGGCGGCATTCGCAGAAGTATACATGGGGGGTCGTAGTCTGGATCTGTTTGCTATTGACAGCATTTTTACAGACATATAACAGCCCTTGTAGGTTTCTTTTTTTCAATCCACCCAAATGAATCCACAATGCACTGTCTAGCTTTTGCAGCCAAGCTCAAAGAATTGGATTGTTTGTGGCTTTGGCCATACAAAACCATTTCTGCCTAATGATGGCTGCCAGGCCACTGCCAGCAAAGCAAAAATATGGGCGGGAGCCAAGCCCCTTTCATTAGTTAAGTTTGATTGGGAGCCTGCCTGCCAATTTTATTTGACTATTTCTAAGTTGCCAAAGTCTCCTGGGAGGAGGCAGGGTGGATCACAAGCAACTGCGGCTCAGCTCAGTGTCCTGCCAGTATGGGGGGGGGGAAGAGAAATTTGGACCAGATTTTCCTGTGAACCTCTATAATCCTCACTTCCCAAAACAATCTGTGAACAAAGCACTGTCATCCTTAGCAATTTGCACTTCTCCAAATTTTGCAGTGCAGCCCTCCAGCCTCCAGAAAGGATGCATGTGAGAGGAAAGCGTGCATACAAATGCATAGATTAGTGACAATAACATGCAAAATGCATTATATTAGGAAACTTTCCTGGCAGAAAATGTGTATTTTGGTATGAATAATGTGGTAGCGGATGGCGTTGGGAGGGGAGCCACTGCTCTTCTGACTTCTGGCTGGTCGTGCTGCTGTTGCTTACTGAGAGGTAGAGCAGAGCTTGGAAAAGTTACTTTTTTGAATTACAACTCCCATCAACCCAATCCAGTGGCCATGCTGGCTGGGGCTGATGGGAGTTGTGGTTCAAAAAAGTAACTTTTCCAAGCTCTGAGCAGAGGCACAGGGGGAGGGGCATCAGTGAGGTTGGCATGAAGCAAACACACCGGCAGAAATGCCAGATTGGCTTTGCTGGCATGTTTGCACCGCATGCTGACCTCGCTGCTGCCTTGCCCCTTCCCCTCCGCCGTTTGATGAGTAGCAACTAACCAGAGGTGAGGTGAACAGCAGCAGGCACACCTCACTGCCCAGTACTGGAGAAATCTGAACTAAAATGCTGGGGAATTTTTGTGAGGGCTTTTTTAAAAAAATAATAATTGCAAAATGATGCAGAAATATGGCAAGCTGAACTGAAGATTGTAAAAATGAGAAATTAAAAAAAACACCCCAAACTGACAGATCCATCCATCCATTTCCTACCTTCCAGGGGTGATAATTAGTGCCACATCAGAGCCTTGTTGGATTTTTCTCCCTTTTTTCTCCCCCCCCCCTCCTCCATTGTTGACTGGCTCCTCTGTTTTTCCCCTTGCAGCAGAGTCCTTTGTTCTACTTGCTTGTTTGCCTGTAGGGCAACATTATTGCACCCAAGACAGGTCACAAAATCAAACCTTTAGAAAAAGAAATCAATAGCCAATAATCAATCACACAGCGATAAAAAAGCCAAGCAATTAAAGCATCGGATCACAGTAACAGATAAATCCATCAGCTGAGATTTTAAATAGTCTGGAACAGTTTAAATTTCTCTTCTTGCATCAGCAGCTATTTTGCTTTATAAGAAAAGAAAACAGTGAAGAGAAAACAGTAATTACTACCTCCACCCCCAGCATGGAACAGAAGCTGAGAAATTAAGAGCCAATTTACTACTTATTTCCCAGCTTCTGCTAGACAGGGTGTGATCAAAGGCGCAGAATCTGCAAAGTGGAAGTTTTTAATTAAAAGCACAATAGCCCTTAACAGTGCTTTGCCTGCCCAGAGGGATTTAACAGTCAGTCCCTCTTCCCAGGAAACTCTGGGAATTGTGGCTCTGCAAGGGGAATAGGAGAGCTTTCTTAACAACTCTCTTAACAAATTATACTTCCCAGGATTCTTTATGACTGCTAAAGTGGTATCATAGAGCTTTAAATGTATATAGTGCAGATGGAGTCTCAGACTCTGTTACAGCAAGGATCACTATTTGGGTTTATATGCTCTTTGTGGTCCCTCACACCAAGAGTATATGCACAGGGCACTTTTCTCTCCTAGTCTGTCTGCTGTCTGATAAATCACTCCTTTCCACACATGGGAAGCTGCCTTGCTCTGAGTCAGACCGTTGGCCTATCTAGCTCAGTATTATTTATTTATTACATTTATATCCTGCCTGTCTTTTCATGCTAGAAACCCAAGGCAGCTTCCGTATGGTTCCCAGGCGGTCTCCCATCCAGGCACTGACCAGACCTGACCCTGCTTAGCTTCAGCAGGGAGCTGGCATCAGGTGCCTTTAGACCGCAGCCTGGGACAGTACTGTCTGCACCGGCCTCCAGGAGCTCCCTAGGGTTTCAGGAAGGGAATCTTTCCTAGCTGTACCTGCAGATGCCACCAGGGGTTGAATCTGGGACCTTCTCCATGCAAAGCAGACCACTGAGCCATGGCCCTTCCCCACGAGGGTACAGACCCTCTTGGGGGTTAAGCTTTGCAGAAGGGACCCTCACCGTAGTTCCAACACCCTCAGAAGTTTGTGGGCATGTTGGCACAGGAAAGGGCATTCTCTTTGGCAGCCCCTAAGCCGTGGAATTCCCTCCCTGCAGAGGTGTGCCATCATGGCATAGCTTTCATTGAAGATGCACCTCTTTATCCTGGCTCTAGTGGTAGACCTAGATGGACCAATATTTCTAATATATATATATTAGGAGCCACCTGGTTGTTAATTGTTTTAAATGACTTTAATATCATGGTGAAGAGTGGGTTAGGAATCAATACTATGATAACCACCAATCTGGATGGCTTTAAATTTAGTTAGGTAGTTAGTTAAGACCCTCTGTGGTGCAGAGTGGTAAGTGGCGGTAACGCAGCCAAAAGCTCTGCTCACAGCCGGAGTTCGATTCCAAAGGAAGGAGGAAGTTGAATCTCCGGTAAAAGGGGTCGAGGTCCACTCAGCCTTCCGTGGTCGGTAAAATGAGTACCCGGCATACGCTGGGGGGTAAAGAAAGGCCAGGGAAGGAACTGGCAATCCCACCCCATATATATGGTCTGCCTTGTAAACGTCGCAAGACGTCACCCTAAGAGTCTGAAACGACTCGCACTACAAGTGCGGGGACACCTTTACCTTTAGGTAGTTAGTTGGTTAATTAAATGTATATCTGGCTCTTCCTCCCAGAAGGAGCCCAGGGTGGCAAACAAAACCACTAAAAGCACTCTAAAACTTCTTAAAAACAAAAAACGTTAAAACATATTAAAACAAAACAGTTCAAAAACATCTTTAAAAAGCAACTTTAAAAACATCTTAAAAACAATTCCAGCACAGACACAGACTGGGATAAGGTCTCTACTGAAAAGGCTTGTTGAAAAAGGAAGGTCCTCAATAGGCACTGAAAAGATAAAAGAGATAGTGCCTGACTAATATTTAAGGGGATGGAATTCCAAAAGGGTGGTGCCACAACACTAAAGGTCCGCTTCCTGTGTTGCGTGGAACGGACCTCCTGATAAGATGGTTTAGGCAAATTCATGGAGGGAGAGAAGGCCATGGATGGCTACTAGCCATGATGGTGATATTCTCCCTCCACTGTTGGCGGCAGCATGCCTATGAATGCCGGTTGCCAAGAAACACACAGGTGAGGAGAGTTGCTTCTTCGCTTTTGGAGGGACAATGTTGGCTGCCGCTGTGCTAGGGATTCAGATGCACCTCTGACATTAAAGGCTCTTTAAAGACATTCTGATCAAGGCTGGCTGGGCCTAAAAGACGTTGAATTCAAAGCCCCACTCCCTGGGAGGCCTCCAGGGCCAGCCAACAGTGTGCCTTCCAATATTGTTGGGCTCCAAAACCCAGAAAGCACAGATGGAGTTCAGGGTTGATATTTCCACTGTTTTCCCCCAATCTTGCTTTTTTATTCTGTAAGAGAGTCTAAAATGAATTTAGTCTTCCAGCTCTCATAGATTTTGGATCAGAACCAGAAAGCTTCCCCGCCCCCCCCCTTTCTTGAATGTCTGGAATTTTTTATTCTCTGTCTCATTCTGAAATCCCTGTATTATTTTTCTTTAAAAAACCTTCTTGTTAATATCATCACAAATCAATTTGAAATCATGTCTGCTGTCTGCCTAATATTTCTAAATAATTTATGATCAAGGGCTTAATTCTCCTGAGATGCCACCAGCATTAAAAGCAATTGCACATTCAGATCATGTTCCTTGTTAAAAGAAGTCAACACAAGCTCGTCTGATTTGTTCTCAGCTATATGGTGTGTGTATACATATACTGTATATATATATATATATATTGGGGGAGCAGGGAGGGCTGTACAAAAATATATGCATTCTCCCTTCTCAAAATTGAGATATTTCTCTTTGTGTGTCCAACTGAAGAATAAGTTGTTATTACTGAGGTTCTGCGCTAGACAGCCTGTTCCATATTGATGCTTTGGGATGTAGCAATATGTTAACACGGTGCAGAAATTAAACTGTTTACCATGCATTTTCCTCCCGTTGAGCTCCATTCATCACCAGCTTTAACTTCCATCGCCTTCCAATTACTCTGGTGGAACTGCACTGGCATCAGCTCTGAAACAATGCCTCTATTAAACAAGAGAGAGAGAGAGAGAGAGAGAGAGCAGGCACTGTCAATGCTATAAATAGTGTTTATTACTGGGTTATAATATTGCAATGATGGGGAGTTTTTAGGCTTAGATTCTCTCATAACATTGCAACAGTCTTTACTCTGACTGTCTCTCTTATACACACACACCCAGTTGCAGAAGATCATCTCTAGGATTGTAGCCGGTCCCCAATTCTAACTGGCAGGATTTTTGTTACTTGTATATATGGCACTAACAGTCCTTACCTTTCATTCATGCAGCAGCTCTGAAAGGTAGGCCTTTAATGGTCTCTATTTCCTTGATCTTGTGAGCAGGCAGTTGATGGCTTGCTCTGAATGCAAAGGTCCCTCTGATCCAGGATCCTATTTTTAGTGGTGGCTAACCAGACAGCTCCAAGAAGCCCACAAGCGAGGCAGGAGAGTACTCTCCTCTTCTTTGTCTGAAGTATCTGGTATTTAGGGGTAGACTGCTCCTGTACATGGAAGGTCCCTTTCCTCTGTAGTCCTACTGAACCTTTGGCCCTCCAGATGTTGCTGGACTACAACTCCTATCAACCCTGACCAATTGGCCATGCTATTTTATTCATTTATTTAAAAACATTAGTAAATCTTTTAATATTTAATATACCTCTTAAGTTGTGGACAACATTTAAAAAGTAAACAATATCATTTAAACAAAAATACAATATAAAACCACTGAAAGTTTTGATGTGTTATTTTGATTTATTATTACCTTTATATTCCACTTTTTCTCCAAGGAGTTCAACGTGGCATTTTTATCCTCACAACAACCCAGTTAGGTAGGCTAGGCTGAGAGATAGTGGTAAAATAGTAGCAGAGAACCATATAAAAACAAATCGAAACAGGAATTCAGAGGCTTCATAGAAACAAAAATGGGGTCTGATCTTATGGGTCATGGAAAGCCTGGGCAAAAAGGTATGCATTTTGCTAGATGTCTGACACAACTGACTGTCAAGGCTGACAGGATGGCAACAAGTCTTGTCAGCCCCAGTTGCCATGGCCAGTGGTTGGGGTGATGATGGAAGTTGGGAGTCCAACAACTTCTGGAAATCAAAGATACTCCCTTCCCCCCATTATGTGTGCCACCCTTTAAAAAACCCACCATCCGCTTAATTCAGTGGAGGCTGGTGGCTCTGATGTCAGTGGGGCAGTGAATCCACTCTGGGTGTTAGTCTGAACTTTCAAGGAGCTGTCGAAGGTGATTTTTGATTTCAGATTCTTGGACAGCTCCTTGAAAGTTTGGCTTAAAACCCGGAGCGGATTCCACTGCCCCACTGACACCGGGGCCACCAGTCTCCACTGAGTTAATTACGTGCTCCTTGAAGAAACACATTATTTCATCTGTCTTCAGTCTACAGCCAAACAGCTTAATATTATTAGAGAATAAAAACCCTCTCCTTCCAGACTCTCTGCACCATTCATAATTTCATCAGCTTCTGTTGCATCTTTGCCCTGGTGTGTGGCACTTCATCTCAAGTAAAAGGCCCCCAAATGTTTAACCTCTCCTTGAAGGGCAGGTGCTCCTACCCATTAATCATTTTTATAACTTCAGATGTTATCCCAGGAGAGCTGAAAGGAGGAATTAACAACCCTGGGGGCTCTTGACTCCTTAATCTTGCACTCCAGAATCAGTGGCTGTGTTACGAACAAGCAGGGCCTGTTCCCTCCGCAGGGAAGCCGCTTATATATCGCATCTGGGTTGGAATTGTTCTTAAGATGCTTTTAAAAATATGTTTTAAAGACATTTTAAACATCTTTCTAGGAGGAAGGGCAGGATGTAAATTTAATAATGAATAAAATACAGTAAATATTTATTTACTTATTTATTAGATTTATGTCCCACTCTTCCTCCCAGTAGGAGCTAAACAAAAACACCAAAAAAAATACTGATCCATGGGAGGGGAGCATATGGATCGGATGGCTGTTTCAATAATGCAAATCAATCGCCAACCCTTCTGAGAGGCACATGGTTGCTTTTGCACACAACGGGGGGAGTGCAACCCTTTTCAGCCTGAGGGCTGCATTCCCTTCTGGGCAACCTTCCAGGGGCCAGATGCCAGTGGTGGGCGGGGCCAGAGGCAAAAGGGGGCAGAGCAATGACTGTAGAACCAAGCTGACAGTCCCGAATCCAAATCTGCTGGGGAGGGAGGGGGGAACCTGGGCAGAGACTGCCCTAGGCTACTATGTTGTAAACTGACCCTTGGCCTTGTGGTATGGGGTGACAGATCAATTTCTTAACTAACTAGCTAAATAAAAGAAAAATATCCAGTTGCATCTTGCAAAATGGGGCTGCAGCAATGTGTGTGTGTGGGGGAAGAGACAAAAAAAGAAGCAACAGACAGGAGAGCCCCAGGGGGGGCAGAGAGAGCGAGAGAGAGCGCTGAGGTGACGCAAGGAAGGGAAGAGGAAGGAAGAGGGTGCAGTGATGCTTTGAGAAAGGGGAAAATCCCCAGGAGGATTGGAGACTTCCATTCCCGGTGAGCAGCACAGGAAGACGCAAGAGGTGAACTGCTGGCTTGCTTTTAGGGCCTTTAAAGTTTAACAAGAGGAAAAAAGACACCCCCACTCCACCCACCCCAACCCACTGGCTGCCTCCCCTCATAGTTAGGGGTGGGGAGACCTTGGGGTTACTTTGCTTTTTCAACAGAACTTCCTGAAACAATGTGAGAGCCGAAACGAAGATATCCTTTGAAATCCATGCTGAATGTTGCAATGCAGCTGTCCGGTCGAAGAATCTGGACAAAAAACCCACAGATGCATTATGTTAGGGCCAGGGCGGAAAACCTCAGGGGTGGGCCCTGAATGCGGCCCCCTGGGACTCTTCATGTGGCCCTTACAACTCTTCTTAGGCCCCATTCCTCACCCCCACCCCCAGCACTTTTGCCTGGCTGGCATGCGGAGAATGCCTCTTGTTCCTCTTGATGGAGAGATCACTGTGGCGAAGGGTTTGACTTTTGGGTGGCTGGAATGCACCACACTGGCATGCGGCCCCTTGAAGACTCCCCAGAAGGGAATGTGGCCCTTGGGCACCTTTCTGTACGGCCCCCAGTTCTCCTTGTCCCTTCCTCCAAACCATGTGCTCTTCTGCATCCCCCCGTCCCTTCCATCTCCTCCTTCCTTAGCCTCCCCCCCTGCCCCAATCTAGGGCCAGAGACTCCCCCAGTGATTTATTATGTCTTTGGGCAAACACCTTCTGCAGCAGCAGCAGCGTTAGTACAGACGCAAGGATATCACAGATTGCATCCCAACAAGTCTGCTTGACGGATTGCCTCTTCCACGTACACCGTTTTAAAACCCAAGGTCTTGTTCTCGACTATGTACAGTATTTATTAATGGGGAGCAGCCTGCAAGCCGCATAATGCAACTACCTCTGTGCTGGGGGTGGGGAGGGGAAAGAGAGGTGAGGGATATAAATAACCGGGTCATCCTTGAAAAAGGAAATGCCAGTAAGTTCCCAAGGAAACATTTTGCGGTGGATTTCACTTTTTTGGGGGGGGGAGGTGACTCGATGGCGTTCCTACCAAGTGAAGACTCTTCTCTTCCAGGGCTTGGCTTCCTTACAAAAGGGATCTTCTGGAGCTTTTGCTGTAGGCTGGAGAAAAGGGAGACTTGGAGCAGGCCTTTCCTTGCCTCTGAAGTTCACCTGACAGCCTTTCGGCCAGTCATTCTCTTCTTCAGCCTAACCTACCACACAGGGTTGTTGTGAATAGGGTCAGATTTGCCCATTTTGGTTTCTCTCAGTTTCCCATTTTCCCAAACAAGTCCAGTTCTCTACTTTTTTCAAGCAGGTTGTGATTTTTTTTTTAAAGTCCCCATGAAAATTCATCAGTATTTTAGTGCGAATTTCTCTATGCAGGCAATTTTGTTTACAACATTATGCAAGTAATTTCCCCTAATGTAAAGCATTTTTGTAAATTATTTTCCCTAAAATATGCACACTTTCCCTTAATATATACATTTTTGTATGCACTTTTGCCTGGTATACACATATTTGCAAAGCAATTTCCCCTCATACAATGCATGTCTGTATGTTATTTTCACTGCTATACACATTTTTAGGCCCACTTGACCCAAGTGCACATTACTGGGCTGGAGAACTGCATCACAAAAAAATTTTTTGGGGGGGAGTGCAAGTTTCAGAGGATAGCTGTGTTTTGGTCTGCGTGTTGTTTTGGAAAGTGCAAATCAGCTCAGCTCACCGTTAAATGTGAACTGAATCGAATTTCTTCCTCATCAGGTTGGCCAAAGTCTCAGAAGGCCTTTGCACTCTGGTTTCCTCTTGCTGTAGGCAGGAAGCCTTTATAACCAGTGATCTGTCCAAGGTTCTGATCAGCTCTGTTGCCACATTCACACTTTACATTTACCACACAATTATGACACTTAAAACAATCATGGCTTCTTCCCCCAAAGGATCCTGGGAACTGTAGTTTGTTCAAGGTGCTAAAAGTTGTTAGGAGTCCCCTATCCCCCTTGCAGAGCTACAATTCCCGAAGTTCCCTGAGAATTGTAGCTCCCGGAAGGGAATAGGAGGCCTGCTATCAACTCTCAGCACCCTTCACAAACTACAATTCCCAGGATTCTTTGGGGAAGCTACGACTCTTTCAAGAGGAATATTGATGGAATAAATGTATGTTGTGAACGTCTTGACAGCAAGCCTAAATACTGGTCCAATTCTGCTCTCTTGTCAAGGCTGGCCTTGCTGACCAAGGACTGCATCCAACTAGGTTTTACTCAGAGCAGATCCATTGAGATGAATGGACCTAAGACAATCATGTTTATTCATTTCAATGGGTCTACTCTGAGTAGGACTAGCATTTGATACAACCTCAAGACTTTCCTTTGCCCAAGACTTACTTTGGACTTTACCCACTGACACCTTACCTTGACAAATCTGATTTCTCCGAATTGGCTGCTTATCACTGGATGAAGCTGACTGTGGGCAGGTCAGGTGGTATATAAATGCCTTACCTGAAATGGTCTGTGGAGAGTCCCAAGGGCCACAAAGAGTGGACTGGAGGGCCGCATTCAAGGAACCTCAGGCTCAGGGGCCAAATGTGGCCCTCTAGTCCTCTCCATCCAGCCCTTAAGACTGCCCCAGGCCACTCCCTCTCTTGAGGCCACACCTCTCACTGGCTCTGTTCTGTCCCCCTCAGTGGGTTGTCTAAGTTCTACTCAGAGCTGAACCATCTCAGTTAGACATGTGCATTAATTTCAGTGGGCCTACTCTGAGTAGAACTAACACTGGATTCAAAACTGGCTGGGTTTTGCCTATCTTTGATCTGGGATAATGCCTCTTCCTTGAGTGGGTGGAGGATGGAGGTGTGTGTGTGTGGGGCACCCAGTAACCTCTGGCTTTTGCAAGGCTGGAATGTAGCCGCTGTCATATACCTGCTCCAGAAGCGCTGCCCACAAGGGAGGCTGACCATTGGGCTGAAAAATGTTCCCCACACCCGCTTTAACCAAAGAGGTCCACTTTCATCGCTTGTCATTTCAGCTGCAGCCATTGGACTTAATGATTCTCTCCCCCCCCCCGGTTGCCAAAGGGAGAGGAGTAATTTAAAACCTTGGCCCGGAGGTCACACTGCAACCCAGCCTCCCCCCCCCAATGTGCATTCTCAGCTTCGCCTGCCATGTCTTGACAGCACTCCCCCTTCGGAGCCCGCTTGCATTTGTGATTAAAACTGGTTTAAATGAACAAGACAGAGTCTCATGTACAAACTAATTTCTCCTCATGAGAGGGTAACAGCATTGATTTATATTATTCCCCATGAATGATTTTAATCAGGTTTTGTGAAGAGTGTTTTGGCAGCATTGCAAAGGAACCGGTTAACCGTAATGAGCCACCTTCACTCGGTTACAAGTTTTTGCAGGTAAAGCCTTGAATCAGGTGGCTGAGATGTGGGACTGACCCTTGCCAGTAAATGTGTTGCTGTTGCCCATATCTAAACATGGGTTTGCGTATGTATTCTGTGCCTGAACATGCAGAATGTGTTGCAAATTCTTGAAAACAAACATTCTAGATGAGGGGTGGGAACAGTCTTCCTGGCTGTTTCCCTCTATTGGCGATAGAAATGAGGAAGAAGTTCAATTTAGTTCACATTGAAAGCCTATCAAATTTGCACTTTCCAAAACAATATGAGAACCGAAATTCACATTTACAGTATTTGAATTTTGCAATGCAGTTCACCAACCAATGTTTACAAAAATGCATATTTTAGTGGAAAGTGTGCATTAAAATGAATATATTTGTGAAAATAACATAGAAAATGCATTCTATTAGGGGAAACAGCTTGCAAAAATGTGTACATTAGAAATGTGGAGAAAAATGAGAAACTGAGAGAACCAAAAGTGAGGGAACTTCCCATCCCTAGTGCATAATGTCCTACAGCAAACCTGCATAATGTATCCCAAAAGGTTTAATTAAAGAAAGGAGGTCATCTTGGGGACGATCCCCTTGAATGACTCGGATGCTTAAAATCTCCTCCCTGCCACTAAACAAGAGGATGGCTTTTTAAGTTCTTTGTGTGGGGAAGCAAGCAAATGCATAAGGCGTGCCTCTGTGCCCACTGGAGACCAGAGCAAAAATAAGCTGCTTAAACCAGAAATGGGGGCAGGCAGCTGGAGGTTTCTGTATAAAACATTGAGGGCTTGAGACTCACAGGAGGGGAAGGCAGCGGCTGAACGGCTCATAAATAAACCATCTCAACAAAGCTGTTTGCATGCAGTGATGTCTGCAAGGGAAGGGCTGAGTGATTCAGTGCAAGATCTATTTGTGCAGACAGGTGTGCATCTATCTATCTATCTATCTATCTACAAGCCCTTCATCAACCTGCTAAGGTGTCTCAAGGCCGTCTTTTTCCTGTTCTCCACCTTTCTTTAAAATAATTGGAGCTTGTGTGAGAGGATGTGGCGAAGGCTTCCAGCGCATCTGGGTGCACGTGTGTGTGTGTGTGTAGGGGGGAAGGGGATAAGCTCAAGGAGCTAGATCTGGTGAGGGCTTATTAAAAAAGAAGCTAAAAGTTATCTCCCTGGAATTTAGAGTGCAGGACAAAAGCCTTCTAAAGGGGGCTGTGCCAGAATCTGCCCTCCAATATCTCAAAGGGTTTCTTCCAATTTTCTTGCCCCCAGAATGGTTTAATAATCAAGCCTTCTTCCTAGGGAATGCTGGGAATCGTAGCTCTGTGGGGGAAACAAGGGTATCCTAACAACTTTCAGCACCTTTCACAAACTGCAGTTCCCAGGATTCTTTGGGGCGCTTTAAATGTACAGTGCAGACAGGGCCTTAGATTAACTGCAAGTTAAGGAAATAGTTGTTAGGCACTCAGGGTTTTGAGGTGAGCACTCTATTTATTTATTTATTTATTTCTGTAGTAGCTAAAATGTGAAAGTGAACTCCCTGGGCCATTTGCCAGAGCCCAATTTTCTCTTGGGTGATTCTGACTGTCAGGTGACGTAAGGCGGGTGACGGAAGGCGAGTGACGAGAAAGCTCTCTGCACATGCTTAAAACAAACCCCTCTTCTTCATTTATACCATTGCTGACTTGTGCAATTGAAAACAATTGCTCCGGGTTCCAACTAGGGGCCTGACAAAAGGGGCGTTCATATGTTACAGTCATGTGTACAATCTGTGTATACTTGTGCAGTTATTCACATGCAATGCTCACCGAGTGATTGTCTGCGTATCTGTGCACACAATGGTTGAGCAAAACAAGTGTACACTCTTTCACACAAACACTTGTATCTGTGTAGAGGCGCCTTGTTCCTGTCTTCAGTGTAATGTGTGAATAAGCCTAAAGTTTTCACTTGCAAACTGGTAAATCTCTTTTTGCCTTCACTCGGCTGATCTTTTAAGCAAACGGAGCCCTAATTTAAGCCCCAAGGACAGTTTCCCTCATTCAGTACACCTCCTGGAGCTTGATAATTCTGAATGGCATACAAATAATAGCCACCCTGGGCTGCACCTTCCCAAACTTTGCAAGATCATCCGTGCTCAGTTGTCCCAGCGAGTGACTGAACTTGAAAACAAATGCTTTCGATTTAATGGTCGGATTGCTTTTTTAGTTACATCTCAGAGGTGACTGGCAGAGGCAGGAGAGAGTGTTTAATGACCAAAGAAGCGGCCCTCATTCAATTTTCATTGCAATTGTGTTGCCAGCATGTTCAGTAAGAGAGATGGATGCCTTCTTGGTGATGGCTCAGAATACAGAACCAGGCCATTGGTGGTGGTGGGGAAGGCAGGAATTTTTTTTTGTGTAAACAACCCTGGAGTTCTTGGCAAAGACTCATAAACATGTAAGGAGAAATTACATGACTGGGTCCTAAAAGGCAGACTAGAAAGTATACATCAAGATATATTGTTAAACAGATGGGAGAGAAGGATATAAATTAATAAAATATTGTAATTATGTAAACAGGATGAATAAGAATAAATAAGGGAAAGAGGGCCCAGTGTGGGTTAAATGAAAACACGTCCCATTCAGTGGCCCAGAGTCCTTCGGGTCAACTATCCATCTATCCACGTTTTCCACACAGGATCATTGCAAGCTGCCATATATCACTGGCCCATCTAGCTCAGTATTGTCTACACTGGCTGGCAGCAGTTCTCCAGAGTTTCAGATATATGCAGTTTTGAGTAATGTACACAGTTTTGCAGGCAATGCTTCTTAATATAATACATTATTGTATGCTGTATGCTATTCACTAAGATACTCCACTTTCCCCTAATATATGCATTTTTGTAAGCACTGGTTGGTTAGAGAGCTGCATCGCAAAAGTTGGACAAGTGCAAGCGTCAAAGGATGGCTGTGCTTCGGTCCTCGCAGTTTTGGAAAGTGCGAATGCGATAGATTTGGCTTTAAATGCGAACTGAATTTAATTTCTCGCTCATCTCCACAGGCAGATAGGTTCATTTAGAAGGAAGAGAAGTAGCCCCTGACTGGTCTACTTCCAAAAATACAGAGATGAAGAGAGAAAGGCAGAGAGATGGATGCAACCCTAAGTGGTCCTCACAGCTGAAGGAAGAGGGGAGGCACCAGTAGCCTTCTAGAAATTCCAGATGATTCCAGCTACCATCATCTCTTGGTCTTTGACTAAGATTAAGGTGAAGACGTTGTTGTGATGGACATCCTAGGAACCCAGGATATGAGTCAATTTAAGTCCCTGTATATTAGGGGAAAGTGCGCATGAAAAGCAATACATTAGTGAAACTAACATAAAAATGGATTTATTAGAAGAAGCTCCTTGCAAAAATATGCACATTAGTCAAGCCTCCATACAAAAATGTGTTTATTAGGAGAAATTCTCACTAAAATGCTGAAGAATTTTCATGAATTTTCTTTTCTATTAAACTTTAGAAAGCATGAAAATTGGGAAGCTGTAGTGAATGCACCAGGGGAGTGGGAGACCTGACCTCCCTGATATATTGTATTGCCCTACAAATGTGTCAAAATGCAACACAATTTGGGTTGGTCTTTCACAGTCCAATCTACTTCCTGTATAGTTTGGAAGAATTTGGTAACATGTGCCTCTGAGCATATGGTGACTGTGTATGCATATTTATTTATTTGGTTAGTTTATATCCTGCCTTTTCTCCCAGAAGGAGCCCAGGGTGACAAATAACAAGCAATAAAACACTAAAAACATCTTTAAAACATTTAAAAAACATCTTTAAAAACATATTAAACAACTTCTTAAAAACAATTCCAATACAAGTAATTATGGGTGTATCATTGTTGAGATGGCTAAATCCAGTTTTGGTTTCTCTTCACATTAAAAAGGTGGGGAGGGGAATGAAAGAACGATTTATTTGTAAAATGAAAAACCTGCAAACACAGAGTGAAATATACTTCAAATAACTTACGACAGGTGCTTTAACACGGATAGATGGTTTGGGGAGACAGAATATATCTGGCATGAATCACATGCTGTGGTGGAAAACCTCAGTGCAATGGGGGTGCTTTGGAGGCACAATGAGACAGCCTTGTTGGTTCCAAAACTATTCAGTTCTGAGACTCACTCCTCCCACCCCTGCTGAATTAATATCGGGGGTTCCCTCACTTGAAAGGCTTACCTTGAGAGGCTGACTTTCAGCAAGTGTGTGAGAGACTTGGATTCACCCTTGGAGGAGTCTGCTTGTGGTGTTCCTGCATGAGTCCCTGTTCTGGATGTTATTAGAGTCGAGATCAGGGGGTGAGGAAATGGTGGCTTTCCAGATGTTGTCAGGACTCCAAATCCCATCACCCCCAGCCAGCACGGCCAGTAGTCAGAGAGGATGTGAGCTGGAGTCCAGCAATGTCTGGAGGGCCACAGCTTTACCACTCCTGGCCAAGCTGGTTTAGAATTGCTCCTACAATTGGGAGGGATGTAGCTCAGTGGCAGAGCATCTGCTTTGCATGCAGAAGGCCCCAGTTTCAGTCCCCAGCAGCATCTCCAGGCTGGGCTGGGAAAGACTCCTGCCTGAAACCCTGGAGAGCTGCTGCCAGTCAGTGTAGACAATACTGAGCTAGATGGACAGCAATTGTCTGACTCAGTATAAGGCAGCTCCTATTTAATCCAACCATTTATTCAGAGCCATGAGGACCAGAATCTTACTTTATGTTAAGGGGAATAGGCCAATAGCTCAGTGATAGAGCATCTGCTTTGCACGTAGAAGGTCCCAGGGACAGACCCCTTGCCTGAAACCCTGGAGAGCCATTATGCCAGTCAGTGTAGACAATATTGAGCTGGACGAACCAAGGGTCTGACTCAGTAAAAGGCAGCTTCCTATATTCCTATGTTGTGTCCTCAGCTGCTGGTCATCACAGGTACACTGCTGCTACCCATGGAGGCTTTACGTAGCTGTTATTGACAGGGACCAATTGCAATTGGCCATGCCTTTGTTTAGTCCTCCAATGGATGTTTCATTGGGTGCAGATATTTGGGGCTGGCAAAATTATCTGTAGGCAGGCTTTGCTGGAGAAGGAAGGGGAGGGCAAGCTCTTCTTTTGCTAGACCACTTTACTTCTACAATGCTTCCAGGTTCACAGGCAAGTGCCTTGACCTCTTTCCCAGAAAACTGCAGCAAAATGGGACAAAAGGGGAAACAGTCGATATACAAATACAATGGAATTGAGCTAATCACCTCTCCTGCATTTGATCTGAACATGCTATTTCTTCCAGGAGAGCTATTAGTCACAACTACGAATATAAAACACTTCTGATGGCTCTGATGAAAGAACAAGCTGAAACAAGGACCTGCTACCTTTGCCCTTTCTAGAGATCCTTTGTGGCCTAATTTCAAAATAATATTGTTCCCTGTTAATGATCAATAGCAATTACTAAGTCATTTATATCCAATAAAGTCTGCCACAGGAGGCCTGCATGATGCCGCCTGTATAAATTCGCACCACGAAATGGATTAATAAAGCATTATGATAAGCAATCTTGTTGCTGGTATGAGCACAAGTCTCAGGTGCTAATTGAAGCAATCCAGCAAAATGTCAATGGCTTTTTTCCCTCTTCCAGCCTATGAAATATTCATTAAAATCAGGCATTTGCATGGGAGGCAAATTGTTTATTTATGGCTTGTTATTGGACTTTTCTGGAAGGTTGTTCATGTTGGCTGCACTTGTGCACAGCGTTGGGAGCCCTTTAGGGTTTCTTTGTCACGAGGCCTGTCCTGGCATTAAGTTGTACACACCATCATGTCCCCCATTTCTTTTGAGGAAATGGCTCAGCGGTTAGCACATCTGCTTTGCATGCGGAACGTCCCAGATTCAACCCCCAACAGCATCTCCAGGCAGGGCTGAGCATGTTCCCTGCCTGAACATCTCCATTCCTTGACAGATGTGCGACTAATGGATTGTCCATGCCCCCCATTGCTCCAACTCTCTGTGTTTTTTTAAAAAAATATGCATTTATTAATGCTAATGAGCATGGCTCCAGAAACACCCCCTCCTTCCTGGGACTACTCTACTGGCTGTCTGCGGGGCGGGGGGTGTCTCTGGGATTTGTGAGGCTGTGCCTGCTTGCATTCAAGATGGTGATGCATGAGCCCAGTTGACAGCTCCATTTGCTCTCAGTGGAGGGACTTGTTGGACACAAGCTGCAGTCAAGCAGTCCCAGTGGGAAGTGGAGAAGCGAGCAGGAATAGCCGACTTTGCTATCAGGAGCCTTGGAGCCAATAACAGCAAAACCAGCCCTCGCACGCCTTGCTGTCTGCAGCATTGAGCCGGGCTAAACAGCTCTGCGCTGGCTGAAGAGCGGGATCCGCAGCACAGTGGCCAGGCCCGTCGTCCTTGTCTTTCTCTGCCCCTTGATTTAATTGTGGCTGCTGTAGGCTGCCCTCTATCAAACCGTCCTCAGGGCGGCCATTACAAAAAGCGAGAAGAGAAACACCCTGAAAAATCCCAGACAAAGTCTGATGCCGAGAGGCCAGTAGTCTTTGGCAATGACTCCTCCTCCATCGCCACCTTCTGACTGCTGGGGCAGCTCCAAAGGAAGGACAGGGGAGGGCAAGCACCCCATGGACAAGTGCATATCTGAGTGCTCCCTGGCCTTGTTTCCGTTCAGTCCAGCACGGAGCTGGGCGGGGGGAAGAGAGCTTCAGGACTGGGAGGAGGAGGAGGAGGGATGGGTGAATCTGGCAATCTCTGCTGCTCATTCTTCCAGTCTTGTGTGTGTCCTGTTTTTGCTTATATCTGCAATTTTTTAAAATGAAAAAAAATCTGCATGAAAATTCACACACATTTTCATGTGAACTTCTCCTTATATGTACAGTGAAGATGCTGAAAGCACCTTGGATGGCTCCTTGAAAGCTTGGACTAAAACCTTGAGTGGATTCACTTGCCCTGCTGACATCTGAGCTGCCAGCCTCCCCTGAAGATACACATTCACACAATGCTGTCTCCTAAGGAGTCAGAGTGGCAGCAGCGCTCCAGGGTTTTAGGCAAGGGAGATTTCCAGCCCTTCCCTGAGATGCTGCTGGGACTGAATCTGGGACCTGCATGCAAGGCCATTGCTCTACCTAATGTATCCTTTTTTTGTTTTGCGAGCAATTTCCCCCAAATAAAATGTATTTTTGCATGTTGTTTTCACTAATATGCTCATTCATGTGCATGTACCTTTCACAAATAAACCATTTTTGTGGGGGCAACCTTTGGTTGACAAACTTCACTGCAAAATTAGAAGCAAGTTTTGAAGGATGGCTATGTTTCGGTTCACATATTGATTTGGGAAATGCGAATCAGGGAGGCTCACATTAAACTGTAAACTGAACTAATTTCCCTCACAGCCCTAGCTGGAAGATAGCTTATGACCTCCAAGTCATTTACATTCTCCTCTCATCCATATTTTAACACAATGCCGAAGTTGGTTACTATGATCCTATCTGCACGACACATCTAAAGCGCTATGATACTGTTTTAAACAGTCATGGCTTCCCCCAAAGAATCCTGGGAACTGTAGTTTGTTCAGGGTGCTGATAGTTGTTAGGAGACCAAGACTCCTATCTCCCTGCCAGAGCTACAATTCCCAAGATCCCCCAGCAGAAGGGTTTGCTTACTAAACCTTTCTGGAGGTTGTAACTCTGTAATGCGGTTTCCTAACAGCACTTAGAACATGACTAATTTCAGTGGGTCTACTCTGAGTAGAAAGTAGTTGAATAAACTCTTCAGTTCTTTTTTTCAACATTTGTGGACCGAGCTGGGTTTGAATGTTCCTGCAGGTAAGGAACTAGGAACGAGGTTGCCAACATCATACTGTTAGTTTAACAGGGCTGCTTACTCCCAAACATGTACTATGAGCCAGAATTGCAGATTTAATTGTTTCCAGAACAAACAAGGCTTGTTTACTCAGAAGTAAACCCTCTTGTGTTCCATGGAGTTTATTCCCTGTTAAGTGTGCACGGGACTGAGAATACCCCTCAAAACAAAATCATAATATAATCAGTCAAGGGAAGGAAATGTTTTAAACACCAACATTTAAACTCTGCTAGACTCCTCCTTGGTAGGTCTTACACAATCTTACCCACGCCCCTTAATAAAGGCTACAATAAACCATCCTTGCTGCAGCGGGGGTGTGCCTGCAACTTTGCTTGAAACTCCAGCTGAGGAAAGGGTGAAGCGAAGTACACAAGTTGAAGAATACTTGAGACACCCTCCACTGTATAATATTGGAGAAATCAAGCAATCATTGGATTTCTTTTTTATTGAAGGGGGAAAGGAACTCTGCCTCCCACCACCCCTCCTTGCTTTGGTTTGGTCCACTGATTTTTAATCTCCTGAAGGTGGGGCTGCAAGCTCAGATGCAGATGGGCTTTGCGAGGGGTTGGTGGTGGGTGGAAGTGTGCTTGCTGCAACAGGCTATGAACTATACTAGACATTTCTAAACATTTCCTTTGCTCCTCTAATTATTTTAGGAGCTAGGAGGGTGTGTTTGGGGTGCGTTGCTCTGTTTAGTAGGGTTTTTTGACTTCCTTTCTCTTTGCCTTCTGGCAAAGTTACAAGCTATACCTATTTTAGTAAGGAAAGTTTGTATTGCAGTGTGGCTTTAGTGGTGGGTAGGCATCCGCATGGCAGACAACCACAGCTATTGACTTAACACTTGAATTTACTGTTTCAAAAAGTTTTCATGGGAAGGTGTTCCTTCCTAATGTTAATTGTATTGGGGGACTTACAGAGGAGACATGCAGACAACTGCAATGTTTTGAATCTTTTCAAATCAGCGGTTATTACTTTTTTTTCTATCGGGAAACTCAGGACTGTTTGTAAGATTATATAGGGGGGGAGACTACTGATAGGTAGGCAGGCACACTGATTGCACCCAACAGGACATGTAAGATCTTACAGCAGTGATGTAGATGGCTTTGAAACAAACTCCCCGAGTAAAACAAGTGCTTAATCTTCTTAAAGAACTAACAATGCCTTTCAGTGAACTCCACAAATGCAGTGTCATTGGCTTCTCCTCTCTGTCAATTGTTTGGATCCCAGCTGGTCCTTATAAGAACTTTGTGACTATAAGAACTGCCACTAGTGTTTTCTTCCCTCCTCCTCCTCTTTTCCTTTTGTGCGGTGTCCTTTACAGTCTAACCCTTAGGGCAAGAACTTTGTGTGTATGTTTTAAATTGATCTGTAAGCAGCTCTGGGAGCCTTCTTTGGCTGCAGAGCAGAATTTAAATGTTTTAAATAAATTACTTTTCAAAGTTGAAGGGTAAAACCCAAGAACAAAAACAGATTCTAAAAGGCTGCAGCCTATTTAAAAGGCCCCGGGGTAATACAAAGGGCTTTGCTTGGCACTGAAAAGGCATTAAAGGAGGCACCATGAGAGCCTCTCGAGGGAGGGTATTCCACAGCTGAAGAGCCACCAATGAAAAGGTCCTTTTGCCAGCAGCATCTCACTCGGTGGTGGTGATTTCTAGGGAAGGGCCTCTGAAGATAATTCCAGGAACATGCTAGGCACACTTAGTCACAATCTCTCAGGCTAACCTATCTCACAGGGTTGTTGTGAGGATAAAATGGGGAGGAGGAGAGCCATATTTGTACACTCCCTTGATTAAAAGTAAAAATAACTAAATTACTAAAACAACATTATTATTGCTTGAAGGACTGATAAATAAACTGAGATTCCTCCTCCTAAAGAGCTCTCTCTTCAGCCTACGCTTGAAGTTCAACATGCAAGGTGTTTTTTCCACTCTCACCCGCCCTGGGCCCATCTGTTTGCAAAATGTAGCATTTGGTCTGTAAATCAGGCGGCTGCTGCTGCAGCATCTCATCTCCCCCCCCCCCTAGCAAGCAGAACAAAACAATAACTTTGCACCAGCAGCTGAAAACACCTTCATTTGTCTTCATAATAGAAATGCATGCCTGGGGATGAGTGTGTGTGTGGGTCACTTTTCAGTTGGCCTAGCAAAGTGGGTGAAGAGTGCAAAAAGCTGCAAGTGGAGGAGTTCAAATGTTGTCTCCAACAGTTCCCTCTGGAAATACGGATGGGAGAATTGACTGATTCTGGTTTCTTCAAAAAGAGACCTCGTGGAAAAAATCCAGCATTTTTTTTTAAAAAAAAGCCCTCGCAAAAACATCCAGATGTTTTGGTGTGAAACTCTTTCGATGTACACATTTTTGCAAAGTAATTTTGCCTAATATAACACATTTTTGGTAGGTCATTTTTCATGAATTTATGCATTTGTATGCTGCCTTTCCCACAGGATATGCATTGCCTGGCTGGAAAACTGCATTGCAATATATGGGCATAAGCAGTTTTTTGGGGGGTGAAAAATGAGGTGCTGGTATTCATACTTTGATAGAGGACTGGGGGTGCCAGCACAAAATGGCAGGCATGCACAGCAGACAAAGGGGCGTCAGTACTCTGTATCGGTGATTACTGGCGCTGTCGCACACAAAAGCCTTGGGCATAAGAAACCTTTGGATGAATCTTCTCAGGGTTTTAGCAAATTTGGGGAGTGGGTGGGCCAAGGAACCATGTTGCATTGACAATGGACCCAGACCTAAGAGACAAGTCCTGCCTGTAGTTCCACAACCTTGACTCTGCTCATCCTTTTCTGGCTCCTTTGTGTTGATGGGGGGGGGGAGAGGAGAAGTCCCTGCTAAGCTATTTTGGAACTATCCAATTTACTTTCCAGCCCCAATCGATCCCCGTCTTTGTGCTCTGGATTGCTTTCTCCTTCCCAATATTGTCAAGAGTCCTTGTGTGGCGGACGGCATGTTTTGAAAATGTCACAGCCTATCACAACATGGCCAACAGAGCTGCCTTTGAGGGGGGATGCTTTCTTTAGTCTGTCAGGCCAGACAGTCCAGCTGAAATGCATTAACGGAAGAATAGCAGAGACAAAAAGAATCAGAAATGCTTCTGCTTGCTTCCCTGAACTGTTGGAAGTTCAAGAGGGTGGTCCGTTCACAGGATCCAGTTCGTTGCCAGAAGAGCGTGTGAGGGAACGTTGTGTTATCTCATCATGATATAGCTTCACTTCCAAGTGTGTGTCAGCCCCTCTCAGACCTTATGACTGTCAGGGAAGGCTCTCTTGGTGGTGCCTCCACTGAGTTCTGCCTCGTTGGGGGTGACCCGTGACAGGGTTTTCTTGGCAGTGGCCCCCTCCTTCATGGCATGCCCTCCCTGGTGAGATGTGACCATCTCCCTTGTCGTTAGACTTCAGAAGGATTGTAAGTTGAGCAGTTAATGGATATAATAGCCAGATTATGCACAAGGTGGGCAAATCTATCCATTGTAGTTCTCTCAGTTCCAGCCTTAAGTTTGGCTTTCCACATCAGTTTGAGGGTTTGTTTTTTAAAAAAATGCCCCCATGAAAATTCACCTGCATTTTACTGCAAACGTCTCCTAATATACCCATATTTGTATGCCATTTTGCTTAACAGACACATATTTGCAAAGCATTGTTCACTAATATAATGCATTATTATGATTTGTTTATTTACTTATTTATTTATTAGATTTATATCCTGCCCTTCCTCCCAACAAGAGCCCAGGGCGGCAAACAAAAGCACTAAAAACACTCTAAAACATCATAAAAACAGACTTTAAAATATATTACAATAAAACGTCCTTAAAAAGATATTAAAACAGGACATATTTTATAAGACCTTTTAAAAAAAAAAACCTTTAATAACATCTAAAAAAGTAATTCCAACACAGACACAGACTGGGATAAGGTCTCTGCTTAAAAGGCTTGTTGAAAGAGTCTTCAGTAGATAACACAGATGGCGCCTGTCTAATTCCAAAGGGTCGGTGCCGCTACATTAAAGGTCCGTTTCCTATGTTGTGCAGAATGGACCTCCTGATAAGATGATACCTGCAGGAGGCCCTCACCTGCAGAGCGCAGTGATCGACTGGGTATATAAGGGGTAAGACGATCTTTCAGGTATCCTGGTCCCAAGCTGCGTAGGGCTTTGTACACCAAAACCAGAACCTTGAACTTGCTTGTATTTTACTAATATGTGTGTGTTTCTGTGCACACTGTACCCTAGTGTATGCATTTTTGTACACATCACTTGGCCAGAGAACTGCACTCCAAAATTAGAAAATGCAAATTTTGAAGGATGGCTGTGTTTTGGCTCTCACTTTGTTGCAGAAAGTGTGGATTAGGCAGGTTTGCCATTAAATGCTAACTGAACCGAATTTCTCCCACATCATTACCCATGCCTCATGGCGCATATTATAACAGAGGGAGCTCAGTTGGTGAATGCCTGCAGGTTTAATGCAGGCACATCCTTAATGTGTGTACGCATACACACGCACATATATGTCTGGGACCTAGATGAATTTTTGACAATGTGGACATGCATTGCCAAATCCATGGATCCTTATGTGACAATGCAAATTACAGGGACCCTGATCTAGATTGGGACCCTAGTGTGTGGGGCAGAGCAGTCCCCAGAGCCTACATAAGAACATTAGAAGAGCCTGACTGCTGGATCAGGCCAAAGAGGGTCCCTGTAGTCCAGCACCCTGTCCCCACATAACCCTGGAGAACCGCTGCCGGGCAGTGTAGACAATACTGAGCTAGGTGGGCCAATTCAGCGTAAGGCAGCTTCCTATGGAAAGTGGATGAAGATACACTGAAGGGCGGTGCTAATGACCAGCCTGTCAGTCTTCGCAAGACCAACAATGTGATGGTGTCAGAGTTGGGCCAGGAGTGTGTGTTTCTGCGTGCGGAAGGATTTGCCTCAACTCCTGCGGCATTTCCAACTGCTCGGGGAATGTTGTGGCCCTGGTGCTCATCACTCTTCTTATTCTTTTTTTATTCTACTCCTCTCCTTTTTTAAAAACCTGAAAGTCCTTTCATGTCTGTGGCTGTGTTTCCCTGCCAACGGCTTCCGGCGGGGGAGTCAGGCAGGAGGGAACTCCACAGGGGGAATTGCATCCATTTGAAGGGTGTGTGTGTGTGGAAAGGGAGGCTCTCCCGAAAGGAGGTGGGGAGGGGGAACAGAACTGGGCAGGGACATTTGGGGGGAATGTGGGGGTGTGAGAGAGGGGAAGGAGGCCAGCCTGGATTTGCACATTCTTTCTTTCTCTTTTTCCTTGCGGTTAAAATCATTTGAAGTCTGGTGGACAGTCAAAACAGAAGAAAGTGTGCCCCACATGTGATGCCCCAGGCACCACATTGACTCCACTGTCACGAGCAGTGTTTTTAAAAAAAATCAAATAATGGGTCTGATGAGCCAGTTTTGGCCTCCTTGATGGACATCTCAATTTATGTATCCCACCTTGCTTTATTTAATTATCTCTTTTCCCCACATCCTCTGATTAATCCAGTCCTGCAGTAGCTTTGCTGACATGGAGGAAATGGATAGAAAAAAGTTTTTCTCCCTCTCACACAACCCTGGAACTCGGGTGCATCCAATGAAGCTGAATGTTGGGAGATTCAGGGCAGATGAAAGAAAGTCCTTCTTCGCACAGCACAGAGTTAAACTGTGGGATTTGCTCCCAGAAGAGCAGGCAGTGACGGCCACCAGCTTGGATGGCTTTGACAGAGGATTAGACAAATATATGGAGGTTAAGGCTACCAATGGCTGCTAGCCATGATGCCTATGCTCTGCCTCCAAAAATATGCATTTATTGGGGGAGAGGGGACATGTTATTTGGTTGAAGATCTATATTGCAAAATTCAGGTAAGTGTGAATTTCAAAGGCTAACTGCGGTTTGCTTTGCACATTGTTTTGGGAAGTGTGAATTTTGCAGGTTTGTATTAAAATGGGAGCTGACCTGAATATCTTCCCCCGTCCCTCCTCAATGCAACATGAATGCCAGGCAGAGGAGAAGTGACGAGGTACCCCAAAATTGTGTTGAAAACAAAGAGGAGATGAGTCAGTAGTGAAGAGAAAAGGAGAAGGGAAAGATAATGATATTTCAGATGAAATATTTATCGTCAGCCAAAGAGCTCTCTCTGTCTCTCACTCTCCTGATGTGACTCATGAACTCTTTAGCACTCTGCAGCCCATTAGGTGCTTGGTGTAATTTTCACACCATTACAAAAAAGCAGCTTGTGGGGAAGCTCTTCCCTCTCACCCCAAATTGCTTTCTTTGTGAAGGCAGGGGAAGTGATCTTGCTCTGCCTAGCTGCCTGCATTGCAGAATCTGTGGCAGGCAGCAGCAGCAGCAATGCTGACTGACACTCCTGGGGTCTTAATAAAGCTGTCTTGGGTCAGCAGGGACAGGATGTTATCCATACAGGCTGGAGAATCCCTCTGGGACAAGCCAGGGGTGCTGTGTGAACAAGTGGCCCATCTTCTGCCAAAGTGGCACTTTCCAGCACAGGTAGAGGCGCCGTGTTGTCTCGCTTGCTGAGAAATGATGCAAGGCGTCTCCAGGCACAACAAAGCAAGGGCAGCTGTCCTATTTGCCGCTACTGATGTGACACGTCTCTGCTGGAGTGACTTATTTCAGAGGGGCGGCACCCTCGATTATCCTTGATTTAAGAGGTTTCAAATGTATGTGTTCCAGCCATTAGGACTGGAGACATTTAGCCCCCCCCCCCATTTCCTGTGATGCGTACACAGCTTTCTTTTGTCTTACTATGGTTTCTGGTCAAACAGGCTCTTATTTTTATTCTTGATGTTTGTTGCTGTTATTCCTTCTAATTGGCACTGGTTAAGCCTCGTCTTGAGTACGGCATCCAGTTCCAGACATTGCACTTGAAGGATGCAGACAAACAGGAATGGGTACAGAAGAGGGTAGCAAGGATGAGCAGAGGACTGGAAACAAAGTCCTCTGAGGAGAAATAGAAAGAACTGGGCAAGTTTAGCCCGGAGAAGAGAAGACTGAGTGGAGATATGATAGCACTCTTCAAGTACATGAAAGGCTGTCACATACAGGAGGGCTGGGATCTCTTCTCGATCGTCCCAGAGTGCAGGACATGGAATAATGGGCTCAAGTTGTAAGAAGCCAGATTTCGACTGGACATCAGGAAAAACTTCCTGTTAGAGCAGTATGAGAATGGAACCAATTGCCTAGGGAGGTGGTAGGCTCTCCTGCACTGGGGGCATTTAAGAGGCAGCTGGACAGCCACCTGTTGGGGATGCTTTAAGCTGGATTCCTGCACTGAGCAGGGGGTTGAACTCAATGGCCTTAGAGTCCCCTTCTAACTCCATGATTCTATGAAATAGATGGTTATTATTTACACAACCTGTAAAAACATTTATTGTGCAATCCTATGCATATTTCTTTATTTCTTTATTTGATTTATAGCCTACCCTTCTTCCCAGCAGGAGCTTCTGTTTACTCAGAAGCAAGTCCCAATGTATTCAATAGGGCTTACTTGGACAGGGAAGCATGCACAGGACTGCAATTCAGTGACAACGAACTTCACTCAGCCAATCCAAAATTCAACATCATGCCACTTTAAGCTGTTTTGCAACTGCTTTATACTTGTTTTATGGTTATTGGATTTTAAATGGCTTTATTTCTTGTTGTGAGCCTCCTTGGTTTCCAACCCTACCTCACAGGGTTGTTGGAAATATTCCATATACACACACACTGGAGATGCAAAAATACATATACCCCATATAACAGTTTATTGTCAAAACCAGTTGACCATTGCAGAACATTTTTTTAAAAAAATAAGTATTAGTTTCCTACCAAATAAAAGCAGTGACACTTAAGAAGTTGCACCCCCCACATTCTTTTTAAAAAAATGAAAGCTAAGAGTCCAGAGATTAAGGTGACTCACCAGGAGACCTGGAGAGGACCCCCAAAAACCAGAGTCTCCGGGCAAAAACCAGAGACCTAACAACCGTATATGAAACGGAGGAGCTGTGCCTGTCTTTAGGCCAAGGGTGGCCCTTTCAGGATGCAAAGCTCTCTCAGGAGGGTGGAGTCGGTATTCTAGAGTTAGAGCTATAAAAGGCCTCAGCCCAGTCCCAATCTTGGTTGGGGCGAGTTGCTCAGTCGGACCTGTCTCTAGTCAGGGGCTACCTTCGACCAGCCTGCAGCCTTGCTGCTTTCTCAGTGGAAGAACGCAACACAAAGCAACTACAAATGTCAGTAAATTAATGTCAGTAAATTACACACACACACGCACACACAAATCCGGAGAAGGCAGCGTGTTGTGTTCTGATCTGTCAGCAGGCTTGAGAATGTCGGATTGGGCTAGTCCTCTGCCAAAAGGTGGGCTGAACAAATTCTTTCCCCATCCCTCCTGGCTCCTCTTCAGGGCTTTTGGTGCAAATAGGACCTCAGCTGGGCCCAGTTCTTGTTACTTCAATTCACACACAGAGAGAATGATTTAAGCAGGGTTTTAGGCGGCTGATCTAATCATTACCCACATTTTCCATCTTTCCACCAGTCTCCTGAGGCAAAAGGCAAAGTCTGAGCCGATGAATATTTAACAACTGATTGGTGTGTGGGAGAATCCGTGCCACCCCATCCTCTGTGCTAAAAACCACACCAACTGTTTCACGTTCTGCCTTGTGTGTCTGCGTGCAAGCTCCCCACAACTCTGCAACATTAAAAAAAAAGGGGGGGGATTCCTGCTCCAGCCTCCTGACTCCCAAGGGAGTGTCTCGTTCTGCCACCTCATCATCAAAATTTGCTGCAGGGAGAAGTGGAAACTGTTCCAAGCAAGACGTCTCCTGCTGCGTGCCAAATTGTTAGGATGAAAAAGGCTAGGAAGAGTGTGTTGTACCTAGCCTGGCTGGCCCTGAATTCCTAGCCAGCTTGTGCACATCCAGATTCCTCCAAGTGCTCTGATCCGTTCCCCCGCACCTCCTTCCCACCCCCCCTTAAATATCACAAAGTTGTTGAGAATGAACTGCAGTTGAAAGAAGATGAGGCAAAAGGCATCAGAGAGGAGACGTCAAATCTGGTATGCAGTTAGCGATGTTTTGCTAGATGTGCTGTTGGGAGAGTTTTCTTGTGATGAGATTCTACAATATGGGGAACCTCAGGACACGCCAGTCCCTCAGGCCACACCCTTCACCTGCCCAATTCCACTTAGGAATGGGCAAACCTGTCAGCTTCGGTTCTTCCTGTTCCTCAATCCAATCATAAATTCAGTTCATAGTTCCACATTGGTTTGTGGGTTTTTTTAAAAAAAGCCCTCATGAATTTTTTTTCAGCATTTTAGTGTGCACATCTCTACCTAATATATAATTTTTGTATGCAGTGTTGCTTAAATATGCACATTTTTTTCCTAATATATGCTAATAGAGTCTGAAGAACTCTATTGGTGACTGATCAGGAAAAAGATCTTGGAATGATGGTGGATAACTGAATTGTTCACCCAGCCTGCAGCCTCTGTGAAAAAGGCAAGTTCCATATTAGGGATCATTAGGAAAAGGACTGAAAACAAAATTGCCGATATCATATTGACATTATAAAAAATCCATGGCATGACTGTACTTGGAATAATGTGTACAGTTCTGGTCGCCTCACCTCACCAAGGTTCTTGTAGAGCTTAAAAATGTTCAGAAAAGGGGCAACCAAAATGACCAGCTCCCCTGTAAGGAAAGGCTACATCACGGGGACTTTTAAGTTTAGGAAAAAGGCAAGTAAGGATGTGTGTGTATCAGATTATGCATGGTGCGCTGAAAGTGGATAGAGGGGATTATTTTGGTCCCTTCATAATATTAGAACCCAACAGGGCCATCCAATGAAGGTGAATGTTGGAAGATTCGGGACAGCCCAGAGAAAGTCCTCCTTCACGCAGTGCAGAGTTAAACTGTGGAATTCTCTCCCGCAAGATGGTAGTGATGACCACCAACTTGGATGGCTGAAAGGCATTTAGACAATTCATGGAGTAGAATGCTGCCAATGGCTGCAAGGCATGATTCATCTGGTATGTCTCTGAATGCCAGTTTCTGGGCTCCATGAGCAAGGACAATTGCTGTTGCAATTGAGTCTTGCTTGTGGGCTTTTTCCCATTTGGGGCATCTGGTTGGCCACTGTGAGAACAGGGTGCTGGACTAGATGGTCCCCTTTGGCCTGATTCAGGAGCCGGGCTCTTTTGAGGCTCTTAACTTTAATTCTGCCCCCAATCCTATGTTCTGCATTCCCACAGAGCCTCAGTGTGCACAGAGCCCTAGCAATTTCCCAAGACAGGCTTTAAGAATTATACTTTCTCCTTACACTAAATCCAGACATTATCATTGCGCTGGAGCCTCACTGTTTCTCCTGGCTTCATAACAGACCAGCTTTTTAAATCAGTGATGCCGCTGGATTTTAAAACTCCCAAATTGGGCCTTCTCTGGGGAATCTCTTTCTGCTGTTAGCATATGCATGGATGCGCACTGTTAAAAATATATTTACTTTCTTTTTTTGCAAGAAAAAAAGCTCCATTTAGAGCTTTTGAGCAGGGATGTGCCAGACTTTAAGGGGCAGTAGAAATCGGGCTAAGGTAAAACCCGCCGTCTAGGTTCAAGTTCTCTGGGGGCAGAGAGTGAAGGCCTCCCAACCAACCCATATCGATGATATGATATATCCTGTACCATTTAAGCACTAAAGCTCCCATACAGAGCCTCCCTCAGTGGATTATAACCATTTTTATTAAGCCCCCACAAATGCCCATAAGCAGAAAGGTGATAAAGTTAGGAAGCTTTGGGGGCTCAGAATTAAAATGCACGGCTTATATATTGGCATGGCAAAGCCTCTTGCCATGTCCTCCTGGCAGGTCATCACAGCTGTAAACCACGCTCCCTTCTGCCTGCTCACCCAAGGAAACAAAGGCACTACAAGGATTTTTATGAGCAGGCCTTGTTATGATTGCTGTTATTCTGTGGCACAAGGCAGTCATAGACTCTGAATACAGGGCCCCCAGCAGCCGCCTGGGAGCAGCATTTTGCACCAGCCACAGTTTCTGGACACAGCATATCCATATATCACACACTGAGGGATGTGACGAAGGCATATGTGATGGCTGCCTGATCCACTTTTTCCTAGAATGGCACAGCCAGCTAGGGATGTGGGACAATTTCAGTCCATCCCATGCCCTTAATTGGGACTCAATCCAACAGATAACAATTTGTATTTGCCTTCAGTCTGTGAGTGATACGTAACTGATTACATCCCCTCCCTCCATTTGCATTCTGTTTCCTTTTAATTGAAATGAATGGGGCGGGAAAATGCAGTGACAATGTAACTTACATAATTCATAATGTGAACTGTGTAAGTTGCATCATTTTGCCGCAGTGGACAGCGAGACGCATATTGTTGCTTTTGGCAGAAGATGAACTGCAGCGGGATAGAAGCAGTGCTGCATGCAAAGGAAAGCGAGGCCTTCTGACATTCCTACAGCTGGCACGCTAGCCAAAGCTTGAACCAAGGTGCTCCTAGCCACAGTTGCCACCAGACTATTGTGGAGAAAACTGGGTCTGAGAGCTTCCCCCAACGGCAAACTTGGTCTTTTAGAGGCTGTGTCCCACCTGATCCAAAACAGGCTCCATCACTAACCCTGGATCATTTTTCCTATTTGACAATGCCACACCCGTCTTGTCTGGATACAATCTCTTCTGTTTGTACAGCTCACTTCCAGCTTGGCACTGTCCCCTAAACCTCATCCAGACCTGCCCTGCCATGGTCTCCCTGGAATCAAATGGAAAAGAGAGGTGGAGCTGGGGGGCATGTTACTTCATTTTTAAAAAAAATGATGTCAAGTTCCCTGCGCTTGGCAAAGCAGGCAGAAAGAGCCTCAGGACTTGTTCATTGCAATTCTCATGCCAGGATGTGTGATGGTGGTTTTCAGCTGCCTCTGGGATTTCGTGGCTCATGGTCCTTCCGCAGAGGAAAATCAGGAGCGTTCCTTCCAAGCTCCAAATGTGTCATTTTCCTCATTGAGGCTCTGCTGAATTTTCTTGGTACTGGGAGGCCTGTGAGCCATGCGGGGCCCACGTCAGAGACTATGGGGAGAGCAGAAAGCCACATTATGAAGCCCTGTGGCTTTATGGAAAAGGGCCACAGTAGCTCTGTGACAGAGCATCAGCTTTGCATGCAGAAGGTCCCACATTCAATTCCCAATGGCATCTCCAGGTAGGATTGGGAGAGACTCCCTGCTTGAAAATCCTGGATAGCTGCTGCCGGTCAGTGTAGACAGTACTGAGCTAGATGAATCAATGGTCTCACTCAGTAGAAGGTAGCGTCCTTTGTTCCTCTCTAATTCAGTTCTTTATTCAGAACTTTGGGGATGTGAATCTTCTCTTATTTTTAAGGGAAGGGCCATAGCTCAGCGGCTAGAGCATTTGCTTTTCATACAGGAGGTCCCAGGTTTAATCCTCAATGGCATCTCTATGTAGGGTTGGGAGAGACTCGCTGCTCTGAAATTCATGTCTCAAAAATCAGGAAGGAGGATGAATGAGATTCTGAACAGCGTGGATGGCTGAGCTTCTTTGCCTTGTAGAGCCAAAGCAGAATATGTTATACAATTTAGTGAAAATTGAAGGAAAAAATCATGCCAAAAAATAACAAACAGCTGCTTAATCTGCATAATTTTATTCTTCTTACAGAATGCATTTTTCCCTGGCATAGAGTAGGAACAGATCTGACATTAATTGGCTTTTCCATGGTTCATAACACACATTTTGGGTGAGACCCAGGGATTTAGTGATGTTCCTCAGCAGACCGAGCCAGAAATGGAAACGCAGAATAGTGGGACATTTTACAAGAGGCAGGGAAATGAAAGCCTCCATTCCACAGGCAAGCGTCCTTTCCCCCTGCAGTGAATGCCACAATGTGCTGCTTCTGTTTATCCGTTTCACTTCAAGGCTGCAAGATGAGGTGGGTAATGTAATCTGTACAGACACACGTCTCTAGGAGGGGGGGAGTCAGCTGCTCCAAATGCAGAAACCATCATGCTGGGGGACGTAGGTTCCCAGTCATCAATGCCAAAGAGTGGCATGCCCTTTGGGCACAATATGGGGTTACAATTGTGCAGCAATTTCTTCTTCTTTTTTGTTAGTAGAATCTGTGCTTTTTTAATTATCACAGACACACAACACATTCAGGAGTAGCTGTGCAAGAGAAAATGAACCACGGACAGCCAACATGTCTGGTCAAGAGCTGGGAAGAGTCAGCTTTTGAAAACCAACTCAGCACCTTAGCTGAAGCAAGAGTTTCTAAAGAGCAGCTCAATTCCAGGTTGCACTACAGATGCAAACTGGGACAAAGGTCTTTACTTAAAAGATTTGTTGGAAGAGGAAGGTCTTCAGTAGGCACTGAAAAGACAACAGAGATGGCGCCTGGCCAATATTTAAGGGGAGTTCCAGAGGGTCAGTGCCACCACCTTGAAGGCCTGATTCCTGTGGTGTATGGACTGGACTTCCTGATGAGGTGGTATGTTCAGAAAGCCCTCATCACCTGCAGAGCACAGGGATCAGCTGGGCATTTAGGGGGTGAGGCAATCTTTTAGGTTCTGAGGATCCTTGGAGGAGATGTGCTGGGGGCATGCTGGCAGCACCCCCCAGTCCCAGAACTGCGAACCAGTGCTGGTGCTATGAACAAAGACTTGAAGAGAATCCAGAGGATCTGGAGTCTGCAAGGACATCAGACAGTCATCTATTATATGCTGTATATGTAAATGTTTTTATAAATGTACTGATGACTGCCCAGTATTTTATTTATTGAGATTAATGTGACTGCATTTGATACTATTGTATTTTATCCCATTTTAATGTACGTCGCCTAGAGTGGCTATCTGCCAGATAGGCGACACACAAATTTATTATTATTATTATTATTATTATTATTATTATTATTATTATTATTATTATTATTATTATTGCAGCATCACACTCCAGGCCAGGCAAAGTTCTGGCTCTGCAGGGCAGAGAAAAAGACAGGAAAGCGGAGCAGGTGGAGCGGGCAGGTGGGAGGGGATGGAGGGACAGACAGCCCCCTTTCTCCATCAGCACAGGCAGCTTGGATTCCTGAGGCTACGAGGTCCTTGATTTCCCAGGGGGTCTGGCTATCAGTGGCAGATGCTGAGTTGCAGGGTAGAGGCTTGCCTGACCACCTGGCAGGTGGGTCATTGGCAGGGTCGAGGGGGAAATCCGATTAAGTTTGCCTTTAAAGGCGAACTTCCTAAGTCACATTTTCCGAAATAGTATGCAAACAGAAACACAGCCATCCTCCAAAATTTGTGCTTCTCCAGACATTGCAATGCAGAATTCTCTTGGTAAGTTACGTGTACATAAATGTATATACAGGGTCAAGTGTGCATATAAACATATATATTAGTGAAAATAGCATATACAATCCATTCTTTTCAGGGAAATAGCTTTGCAAATATGTGTATGTTAGGCAAAATTGCCTACAGTGATCCGTGTGTTAGGTGAAATTTGCACTAAATTGCTGATAAACTTCCATGAGAACTTTAACACCCCCCCTAGGATATTTGATGCAGAGCTGGACTTGGGAGTCTAATGCTGGAGGCCTTTAAGAGGCAGCTGGGCAGCAACTTCTGGGAATGCTTTAATTTGGATTCATGCATTGAGCAGGGGGTTGGACTAGATGGTCTTAGAGGACCCTTCCATCTCTATGATTCTATGGAAAATTGAGAAACCGAAGTGGACAGATTCACCCATCCCTCATTGGTCTTTACAGGGTGGTTTAAGAATCAAGAAAGAGCTATCAATCTGTCAATCATTTCCGGGCTGGGTGAGGTTTCCTGTGTTGAGTCAAATTTAGCCTCACTGGTCCTTACAGGGAGAGCGGAGGGTCAAGATGCCAGGGAACTGGCATTATGCAAATGCGCCAGCAGGAGCCGCATGCTCCCTGGTGGCAGATGCCAAAATGGGAAGCCAGGAAGGAGGCCCCGAGTGCAACAGCAGTGCTCTCCCCAACCGTGACCCCCAGCAACTGGTATCCAGAGGCCCATTTCCTCCGACAGCGGAGGCAGACTGCAACTCCCCTGGCCAGTAGCCATTAGTAGCTGTAGACTTTCAAACAGATCGACACCGGCTGATTAGTTGCAGGCTGTTGTTTTCTTCCTCTCTCATGCAGAGTGTTGGACAGTCATTAGTTGCACTGTAGCCCCTTCAGGATGGGCAGCCTGCAAACCGCCCCCGTGATTATAATAAGGAGGGTTGACCCAAAGCACAGAATCCTTTGCTGTGCCTTGCAGGAAAGCGTAATGTAGAAATGAAAAGGATCAAGTTCAGGCCCAACTCTCTTCTTGTGAACTGAAAGGTCCTGGATTGATTGTTACAGCTCTTGATTCTACCATCTCTCTCTCCATCACACAGTCTCTTTCTTGTGAGCTGGCAATAATGTTGATTCGATTTCTAGGGCTGCATAAGCAACCTCTGTCAGCCCAAACAGTGAATAATTTATCATTTCTTCAGGAGGAGAAAGTGGAAAGGGGTGTGTGTGAAGGAATGTCTGTATAGGATAGGTTCCCCAACTCTCTCATAAATTACTTTGATATAATCCAACATAAATAATACATAAATCAATAATCCACAATGAAGCCAGAGGATCTGGTTCCCCTCTCTGCTAAGAGTGGGGAACAGCAGGGATGTGGAAAGAGCAAAATCAAAATCATTTTGGCTCACAACAAGATGCTTTTGCATGCCCCTTTCATCCATTACAATAGATGGCAGCTTGCTTAGAGTTTGTTTTCTTTTTCAATGCAAAACAAGGAAATATTGTGAAAAAGCTTATGCAAAGTGTAAGGTACTATTTGCCAACCTTGTCTTGAAACAAAATTGATTTTGACAGCTATTTCAGGGGCTTAGCTGTTCACAAAGAGGCGGGGTATTTTAATATGTGCCTCATTTATACCCACAATGCCAGACATAAAAGTCAGACCCGAAAATGAGGGCATACAAAAACCAGCTAGCTAGCTTCTATGTAGTTGATAGATTCCAAATATCTGCCCCCCCCCCGCTGACATATATATGCATTTTCATGCACACTTTTCCTTTAATGTTCACATTTTTCTACTGGTGTTTTGGCTGGAGAACGGCATTGCAAAATTCAGAGAAGTGCAAATTTTGGAGGATAGCACATGTTTTGGGTCACGTGATGTTTCAGGATGTGTAGGTCTGGTTATCAGTAGTTACTGGCCACAATGGCTGTGACCTCCCACTCCTGTTCGAGGCAGAGTGCTTCTGAATACCAGTTGCTGGAATCAAAAGTGGGGAGAGTTGCTCCTGCGCGCAGGTTGTGCTCGTGGGCTTCCCTTTGGGGCATCTGATTGGCCACTGTGAGAGCAGGACGCTGGACTAGACGAGCCTCATTTTTCCTGATCCAGCAATGCTCTGCTTATGTTTTAATATTCTGGTGTGTGTGTGTATTACATCGATTATTTTGTTTGTGTGATTTCAACATTCAAATCATTTGGGATTTGAAAGACATTTATGTTTCAAGAAGGGAGTGTGAGTTGGGCACAGCATGAAGCTGTTCCTAAGCTGCTTTTATTTTTATTTTTGCTGCAACCATGAGGTCTAGAAATTTGGTTTCCTCTACTGTGAAATCCCAGGAAGCTGAATTGCATATAGATAACTCGTTTGTGCTTGTCCAGCAGGCATTTGCATGTCTGAACTGCTCAAAGTGTTTGCTGTAGCCTCTTCCCAAAAAGGCCTCAAGCTTGAGATAAGCCAGGCTGTTTCCATGCTGTGAAACACAAAGAAGCATCCAGGTCTTTCGTTTGCTCTCTCCCCCCCCCCAAACACACACCCTCCCCTGGATTCCTAAATGGAAAGAAAACCTACATTTCAAAGCTTTTTTTTTGAATGGTCTGAGTTATTATGAAACATGGATTTCCCTTATATCATTCATAATTTAAGCAACAGGAGGCCGGTTTCCATGGTACCCAAGAGAGAGGGGGCTGTTAAATGTTGACAAAGCAAGCTTGATCTCTGCAGAATTGAGAATACACACACACACTCTTTCTTAAAGCCTTTGCTTTCTCATTTTTTTACTGTCAATGTTGCATGTAATTATATTATTATTATTTTATTATTGGGTTGTATCTAGAGATGGTGTACAATATTCATGAAATCCAATTTGTTATTGGGATAATCTGCAAGTTCGTCTCATTGTTGAATAGGCTCTCACTCTTTGCATGTGTTTGCAGCTGTTGGTGATGCCATAATTTTTTTAAAAAAATCTGTGTTGAGAATTATGTAATTATTCACATAATTATTTACATAATTATTTTGTGATCAGCTGCTTCTGTGTACATGATATGCAGTAAATTACACAGCAGCATAGTGAATAATGGAAAAAGTTACGTAATTTTTCGGAAAGCTTGGATGCAACCCATTTTTTATTATGGGTTGTCTCCAATGCAGCGCTATGTAACTTGTCATCTTAGTGCAAGGATTTCCTCCCCCACAGTGCATCCCCCTGAATCTGTTCTGAGGGTTCCACCAACCCTGCAGAGGATATTTGGTAGCCCTATATTATGAATCATTAGATTTTTAGCCCACCCTTCCTTCTGAAAGAGCCCAGGGCAGCCACACAACATAATAAATATCACAGCATAACTGAAAACATTTGCTGAAAACTTGTGGCCCTGCACAATGTGCTTTCTCTCTGCAGGGAAGCCCAGGGACATGGCCTTATGCAAGCTACAAGCCCTGCAAAATTCATATAAGTGCAAATAAAAGGATCACTGAGGTTCAGTTCACATATTGTTTCTGAAAAGTGCAAATTTGATAGATTTGCCTTTAAATGAATGGAATTCCTCCCCTATCCGTAGCTCAGAGTAGACCCATTAAAATGAATGAACAGAAGTTAGTCATTTCTATTAACTTCCATGGGTCTACTTTGAGTAGGACCAGCTTTGAAGACCACTCAAGACATTTTGCTTTCTTTGTTGCTTCTGAGCACAACCCCGTCGTCTGTATGATTTGAGTCATTTCCGAAAAGAATTTTTCTTAAAAGGGATGCTCAGAGGCGTTGGGGGAATTGATACAGGAGTTTCAAAACAGCCAGCAGAACCTTGAGTGAACGGGGAAAGCTTTGTAGAGGAGGCCGGTGTATAATTCATAGCCTCAAATGCCCCTCTTAGCAGGCACAATATGGCTCTCATCTTTCTTTTTCTTTCTTTCTTTCTTTCTTTCTTTCTTTCTTTCTTTCTTTCTTTCTTTCTTTCTTTCTTTCTTTCTTTCTTTCTTTCTTTCTTTCTTTCTTTCTTTCTTTCTTTCTTCCATGAGAGATGAGTGCGGAGGTGGAAGGCAGTTATACAGTTTGCATTGAAGACCTGGAACATTCAAAGATTAATAATAGCCTTCCGGGCTCCTAACTCAGGCTGGGGTGGCAGAATCATTAGGCAGAGTGAGGCCAGCCCTCCAGGTGGTAGATGCTGTGGAAGGGTGGCAACAGCACTGGCAACATCCTCAGGTATTTCTCCTGGGTGCGTGGCCAGCCCCCCTTTGTTGGAGGTTGTAGCTACCTTACTCGCCATGCGCCCTGGAACAGTAGCCTGCTTCCTTCAGGTACCGTGAAGGACCCCATTCTGTTGCCAGGTTCAGAAACATCAAAGAGCGTGGCTTGTTGTAGGAAATACCTACTTGACAGCAAAGAGGGCCTAGTTCTAACTAATTATGTTATTTACAATATTTCTGTCCCACCCTTCCACTCTATAATAGGGCACTCAGGGTGGCTTACAATAAAATTGGAACACATACACAATAAAATTGTACACAATAAAGATCACAAAAACATTACAATAAATTAAAATACATAAAATACAACACACACACACACTACAGATGCAAAGAACCATGTTTGCTCTTCGATCTCTTGCCACTGGGGAGGGAGACAAAGGCAAGATGCCTCCTCTCCCAAGGTTTCACTTTACACACCTGAAGGAAAGTCAGTGCAGGGATCAAAGGACTGGAAAGACAGTTTAGGAAGCTTGGAGGTATCCCTCTCTGTTTCATTTAACCCCATGCAAACCCCAGCAAGCTGAGTTGCATCCCAGCATTTGTAGCGCTTAGTGGACATGACTAACTTAGGTTAATTCATTTCAGTGGGTCTACTCTGAGCAGGACTAGCACTGAACACACCCAGTTTGGGGGATGCAAAATGGTGGCCACCATAAAGAAAACAGTGGTATAATTTGGGGAATAATTCTGCAAAGTAGGCTTCTTTTTCTTCATGGGAAGAGGGGGGAGTGAGAAAAATATTTTCTCAGGAAAAAAGTCTTTCTGAGAAATTTCAGCTCAGCTCTAATTGAAACGAACAAGCAAGCAAATGCGAATATGTCTGCAAAATTTGTGACAGTGCTATATAAAAACTTTCCTTCCTTCCAATTTCTTCCTTTCTTTTTTTTAAAATCAAGCATGGGGGAAGATGAGAAAGCAGAAGGCCCTCTCTGTTTCTTTCTCTGTTGTTGTTGTTTGGATACCACGAGGATGTCATGGAGGATTGTGTGGGATGTTTGGAATGGAAACAGAACATCGGCAGAGGGACAGAGGGAGGACGAGAGGGGCGAGTGTTGAATTACCACCAATTTGGCAACAGACTCAACATTTTAATTGTTAATTATTCAGAGCTGCCCGCATGTTGCACCAACTTTCACTGGAAATCAGCATGAGGTCATCAGAAGAGCCTGGCCGCTGCTGGATCAGGCCAAGGAGGACCCAACCAGTCTAGCCTCCTGTTCTGACAGCTTCCGACCAGATGCCCCAAAGGGAAGCCTACAAGCAGGACCCGAGTGCAAGAGCACTGTCCTTACCTGTGATTCCAAGCAACTGGTATTATTCTGATACATGCTTCAGAACAGTGCTGGTTGGGGGGCAGGGATGAGGAGCAAAGGGCAGCCTGATGGTGAGGGATGAGCTTGCGCCAACAATCTGGATCTCAGTTTCTGCATCAGTTTCTGCATCAGCTCTGTAGGGGTGCTGAGCTGAACCCTGAGTCAGATATGTGGGGGCAGTATTGCCAACTGGTCTCTGTGTTACTGGGGTGGTGGAGGGTCCTGAAAAGCAGATGTGAGCTGCCAGGTTTTGCAATAATCTGGTAGGGCCAGGGTGGAGAAGGTTTCCCCCACCACCACCATGAAAGGTTTGTTGATCCACAGGAGAAGTCAATTGGTAGCCAGAGCTAATGGCAGATGAAGCCAGAAGAGAAAGCGGGCAAAGCCACCCAATCTCTCTCTCTCCAGAAGTAAGTTTGCTTCTTACTGATCAACTGTGCAGATTAGTTGTCTGAACATGGCACAGCTGGAGACTGTTCAGAAACCAAGGTTGCTTCCCCACAATTAGCTGGAAGTGTAATGAACATGGAGATTCTACATAGAAGAATCTTTGCTATATAAAGTGCTAAAATCAGCCTGCTTCATCAAAGGTTCCTGGCAATGTTAATTAAAAGTTTTCCTCATTTAAGCTGATTTTGTTGGTGGGGGATAAGCGATTAATAATAACCTATTGTGTGCCCCTTGAATAGCCTCTTTTAATTGCCACTGTGTTAGTTCCTGATCCCACCAGCAGGAAGAAGGCTTTAAAGACTGTTTTCTTCTCATTTCCACCCCCTTTTTAAAATTGTGAAATACTGCTGTTTTAATACAAAAATTGTAAGGAAGAGAGGAAAAAGCCTCTCCACATCTGAGAACAGAAACTGTTGTTGAAGAATTGAGAGGAGACTCAAGGGATAATCAAGGTACAATACATCTCTGCAATCAACAGGAAGCCATAAAATAGGTAGGATCTAAAAACAGGAAATGATTTAATTAAAGGCATAGGAGCCCTTCAAAGCATCCAGAGGACTTTGCTTGTAACTAGATTTTATTATTACAAACAAGTCACCACACACAAAGCCTGAAAGGGGCAAACAAACACAGGGGGAAAAACACGCACACACTGTGATGACAAGATTGTTGTCTGGATGCTCCATAAAATGTGAGTGAACAAGGGAGCAGGAAAAGTTTCCAGGAAAACATGAAGGAAAAGCCAAGCCAAGGTCCACATCTCAGCTTGTGGAGCAAGGATAGCATCCCCTCATCATTTCTGTTCCTCTACTCTTTTTTCTTTAAAAATTTTTTTTAAATGGTTAAAATCAATGTTGAAAGTCATCATAGGAGTGAGCCAGCTTTCTTTTAATTTCTTCTTTTGCCTTTGCAAATCCGGTAGCTTAGGGAGAGGCCGACATGTTCATCGTCGCTGTTTAATGATTTTGTGTTAATTACTATTTTACATGATTATGAGGAAAGCCATCTACATTTTCTGGGTGCTTTGGACTTTTATCCTTCTGACTGCAGCAGTTTGGGGATTAGTCATTTGACAGGGCCGAAGGTGGGGGTAAATTAGCAAATAAAAGCAGAGAGAGAGAGAGGTTGCTGGTGTTGCATTAATTGTGTTAATTTCCAAAGATTACTGGAGGCAGTGGCGGACGAAAGGTGACCAGTCACGTCATCATCATAGTATTTGGATATTTGAGATCAGCAGTTCTCTAGCTTTGCCATAAAAAGCCTCCCTGGTCACATCACAAGAACTGTCTATGATGGAGAAGCCTCCCTGAATCGTAGTCTGTAAAGATTCGGGCAGCTCTGAAGAAAGGTACCATTGCTACTTTTCGTAAACACTTCATAAAAGAATGACAATTCAAGCTTTCCTCACTGCTGCGGACAACTGAAGTCATTTCTAGTTAACAACATCAGAAGAGCCTGCTGTTTTCACAGTGGCCAACTTAGATGCCTGTAGGAAACCTGCAAGCACGATCTGAGTGCAGGAGCACTCTCCCCTCCTGCAGTTTCCAGCAACTGGTATTCAGAAGAGCATAGCCATTGTAGTTTAATAATAGTTATATTTAGCTTAGAGGCTCTGTACATGGAAAGGGTGGGCGCCATCTTGTCCTTCCCCTCAGGAAGAAAATGTCCAGTCAGTTTCTGCACAGGGAAGGTTGCCATTTTATCCTTCACATCAGGAAACAAAGCGTTTGGGGCTGGCTCTGTGGCGTCAGCTTACATGGACTGTCAGTCCACTTCTTCAGCATTTACTTAATCCCCTGTTAAAGAGAACATGTGCAAAAATGGTTGAGGAATGTGCGGGCTCCTGCGTCTGTTAATTTCTATGTTGAAGTACTGCTGGTTTTGAACACACACACACACACACATACACATTCAGAGAGCAGGCCCAAAGGGACTCAGGCAACGACAATAAATTAATGGCCTTATTTTGAGAATGGCGCTTGGCTTACAGGGGTGAATGGAAGAGGCTAGCCATAAACAAAGCCACGGCCAGACAAACTCCCCTCTCCTGCAAGGACCGCGAGGCCACCAGCTCATTAGTGGAAAGTTCACAGAGGTAATTCGTTAATCTCTCTCATTGCCATTCCGAGGGAATTGTGAGCTTCTAACATCAGTTACAGGAAAGCGAGAGGAGAGATAATTAAAATGCCTAAGTGAGCAAAGATAAATGCAAGGCTGTAATTAGCTGGGTTGCTTTCCCTTCCCAAAGCAGCTAGTAGCACAGTGCCTGCTGGGGTCAGACTGGGGTCATGGCGATGGATGGGCAAATCGGTCCATTCTGGCTTCTCTCCATTTCCCATTTTTCCAGTCTTAAGTACGGTTCTCACAATTTCCATGTCAGTTTGTGATTTGCTTTAGAAAAAGCCCTCATGAAAATTCATCAGCATATTAGTGTGAATTTCTTCTAATAGATACATCTGTGTATGCAGTTTTGCCTAATATAACCTTTTTGCAAAGCAATTTTTCCAAATATAATGCATTTTTGTATGTTATTTTCACCGACATATGCTTTAAAAAAATGCACGCTTTAATGATTTTTGTATGTATTACTTGGCTGGGGGAAAAAAACTGGGTCCATGTTATCACCGGCCATCTTTAAAGTTGTTGGAATGCACACTCCTCAAATGAAGCTGCACCACAATGTTGTGCCATTCCAAGGATCATGATGGGCATCACAATGCTGGCCTCCATGGCTAGCCACTGTTTTGGGTTCTGCTCTGAATTTGGGAGTTCCTTGGTTATGCTACTAACCGCACCGCTAAACGACCTCCAAATGATGTGCCAGTAATCTCTCCCTGCAACCCAGAGAACACTGTCTTTTTTGTGCTTTGCCACCCTAGGCACCTTTGGCAGGAAGGGTGGGATGTAAATTTAAACAACAGCAGCAACAACAATCCATAATAATAATCATCTCAGTAGGGCAGAGGTTGCCTCACTTAAAAAAAGAGACTACCGTGTAGTTGGGAAAGGCAACCAAAATGATGAAGGGCATGGAGCCAACCCCCCTATGAGGAAAGGTTGCAGCATTTGAGGCTCTTTAGTTCAGAGAAAAGTAAGAGGTGACATATTAGAAGGGTATAAAGTAATGCCTGGCATGGAGGAAACAGACAGAGAAAAGGTTTTCTCCCTCTCGCGCAACACTAGGACTCGTGGACATTCAATGAAGCTACAGGTTGGAAGGTCCAGGACAGACCAAAGGAAGTCCTTCTTCATCCAGCACATAGTTAAACTATGTAACGCAGTCCCAGAGGAGGCAGTGATGGCCGCCAGCTTGGAGGGCTTTACAAGAGGATTATACTAATTCATGGAGGATAACAGTATCAAAGGCTACTAGCCAACAATGGCTATGCTCTGCCCCCACAGTTGGAGGTGGTATGCTTCCAGTTGCTGGAAACCTCAGGAGGGGAGAGTTGCTTTTGTGCTCAGGTCCTGCTTGTGGGCTTCCCATCAGGGGTGTCTGGTTGGCCACTGTGAGGACAGGATGCTGGACCAGGTGGGCCCCCTTTGGTCTGATCCAGCAGGCTCCTCTGATATGTTCCTAGGATGGGAAAAAATCACATAGAATTAGTTTGTTGTGCCTGTCATTGGCTATGGCTCCAGCTGCTGTTGGCCTTCCTGCCTTTTGTGTTGCGGTCCCAATAAGTGTCCCAGCTCCAGATGGACATGATCTTCAAGCTGCAGGCTGATCTTTCCTGGGGGGAATGCAAGGAGGGTCTTCTCAGAAGCTGTTTCCCAGATGGCAGTCAGATGTGAAGGGGAAAAGCTAAGCCTGCCTTTGGTAGAAGTAAACTAGCCACGGTGACCCCAGGTTCACTAGATCTTGGGGCTTTCATCTACTTTAATTTAGGATAGCACACCTGCTGCTTGCTCATTTTTCTGCTCAGTGCAGCCTTGCCCAACCAGGGGCCCTCCAGATAGTTTGGGCCAATAGTCAGGGATGGATGAAGGGAATTGGAGCCCAAAGCATCTGGGAAGGGCGCCACGCTGAGGAAGGTTGCCCTGGAGAGCCTCTGAAACTTGTGCTTGTTCATGTACCAGTTTAAACAAAGACAGCCCCCTTCCCTGTTTCAGTGTCAGTATTTTCTGTCTTTCCTCCATTACTGCCAGGGCTGGCCAACGTTGCTCAGAGAGGGAGGTGTGCATCTGATTCCATTGGCTTCTGCCTCCTTTCCTGAAAGTCAATGCAGCGCAGCTTTGTGAGCTCAGAGCTGGTGGTGTGGGACTGAATCCCACCACTGGAACAGGATTTGGCCTTGGCAGTGTGCCTTGAGCACTTCATGTTGACTGCTGAGCATCATAGCTCTTTCTGCGCCATCCAAACCCCAAAAGAGAGAGGCTTGGCAAATGCAGCCAGGAGCCGTCAAACGATTCCATCACCTGCTCCATTCCCCTTTTCGTACGCTTGCCACTTGGCAGCAGAGACCGCTCGTTTCCTCCTCTCCAAACAGGCCGACAAGCAGGCCACTTTAATGCTCGCCACCAGATGGACGTGATCTCCAAATACGAGTTTCTTGGCATGGGCTGGTGTGGCAGACCTTGATGGCTTTGATGTACAGCTCTGGAGTATTCCAGGACACTTCATAAAACAATGGCACCAAACGAGAGGCGAGCTGCCTCACCCCAGCCCAGCGTAAGCTTCCAAGAGGCTGGTTTGACTCCATCTTGTGTTAGCTCGCTGAAGCGCAGATATTAGGCTCGTCAGTTCTCTTGGGTGCAGCTTTCAAATGGGTGTGTGTGAGAGAGCATAACGAGGAGGAGCAGCACAGGGTGAAGTAAAAACTGAAGCTGGATTCCCTGCACTGCTGTTAAAATCGTGTGCCGCAATCCAGGAAGGAAGAAGCAATATCGAATGCAGCCTTGCAGAGCCATTGCTGGTGCTGACTGCGTAGCTGTAGGGTGTATCCCAGGGTGGGGAGCCTTTCAGTCCGCTCTGGCTGTCCCGTGGGACTCTCTCTCCAGGCCCCACCCTCTCCTCAGCCACACCCCTTCTCCCCTGGCCACACCCCTTCAACGGTCTTGCTGCACATCCCTCTTGAGTGTCATTGCTCAGCTGGACAGCGTCCTTGAGCTCTGAGAATTCCTCTCGCGTGCCTGGATGGAGAGTATAAAGGGGCGAGTGTTTGTAGAAGCCACAGCCTAGTGTACAAAGGGTAAACTTTGCATTCATTGCCATGGCCACTTTTATTTATTTTTTATTTGATTTATTTGATTTATTTTTTATTTATTTTTATTTATTTATTTTATTTTATTTAATTTATATACCGCCCTAAGCCCGAAGGCTCTCTGGGCGGTGTACATAAAAGATAAAACAAGCACAGTGTATAAGTACAATAAATACAATAAATCAAGAACCAAAAACAAACAAACAATAAAAGAACCAAACAACGTCCAAAATACAAGATAATCGTGAAATACTGTTAAAATACACTTTAAAATGCCTGGGAGTATAAAAAGTATTTGATTTATATCCTGCCTTTCCTCCCAGCAGGAGCCAAGGGCAGCACTTATGCCTCTGGTCCTGGACAGCATTTCTGTGTGGCCCTCAGAATGTTCTCTAGAAGGGACGTGGACCTCCATGGGCTGGAAAAGGTTCCCTGATTAAGGTGTGACTAAATAGATAAATCAACCTGCCTGCATTCAGTCAGCTGAGGGTTGCTTGAGCGAAATCCCTGCTCAGCTGCAGATCTGACCACCCTCACCCATGCCCTAGTCACCTCACATTGGGATTACTGTAATGCGCTCTGCGTGGGGCTGCCCTTGAAGACTGCTCAGAAGCTTCAGCTGGTTCAAAATGCAGCTGCCAGGATGTTAAGTAGAAAGAGCCTCTTTGAGCACATTACGCCTGTGGTGAAAGAACTCCATTGGCTCCCAGTTTGCTTCCCAGTACAATTCAAGGTGCTGGTTTTGACCTTTAAAGCCCTTAAATGGTTTGGGACCTAGGTATCTGTCTGCCTGCCTTCCCCTCATTAGTCATGCCCATTGCACGAGAGCCAGGGAAGAGGGCCTGTTGCAAGGGCCTCCTATATCCGAAGCCCAAACACTCACAACAGAGCCTTGTCTGTCGTAGCCCCAGACTATGGAATGCCTTCCCCGTGAGGTAAGATCAGGCCCCTCTCTTCCCGTTTTTAGACAGCTGCTGAAGACCCATCTTTCTATACAAGCATTTGGCTAAATTTCCACTCCTGTGTTTTGATGTTTTTAAGGATTTGTTTATGTATAGCTTCTTTTTATGGTTTTGTATTTTTAAATTTCCGTATGGTTCTTGTGTATGCTTTGCAGTTTTAAATCTTTATAATCCACCTCAGGACTTACATTCTGGGTGAGAGGAGGTCAACAGAAATTATTATTATTATTATTATTATTACTTACCAGATGGCCTTCTCACCCACTGTCAATCAAGCCTACCTCATAGGGTTGTTGTGAGGACAAAATGGGGTCACCCCATGTCCAGAGAGTGGAGGAGGCACACAAGAGATGCACCACTTTTAGGCAGGTATCTGGAAAGCATAAGGAACGAGGCGTTGGATTACACACAGAGCCCTCCTTTTCATTTTTCTTTACTGTGAGCTGCGATAAAATAAAACAAAATACAAAAGAAAAAGACGGATGTTTTGCTGGCTGTGTTTCTCTTCCCAGCTGGCGTTGGTTTAACAGATGCAGAGAAACAAAGCCGAGATCAACACGGCTACTTAGACACTTTTACTGGCCCTCTGCATGATGAGGAAGCAAATAATAGGCTATAAAGCAGGCATAATAGAGCCCTGCTGTAGCTTTCCATCCCTCCTTGCCAGAGCTCCGTATGTCTGTAATAGACTCCCTCTCTGCCCTTCACATGGACCCCCCACCCCCCAAAGTGTTGTATCACAGGCCAAATTCGCCCTTGAAACGCGATAAACATTCCCCTCCAACATTAGCCAGAGGCAGAGAGAGAGTCTACACTTGGCTTACATTATAGCACAGCGTAGCTTTCCTGCCGAGCGTGAAATGAACAAATGGGATTAGCTCGCCACTTTCCTGGGGGTCACGGGAGGTCGGTATGTCCCAGCAGAGATCTCTGGAAAATACTGACTTCCAATATACACCATCCTTGTGGCACTTTTTTTAAAAAAGAAACATTTTAAGAGCTCGCATTTTTATGTTGCTTACCGTGCCCAGCTCTAAATTGTGCTGATTTCCTGGAGGTCACAGTTTTCTTGCTAGATCTTCTGGAGCTGAAGCAGGGATTCTATCAGCTATTCAGATATTATCATCTAGGCTGCAGTCCTCATCCACCCAATAGAATGGGTGGCAGCAGTGGTGGTGGGGTATGCAGGATGGCATTTAGCAGGGAGGCGGGAACCTCACTCTGGGGGCAGAATGCAGCCCTCTTGGCCTCTCGAGCGGATCCTCAGGACTCCCCCCGAGGCCAAACACCCCCAGCCACACCCCTGCCCATTCCTGCTTTGCACCCCTCTGTGTCCTTGAAACCCGATGATGCTTGCTTGCCTCGAAGGAGGAGAGTTTGTAGGAAAACTAGCCTACTGTACAAAACATAAACTGTACATTGGTTGCCCCACCCACTTTTACTCCTGGCCCTGCCCACCTCTGGCATGTGGACCCTGGAAGGTTGTGCAGAAGGGAATGCAGCCCTCGTGCTGAACACAGGTCCCCTACCCCTGAGGGAAGGGCCCCAGCACAGTGGCAGAGCACCTGCTTTGCACGCAGAAGGCCCCTGGTTCAATCCCCAAAGGCATCTCTAAGTGCAGGGACCCCTGTCTGAAACCCTGGAGAGAGCTGCTGCCAGTCAGTGTCAACAATACAGAGCTAGGTGGACCAATGGTCTGACTCTGTATGAGGCACCTTCCTATGTTCCTCTCTGCTTGCAGAAAAGTCGGTTGTGTGATGGAGGGGACGTTGCTGCAGGAGAGCCCCCAGCCACTGGTCGTCTTTCCATTGACGGAAGCCAGCAGAAAGTCCCTGAAACAAATTGTTTCAGGCTGGTGTGGAGAGAGGGTGGCAGAAACAGCCAACCTACCCATAACACCCTCACAATGATAAAGGAAGCTCAATCCTTGCCCCCCCCAAATCTAAAGAAATGATCAAGTGTCCTGAGAATAAGGCAAAGAAATAAAAAAAATGGGATTCTCTTTCAGAGGGGCTTTTGAAACACTGGAGGACAGATTTCGACTTGGCGCTAATAGGGGGTTGGATGGACAGATTAATGAGAAAAGATGGACTGGGTAATATGAAGCCGGGTGCAAGTCATGAAACTGGTAGGGCAGGAGAAGGCTTGAGGAAATGGAAACAATAATGCCAAACATGGAATGTCAACCGCAGTATTTCATTGCCAATTTCTCTCTCTCTCTCATCCCCCCCCCAACACACATTATTGAAAGCAACAGATAAATGGGCATCGGGTGCCATGAGGGTTTCACTGCTCTGAAAAAGAGCTCTTGTAACCATGGTGATGCTGTTTCTCCCCCCCTTTCCCTCCTGGACTGAGCGGAAGGCAGTTAGTCAGCTGCCTGCGGAATTTATGAACTCGCCAAAATGATTCCAAAAGAGACAGGAACTTGCCAGCAATGTCCCACCGTTTGTGCACCACATGCGTATACTATATGCAGCATCATGAAGGCCCAAGCAGTTTGTTTGTGTTTTAAATAAAATAGATAATTAGGGAATGCTAACATCCTTGTGCCAGCCTAGGCAGCTGAGACCCCGAGGGTTCTGGTATGATGTCTTCCCTCCTCTTAAGACTAACTTGGAAACTGGGTCAATCTCACTCAGTTACAGATTTCCTTCCAGTCCAGTCTAGGGATGGGATGTGCCTCTGTCAGTTTTGATTTCTCCCAGTTTCTCATTTTTCCACTCTTACCTTTGATTTTCCCCATTTCAGCACGTTTCCATTTTTTTAAAAGAACAACTCCACATAGAAATGTGTATATGTTCTCATGTACATTTCTCATGATATAGATGCATTCTCCTAATTTATATTCATTGCTCCACCTGCTTTTGCCTCTGTCCCCCACATACCACTGGCATGTGGCCTTTGGAAGGTTGTCAAGAAGGGAATGTGGCCCTCAGGCTGACAAAGTTTCCCTCCCCCTGCCCTAGTGAATCACAGTCTCCCCTGCTCCATCAGAATGACTGCTTAAGCAGGGTGGGCCCCTTTAAGCGAAGAGGCTCCTCTCACCGAAGGAGGAATTAGCAAGTGCGACAGAACTGCAGCTCTTATTTAAGGCTGGTGCTGAAACAGCATCTGCTCTTATAGAGGCTCCAGCCTGAGCCCTGGAGGGAGCTGTCCAGGGTACCACTGAAACCTTGCCTAGGTATTGCAAAGGCCATTCCTTAATGAACAAGCAGGTGCTTTTGAGTTCCTGGCACATGCAGCAGATGCCAGGAAATATCCTTCCTCCCTGATGAGTCTTGGAGTGTGTGTGTCTCCCTGCTAGCCTTTAGGACGCTTAAGACTGAGGGTGCTGAAGACATTTGTTCAGTTTGCATTTTAATGCAAACCTACCTATTCCACGCTTCCTGCAACAATATATGAACTGAAATGCAGGTATCTGCCAAAATCTGCACTTCTCTGAATTTTGTGATGAAGCTCTCTAACCAAACCATTAAAAAAGGATTAGGCGAAAGTGTGTGCACAAATGTGTATATTACTGAAAACTATGTACAAATATGCATTTTTGTATTGCAGAAGGCTTTTTGCAACAATGCATACATTAAAATAAATGTATAGGCAAAATTGCTTGGGGAAAGTGTATATTAGAAGAATGCATATGAATTTTGTGCTGACTTTAAATATATATATTCACAAGCTGATGTGGAAATGGGGTGGATTAAATATAAACTTGGAAAAATGAGAACCTGAAAAGGACAGATACATCTAACCTTACTTAAGAAGACTCTAATGTTCTATAGGAGAAGAGCTTTGTGCATACCATGGACTGCAAAAAAGACAAATAATTGCGTGTTAGAACAAATTAAACCAGAACTGTCACTAGAAGCTAAAATGATGAAACTGAAGTTATCATACTTTGGACACATCATGAGAAGACCTGATTCACTAGAAAAGACAGTAATGCTGGGAAAAACAGAAGGGAGTAGAAAAAGAGGAAGGCCAAACAAGAGATGGATTGATTCCATGAAGGAAGCCACAGACCTGAACTTACAAGATCTGAACAGTGTGGTTCATGACAGATGCTCTTGGAGGTGACTGATTCATAGGGTCGCCATAAGTTGGGATCCACTTGAAGGCATTTGACAACAACAATGTTCTATCAGATTTCTGAGGAGTAGAAATCACTGCCTCTTCATCCTGCCATAGTTATTTTAGAAATCTGTGATATATTTGAGCATGAGATATTGATGGTTAAAACAATTTTCTTAAAAAAAATCTGGGTTAAAATCTTAATAAAAAGCCTAATCAGCAAAATTATCATCTTTGTCTTACGGCTTTGGGGGTAGGGGATGTGCTTCCTCTTTCTCCCAAAAGGAGCCGCAAAACTTTGGAAACGAAGCGCACGTTGTTCACATCATATTAGCTCAATTCCAAATGGGTTGAGCTATCTATTCAGAATTATATCATCTCCATGGCAACATGCTAATTGCAGTATCCATTCCAATAATATTACCAAACAGCTCAAATTGTCAACATGATTTCGAATGTTATCTGCTCATTCCTGTCTTCTCAAAATCTAACCAAATATGTTTAAGCTCACCTTGGCCATATACAAAATATTCAATATATTCTAATATCCTCCCTCCACCTGCCCCCCATCGTCATTGCCTTTCCATTACTTGCTGGCTCAATTCTTGACATTATTATTAAGTTATTCATTATTTTTGGGTGGTCAACATGCATCAACTTTTCTATCTAACCTTCTCAAGGCTCAGATTAACATTTGCTCCCTCCTTAGAGTGGGAGACAGGAAGCAGTTATTCCAGGCCTATCGACTCTACCTACTTCAATAATGATGCTATTGTCCCATCTCTAATATTTCCCCATCATACCTCCAATGAGGATCCTGCTGGAAAGGGCCTGCGACTGGCATTCTGAGCAGGCCCCTGCAGGTCTGTGATCTCCTTGTTAAGGCACTGCCTGCCTGTCAGCTTCCTCTGCATTTAATTGAGTTTATTTGAGTCTCATTGACTGAGGCTAATTCCTACTGAGCTTCATGAGGCCTGTGTGATTCTTTGAACAAAGCCTAGTGACCGGCCTCCGCTGTAATTGAATTGCTTGTCACTTAGATGGACGTTTCCGTTTCTTGCAAAGGGAGTCAAACTACGAGGCTCAAAGGAATGCATTGTTTCCAATAGTGGTTTTTTTCAAATAATTGGGAATCACCCTGCTTAATGAAGGAGCACGGTGGTGCATGGGAGAAGAAGACAATTTATTTATACTTTTTTTGCAGCCTTTTAAAAACTCTGCACTTTGGCTGAAAAGCAATACTTCTCCATCTCTAATACTTCCCTGCCTCCCAGCATTGTTGAATTCTGATGAACAGAGAAATGGGAACGGAAATTGTTGATGTTTGCTTATTTGTCTCATGTCTGGAGTGGAAATCAATCTAGCAAATACATCATTTGCTGTTCTCAATGCTTTCAGTCCGCAAAGGAGACCTAATTGATTGTGTTTATTTATCCATTTGCTTTGTGCTTCCTTTGCACTGAAATGAATGAGGTGGAATAATATAATGATTACATAATTTACATAATTTTATGCAATCAATGATATAAGTTATGTAATTTCGCCAGAACAGACAGAGAGATGAATAGCATAGTTTTTGGTGGAAAATGCAGACAATGTCTGTGTCTGTGTTGGAATTGCTTTTTAAGATGTTTTTAAAACTTTTTTTAAAAAAATATGTTTTTAAAGATGTTTTGTTTTAATATATTTAGAGTATTTTTAGTGTTTTGTTTGCCGCCCAGGGCTCCTTCTGGGGGGAAGGGTGGGATATATATTTAATGAACAACAATTGAAATGGTCACAGAGCTGCATGCAGCGAATACAGGGTGGAACAGGAAATAATGCTGCCTCACCGCTTACCATGAAAACCCTATTCGTTGGGTAGCCGTAAGTTGGGATCGACCTGAAGGCAGTCCATTTCCATTTTTCCATTTATTTATTTATTACATTCACAGTATATCCCACCTTTCCTCCAAGGAGCTCAAGGTGGCGTACCTGGTTCTGTTCTCTCTCCATTTTCTTCTCACAACAGCCCTGTGAGGTAGGTTAGGCTGAGACTTCATGGCTGAGTTGAACCCTGGTCTCTTTGGTCCTAGTCCAACACTCTAACAATGACAAGCTGGCTCTGTCTAGAAAGTCCATAAGATGTCATCCAGTGGATATTTTCTGAGGAGTTCAGGGTCTACTCCAGCTTGGCCTATATAGAGTGATATTCAGGAATCCATGGTAGTGACATCTTTGCCCTAGGTACTTTGAGGGTAGTTGCTCACATCCATTGCAGCTTGGATGCTGCCTCTTCTGCAGTGCAGTCAGTTGATGCATTCAGTGCCTTGTCTAGACACGGTTTATGGGGTGGCTTTCGGTTATTGCATCCTGAGGCTATGGACAAGGTGCTTGGAGAGAGGCAGCTGAGTTGCCTACCACTTTTTTGCTCATCCCATGCCCTTCATGGCTTCTCACTGTCAATGGGGTTGGGGTTTGGCCCCTGAGTCCACAAGATGATGAATGGCTTTTTGGAGAGATGGCCTTCCTTTGAAGACCATTCAGAAGTTTCAGTGAGGACAAGTGGCAGGGTGCCGACAGGGATCGGTCAATAGGAACGTGTCTCAGTAGTATTCAAAGGACTTTATTGGCTTCTAGTCTGTACCTGAGCACAAACCAAGGTGCTGGTACATATCTCTACAGTTCTGCATCAGGATTGGAGAATCTCAGGCCCAGGCCTCAATCCCTGACCCACCTGACCCACCCCACTCCACCCTCTCTCCACAGGCCATGCTCCTCACAGGCCCTGCTTTGCTATGTCCTTGGGTGTTTTGCCTTTGACCCTGCCTACCACGGGCATGTGGCCCCCCCGAAGGAAGTGTAGCCCTCAGGGTGCAAAAGGCTCTTTCTTCCTGGTTATGGCTTCCAAATCAACCTGCTCACAAAGTGATGTCATTTTTGGAGCCTCTCCTCCATCCGAGGCGAAGCGGGTGGTAACCAGAGACATCAGCTGCTCGTGTTTGCAGAATTCCTTCCGCTGAGAGGCCCGCCTGGCAGCAATGCTGTTAACTTTTCAGTTCTGAAAAAATACCTTTTTAAAAAATTTCCCCAAGCTTTTTATTGCATCAACATACATAACATTTTAAATATGTTTGGTTTGTATTCTGTCATGTTTTTGCAAACTGCCCCGGATGTTTTGCTGTAGAATGGTATAATGAGAAGTCTTTTAAATCAGGGTTGTGGGGTGGGGGGTGGAATGAATATAGCCTTCCATGGGTCTCTGTCTGGCCCTAGGGATTTGTCCGCTGCTGCCAGGCCTCTCCCCTCATTGACTCTGCCCCATAACCCCCCTGAGGGCTTTGTCCAGGCCGAAATGTATCCTTGAACTGTCATAATGCCTCTTGGATGGCGAGCTCTGTAGGTGCGTATTTGTAGAAACCTCTGGATTTTGCATGGCAGCCTGCCACACAAAGGCAAAAATCAGATCAGTTGCTCCACCCACCTTTGCCTCTGGCACCACTCAGCACTGGAATGCGGCCCCCAACAGGTCCTCATTAGGAAATGTGGCCCTCAGGCTGAAAAGGTTTTCCTTGCCCCTGTTCTAAATAAATACATTGTTATCCTGTCTCAAGGTAGCATTCGTGATCTCCCCATTTTATTCTCGCAGGAATCAGAGATCAAAATGACTCAAGGCTGCTTTTTCTATTTTCTTTCTGGGCCAGGCTCTCGAGACAGATAAAAGTCCCATGGATGTATGAATTAACCAGCTCCCATTAATTAATTCCGGGGAAGCCATCAAGCTGATTGAGTTGTCTAAAAAGTTCCCATCAAGCGATTAGCCCCAATCACCACCAATTTGCAAACTCTAATCATCCTAATTTGCACACTTGTTGATATGCAGGAACTCTAAAGGAGGAGGGTGAAATGATGGGAGTTGTCAAACCTGGATTGCTAGGAACCGCTCAGCCGCTCAGCGTGTCTGTTTTGGGTGCTGCTTATTGCTGGGCTGGGCAGGAACCCTTGGCACCAGGCCATGGCCTTCCAGGAGTGCAAGAAAGCTGAAGCTAATGAGTTGTTCACATCAAGATGGAACTAGAGAGAAATGCAGTGACAGATCTTGTTGGAGGCTCATATAGAGCAAGTCCACGTGGCATCAGAGAGAAAGACCAGGAGAATGGGCAGGATAGCTGCAGATGGCAGTGATTTGGTGGACTTGGCCAACACCTGACTGTTACTGAGACTGTTTGGTGGAGAATGTGTGTTGCCCTCTGGGTGCTGTAGGAGTCTAATTCCCACAGACAGCACGGTCAGTGGGTCAGGGAGGATGGGAGTTGTAGTTCAGTAACACCAAGCTTGCGACCGCCAACTTGCAGCATTTCCAGCAACCAGCATGGCCGATGGCCAGCGGTGATGATGGGAGCTGGAGTCCAGTGACATCTGGCTGCAACCCTCCAGCCCTCTATATTGCAATACCGCTATGATAATAAATGAGGATTGCCCACCTCTTCATCTGCGTTTGTGCCTGTGTGTGCACCACAGGTTGTCTCCCTTTCAGGTAGCTTTATTTGTTTATTTATAGGAGTATTTGTGATCCACACTGTCAAAAAGCTACATCAAGGCAGTATACAACATACAAGGTTATAACAAAATCCATAAAAGCATCCATGAAAACATCAGTAAATACTGGTTGGTTGAAAAGAGAAATTCACATTGGGGAGGCCTGTCTAAACAATAGATTTCAGAAGACGTCTAAATGAAGGCAGGGACAGCTCCTGCCGAGTGTCTACTGGAAGGGAGTTCCACGGGGCAGGGCCTGCCACATGTAAAGACTCAGTCTCTAGGGAAGGCTGGCCAGGCCTCAGGGGCTGCGTGAGGAACCACCAGAAGTGCCCCATCAGAGGATCTCTGTGATTGAGGTAGAGCATAAGTGATCAGACAGGAGCCAGATCTGCCCAGTGTCAGCAACTGGCTCTGATAGGCTTTCAGTCAGTCCACCCCTGCCCCCCACCAGAAATGCTAGACATAATATTATTCCTAACATCTCTACACATTTCCCCGAGGTGCCATCTTAAGTGTTATTTCACAACTGAGCACAATTTCTCCTTGTCTTGCTTTTAAGGCTCACGTTCGCTGCAGAGTCAGTTGTAGTCTGGCAACATCTTGGGGGAGGGCGCTGCTGCTTCCCCATCCCTGCGGAGTGCCTCCCAAACTTTCAGATACAGCTGTGCAGAGTGCATGGGCTCCATGGGGGGCTCCCAGTGGGTGATCAGGAGGAGGAGGAGGAAAAATGGGATCCTGGGGGGCCCAGTGGGACTGCAGAGGGAGAAGGCTTCAGCAGTTTAGACAGCGACAACTCTACCCCTGTAGTTCCAGTTCCAGCTGAGGAAACACTGTCTGACATTGAGCTGACCCCAGTCCCACCGCTCAGCCCTGCTTTGTCACCCAAGCCGCCACTCACACCTCCCAAGGAGGAGGATTCAGATGCCCAGCCAGAGGTAGCGTCAGAGGAGGGTCTGGATGAAGTGCCACCACCGCCAAGGACATGCCGGCTGATGCGCAGGCGCGAGGAGATAGTGCCAGCTTTTTAACCTGTTTGCAGGACTGGTGCAGGACTATATGAATGGTCATATAGTCTCATTCAGTGAAACCTTCCCCACACAAATGGAAAGCCCACCCTGAGCCTTTGCAAAGGGTCTCCAGGGACATGTCTAATTGCTGCGACGACACCGTAGCTTGAGTAGCCATACCTAGTTGTACTGTGTAGAGATGCAGGGTCCTGTATAATCTGTAAGCTGATCTGAGAAACGCTCTAAGTTGAGACGTCGCATTAAACATAACAGAGGAAAACACACCAGATGAGTTTGGGTCTGAACCCAACGGGGTTGGCCAGGACACAGGGTGTGCCTGTCTGCATGCCAGAAGGTTGGCCCTTTAAGGACCACAGGTCTTACGAAGGGCGTGATGGCTACGAGAGGCGGACTTGGAGGCAGACACTCAAAGGGCCTCAGTTCACCTCCAACTGCTGTCGGAACAACTTGCCTTTGCCCTGTGGGCTCCTCTGCAAGACTTGAACCGAGCAATTAAGAGTTTTCTGAATTAGCAAGTTAATTATTGTATAAATCCAGAGGTGTATAAAAGTGTCAAGAGCCTCCAGTCTGAGAGGGCTTATTTGATTTATTTTTTTAATCAATATATATATATGACCGACCTTCTATGCCACCTCTCTGCCTCAGTAGAGTTTGCTCAAGGCTGCTTACCACGAAAGACCGATTAAAATACTCAAAAACAAAAAACCCACTAAAAACTGAAAAACAGCTAACCAACAGGACATAAGGAGATCATCTGAATAACAGACCAAAGAACTGGGCAAAAATTAAAATTAAATCCAGAAACAGAATCAAAGATACATGAGATGAGGACTAGGGAGCTTTTTTCAACTTGAGGGCAGCATGACTTCATTGGGAACTTTTTGGGGGCCACATGCCACTGGTGGGCAAGGCCAATGGCAAAAGTGGGTAGAGCAACAGATGTGACTCTTGCTTTTTCACTGTAGGGTACATGCCAGGCATGCACAAGTCAAAGTTACTACACACAGACATCTTTCCATCCTCCATCAAGGCAAGCAAAGGGCAATACCATTGTTTGAAAACATACCAGCCAGGCAAAAGCACTCCAGGAGTGGGTGGAGCGAGGCCTGTGAGGGGAGCGGCCTGGAGATAATTCTGCATCCTGAACTGAGTTCAGTTCCCCACTTTTCTACACCAGTTTGCAATTTATTTATTTTTTTAAAAGTAATCACGAAAATTCATCAGCATTTTGGTGCAAAATTCTCCTAATATACACATTTTTGCAAAGCAATTTTGCCTCAAGTAGTCTTTTGTGTATGTTGTTTTTGTGAATGCATTAATTTTTATGCACACCTCCCTACCTTAGAATATGCATTTCTGTACACATTTGGGAACTTCATTGCAAAATCCGGAGAGGTGCAAATTTTGAAGGATGGCAGTGTGTTTCAGTCCCACATTGTTTCCAGAGGTGGGGTGCCTTCTCTATCCGCCTCCCAATCCCAGTCCAGGCCACATGTGCTTCTGCTTCAGGACCATCTACGTCTTGGGCTAGCCCACCAAGATGTCTACTTCTCTCCTTCTTGCTTGATTTTCTGTTTGCTTCTTGTTGTATCAAAGCTCCAGAAAGTAGGTTGGATGCAGTTGGCATAGCAACGCTTTCTCTTCAAGCACCAGATACTAGTGAAGGATTGCCCCCACCTCCCCATACTGATTAATCGACCCTGAACCTTCCCCAAGAGGTTGCTACTAGCGTGAGAGATTATACAGGCTGCAGGGCTTCACTGGTGTCTGGTGACTGTGGAATCTCAAGCGCCTCATGCATTGGTTGAACACTCTGGCTTGGAAGAGGCTCTCAGGTCCAGCGAACACAGGGCTGGCATCCAGAATGGGCACAATAGATGTGTTGAGCTCAGAAGGGCCCGCCAAACCTGCTGAGCCCACCACCGTTGGGATCTCCACTTCCACCAGAAGTGCCACTGCTGCCACCATCGTGTTTATCTCACCACTACCTCTCCACAGGTTGGTTTGTTGACAGTAGTGCTGATTATGTTACATGGCAGTGATGCACAGTGATTATACCTATGGGAACAAGGCACTGGCTTGGTTCCACTCCATGGCTAGCGGCTGCCCTGATGTTTGATTACAAGGCTTGGGATCTGGATATCTAAAAGATTGTTTCTCCTCTTACATACCTAGCTGGTCACTGTGCTCTGCAGGAGAGGGCCTCCTGCAGATACCATTCAGACCACGTTCACACCATATGTTTATGGTTTAACAGCCAGTCCTTCTTGCTAGGGGACTCTGGGAATTGTAGCTCTGTGAGGGGGAATAGGGGTCTCCTAATAACTCTCAGCACCCTTCACAAACTACACTTCCCAGGATATGATAGCACCCATCAAGTACTTGAAAGGTTGCGCCACAGAGGAGGGCCAGGATCTCTTCTTGATCATCCCAGAGTGCAGGACACGGAATGATGGGCTCAAGTTGCAGGAAACCAGATTTCAACTGAACCTCAGGAAAAATTCCTTACTGTTAGAGCGGTATGAGAATGGAACCAATTGCCTAGGGAGGTGGTGGGCTCTCCAACACTAGAGTCATTCAAGAGGCAGCTGGACAGGCATCTGTTGGGGATGATTTAAGTTGGATTCCTGCACTGAGCAGGGGGTTGGGCTTGATGGCTTTACAGGCCCCTTCCAACTCTACTATTCTATGATTCTATGATACTATGGTATGAGTGTGGCCAAAGTGACATGGTTATTCACGAGCAGATGGGGGCCAGCTAGCACACACAAGCTCTCAAAAGCTTCTTTTGGATTTTTGTTTGAAGAAAATTGACCTGGAAAGGGAGCAGGATCTTTTAAATGTGCTATATTGATCTGGAAAGCTTTGAGGATTTTATGCTTTCCTTCCTTAAGAGAGGAAGAAATGATTATACCTGTGATGGAAGCCTCCCGCTGTCAGCTGGATTCCTGACTGCATTTTCTTTCCCAGCTGCTGGCCACTGATGGATTATGGCGTTTCCAGGGCAGAGTCATATTAGCTGCAGGGGGTGGGAGGTGGGTGAGGAGATTTGATCATAGTCAGAAAGCTGCAACAGGCTTGTGGCCAAAATGAACACTTAATTGAGAGAAAGATGGAAACTCTGAGTGTCTGCAGCTGCACTTTAGCAAAGATGCTATCCATCTTTGGCAATATGGAATGGCTTTTAAGCGCATTTGGCAGGAACTTCACGGGAGTTGGACTTTAGAAGCTTTTATCTATGAAATAGTAATGACCTGGCTCCAGTGACCGAAGAACACAACTTCTTCTCTGAAGATGTTGGATTAATGCCGAGAATAAGAGACACAATTATTTAGCTCATGAGGAGAAAGAATATTTGCATTCTGATGGCTTTTCTGTATTACGCTGTATTGCACGAGTACATAATTGATTGTCCAGTGTTACAATTGCTAGGAAATGTGATTTCTTCTTTTAGCTGATCTCAAGAGCTGAAATTAATGCACATACTCAAATTCCCTTCATAATTACCCTCTGCTAATTTTGCTATTGAATATCTTCCAAATAGCCCTTGAACCATCTGCAGAGTAATCACACAATATTTGATTCCTCTCTTTAATTTCAGTGTTTGATGACTGGATCGTATGCAATGCTTGGCATGCAATGGTATGCAGAATTTGACGGTATTCGATAGCTGAGGTGCAATGGCATTAGTGTCTGGTTTGACAGTTGGAGTGCCAGGAGTGCTTAGAATGTGGCAGTACTCAACTGTTCACCCCTCACAAGATTCATTCTTTGATCCTGTTAAAACAGTCAGGAACTGGCAACAAATGTAAAGCACCCAAGCTCTGAATTTTGAAGAAGTATTTCTCATTGAGAACTTGGGTGCAATAAAATGATAAATTTTGCACAATGATCTTCCAGCTTCAGGAACTTCACATTCCACTCACTCACTGGTTTGGAACAGCCTTCACCAACCTGTTATCATCCAGATGTTTTTAGTATAGAGTTACTCGGCTAAATATATAAATAAATTTGAATTTGGAAATAAAAAAACTGTAGTATTGTATCCAACTACGTTCTTCCCAGAGTAGTACCACTGAAATTAATGTACCGAAGTTCACAGTCATGTCCATTAATTACACTGGATAGAACTTATTAGCCTAGGGTAGCTAGGGTTAGGGTTAGGGTACCCTAGGGTAGCTAGCATGGTGCTTTCTAGACAGTGCTAGACTACAGTTCCCATCACTCCTGGGCATCAGCCAGGTTTCCTTCCTTGCTCTAGGTTATTAGCGAATAGTCTGAAGAAAAACATATGGAAATAATATAATCACTTCAATAAAGAATGAAGAAGATATAGGTTAATGACAGAGTGGGCTGAGATCTGCCAAATTTATTACACACTGTAAATTATATAAAACTGAGAACCAGATTGGTGTTTTAAAAAAAACATTAAGAGGCTTGTTGTTTTAAGAAGTTAGACTTCCCACATTAACAATGGAAGAGAGGGAGTTTCTGGATCAGGAAATAAAAAGGAGAAAATAGAATAAGCAATTAAAAAAAGCAGGCAAAGTGTCAGGTCCGGATGGATGAATTGCAGAACATCATGAAGTATTTGTAGAAACATTAGCATCTCATCTAATTGAAGTATTAAATGAAATCCACAGACAAGAGGAAATGCCATGAGAATGGATGATGGGGAAAACTGTGATCCACAAAAAAAGAGAGATAAAATGGAAATGATGGAGGATCTGATAGGCCCATAATGTTTAATTTTTTAAAATTATAAAATCTGAATGTCTATATTATCTGGAATATTAAATCAACTCATATTTAAACATGTATACATGTTGGATTAAACAAGATTTATTGGAGGGCGTACACTGAACATGAATATACCCAGAACATTAAATATTATGGGTTGTATCTAATGTTAGTCATACTTAGAGCAGCCCCATTGAAATTAATAGGCACGACTAACAAGTTTATTAATGAACAGGTCCAACTATCATTAAAACAGTTGGATGCACCCCTATGAATTAATTCAAGAATAACAATGTATTTTTCTGGATGCCAAAAAGGCATATGACAGGCTGGAATGGCTATAGTGAAAGGAGACTATAAAATAATTCAGAGTTGGCAGCAGATTCTGCAGATGGATGGATTTCAATACATGCAGAATCAACAGCCAAGTTACTAATTAAGGGGGAAATGTCCAAGGAAATATGACTTCAGAAAGGAAAATGGCAGGGTTGTCCGGACCATTATTTGCATTGTCGTGAGAGTCAGACAATAAAATTTCAGGATATTGATCACAAGCTGCTGGGTCTATATGCGGATAACACAATAATTTACATACAGAAATCTTCTAGAGAGTTGAAAGAAGAGTTGCAGGATTATGGAGACACAGAGGACTAAAAACTGAATGTCAGCTGTTTTTATGGAATATAAGGAAAGAGGAATTAAATATGAATAATTGGTTGAGATATGAAACAAAATTAGATCTGAGAATGAAATGGGAAAATTTGTATGAGGATTCCTATAAACCCCTTATGAAGCAGACAAAACTAAATATAAAGAGGTGGGAGAGAAATGAAATTGACCTTACTGGAGAGAGTAAAAGCTCAGTACAAGTGTGTGTGCTGTCACAAGTAAGGGGTGTATCCAACTAAATTTTACTCAGCAGAAGTTAGTAATGAACTTTAATTTCAGTGGGTCTTCTCTGAATATGACCAATGTTGGGTACAACCCTAAATTTTCTGTTTCAAACCACTGGCTGTCCATTAGCTTCCAGGCCAAGTTCAAAGTGCTGTTTTTGGTGTTTAAAGCCATATACAGGTTAGGACCAGGAGACCTGAAAGATCATCTCACCCCCTATAGGCTCAGTTGATCATTGTGGTCTGAAGGCGAGATGAGAAAAGTTTGATTTGCTTTGATTTAAATGGATAGCTGGCACAGAAAATACAGAACAAACACTCTGGTTTGGGGAGGTGCCATGGCTCAGTGGTTAGCGCATCTGCCTTGCATGCAGAAGGTCCCCGGTTCAGTCCCCAATGGCATCTCCAGTTAGGGCTGGGCACGCCCCATGCCTGAAACCTCGGAGAGCTGCTGCCAGTCAGTGTAGACAATACTGAGCTAGGTGGACTGAGGATCTAACCCAGTATAAAGCAGCTTTTCTGGTTCCTAAGAACCTCTTTGCCCTGAGCAGCCAGCAATCTAAATCTCATCCCTGGTTGTGGGAAAGCAAGAATGAAAGGGTGAAGGCAGAGGTGGAGGGAAGGTTTATTCAACTGTGCAACATTTTGAACAGGGACGCACTTTCTCTCTGATTTGCTGTGCACAGAAGAAAAAGCCGGCTTTCTGAATCTGTCGCTACCAGCAAATGGCTCCAGGCTATGAAAGCCGGTGCTTGCAAAGTACCTGACTGCTAATTAGGCTCTTCCACCCTTCCCTGATATCCATTATTCCTTTTTATTCCTTTCATTACATCTAAATTTGGCCTGAGAGTTTCACAGCTCGTTCTCACACTGCATATCTCATTCCCAATTTGCGGGAATCTGCCAAATGCCTGACTTGAATTCATTTGTACATAAGTCACAGTTTTTATTCTGGCTCAGCAGTCATGGGAGGGTGACACTTGCAGCCTTGTTTCAGGGCCTTAGAGCTGGGCAGAGTTTGTGTCCTCATATGCACTTGTAGCTGCAGTTGTGTATGTGTTTGTGTGTAAGCAGATAGAGCATATATATATTTGTTGTTATGTGCCTTCAAGTTGATTACGACTTATGGTGACCCTATGAATCAGGGGCCTCCAATAGTATCTGTCGTGAACCACCCTGTTCAGATCTTGTAAGTTCAGGTCTGTGGCTTCCTTGATGGAATCAATCCATCTCTTGTTTGGCCTTCCTCTTTTTCGACTCCGTTCTGTTTTTCCAAGCATTATTGTCTTTTCTAGTGAATCATGTCTTCTCATTATGTGTCCAAAATATGATAGCCTCAGTTTCATCATCTTAGCTTCTAATGATAGTTCTGGTTTAGTTTGTTCTAACACCCAATTATTTGTCTTTTTCACAGTCCATGGTATGCCAATATCACATTTCAAATGAGTTTATTTTTCTCTTATCCACTTTTTTCTCTGTCCAACTTTCACATCCATACATAGAGATTGGGAATACCATGGTCTGAATAATCCTGACTTTAGTGTTCAGTGATACATCTTTGCATTTGAGGACCTTTTCTAGTTCTCTCATAGTTGCCCTCCCCAGTCCTAGCCACCTTCTGATTTCTTGACTATTGTCTCCCTTTTGGTTAATGACTGTGCCAAGGTATTGGTAATTAATCCTTGACAAGTTCAAAGTCCTCATTGTCAACTTTAAAGTTACATAAATCTTCTGTTGTCATTACTCTGGTCTTCTTGGCGTTCAGCTGTAGTCCTGCTTTTGTGCTTTCCTCTTTAACTTTCAACAGCATTTGTTTTAAATCATTACTGGTTTCTGCTGTATGTGTGTCTATGTACTGCCTTCAAGTCGATTCCGACTTATGGCGACCCTACGAATAGAGTTTTCATGAGGCTGAGAGGCAGTGACTGGCCCAAGGTCACCCAGTGAGTTTCATGGCTATGTGGGAATTCGAACCCTGGTCTCCCAGGTCCTAGTCCAACACCTTAACCACTACACCACACTGGTATGAAATACTCTTATTTTTTACCCCCCCCCCCAAAAAAAGAAACTCCAATGGGGAAGGGAGGGGAATCTGGAAATGGAAATTATGCTGCTGCAAATCCTCAGGGGGTGAAAGTGGCTGTTGGAATTGGCAGTTTCCAATCTCCTTTACTATAATCATTTTCAAGAGAGGGGGAAGGGTCTCCCGCAACAACCCACATGCAATTAAGCAAAAGAATTACTTCACAGCACTGACCTGACTGGATGCACTTTTAACACATTGACATGAGCTGGTCCTTGGGGATAATGGAATGAAACAAGGGGGGGGAAGTGAGGAAAGGGGGCAATTCAATTTAGGAGGAATTATTCTCCTAATGATTTATGGCCTCATTAATGATTTTGATTGAGCAATGATTCTCTCTACCCCCTCCGCCTCTTTCTGCTTGCAAAGAATTAGGGCTGCTCGTTGAAAGGGTCTCTGGGTGTCACGGCAAAGGAAACCGATTTGTCTCCATTTAAATCCTTAATGACATCCCACTTCTACTGCTTCAATTGAGGGGGTCCGGGAAGCTCTTTAGTTCTGGTTTTGTTTTGTTTGTAGTTGTGAATGTTATTTCATTTACGTGATATGCAAACTGAGTTGGAGGAATTGGAGTCTTTGAGCTTTGCCCCTAATTCACCCGGATCACATACAGGTACGATGGCCATACTGCCCTGAACATGCCCGATCTCATCTGATCTCGGAAGCTAAGCAGGGTCAGGCCTGTTTAGTACTTGGAAGGGAGACCGCCTGGGAATACTGGGTGCCATAGGCTTTGAGGAAGGCAATGGTAAACCACCTCAGAATAGCTCTTACCATGAAAACCCTATGAGTACATCCGAATTCATAGGGTCATATCCACATTCATAGGGTCACCATAAGTCGTAATCGACTTGAAGGTATGGAATAACAACAACAAGATACAGGTTAACCTGATGGAAAACAGCTGGGGAGGGGGTGTCAAAGTGTGGTGTTGCAAAGGAAGGGCAGATCAGAAAAGGTACTGCCAGGGCCAAGAAGATGCCAGCATGGTTAACGAGCAAAGTCAAGGAAGCTCTTAGAGGCAAAAAGCCTTCCTTCAGAAAATGGAAGTTTTGTCCGAATGAAGAAAATAAAAAAGAACACAAACTCTGGCAAAAGAAATGCAAGAAGACAATAAGGGATGCTAAAAAAGAATTTGAGGAGCACATTGCTAAGAACATAAAAACCAACAACAAAAAATTCTATAAATACATTCAAAGCAGGAGACCATCTAGGGAGGCGATTGGACCCTTGGATGATAAGGGAGTCAAAGGTGTACTAAAGAACGATAAGGAGATTGCAGAGAAGCTAAATGAATTCTTTGCATCTGTCTTCACAGTGGAAGATATAGGGCAGATCCCTGAACCTGAACTAACATTTGCAGGAAGGGATTCTGAGGAACTGAGACAAATAGTGGTAATGAGAGAGGAAGTTCTAGGCTTAATGGACAATATAAAAACTGACAAATCACCGGGCCCGGATGGCATCCACCCGAGAGTTCTCAAAGAACTCAAATGTGAAATTGCTGATCTGCTAACTAAAATATGTAACTTGTCCCTCGGGTCCTCCTCCGTGCCTGAGGACTGGAAAGTGGCGAATGTAACGCCAATCTTCAAAAAGGGATCCAGAGGGGATCCCGGAAATTACAGGCCAGTTAGCTTAACTTCTGTCCCTGGAAAACTGGTAGAAAGTATTATTAAAGTTAGATTAACTAAGCACATAGAAGAACAAGCCTTGCTGAAGCAGAGCCAGCATGGCTTCTGCAAGGGAAAGTCCTGTCTCAGTAACCTATTAGAATTCTTTGAGAGTGTCAACAAGCATATAGATAGAGGTGATCCAGTGGACATAGTGTACTTAGACTTTCAAAAAGCGTTTGACAAGGTACCTCACCAAAGACTTCTGAGGAAGCTTAGCAGTCATGGAATAAGAGGAGAGGTCCTCTTGTGGATAAGGAATTGGTTAAGAAGCAGAAAGCAGAGAGTAGGAATAAGCGGACAGTTCTCCCAATGGAGGGCTGTAGAAAGTGGAGTCCCTCAAGGATCGGTATTGGGACCTGTACTTTTCAACTTGTTCATTAATGACCTAGAATTAGGAGTGAGCAGTGAAGTGGCCAAGTTTGCTGACGACACTAAATTGTTCAGGGTTGTTAAAACAAAAAGGGATTGTGAAGAGCTCCAAAAAGATCTCTCCAAACTGAGTGAATGGGCGGAAAAATGGCAAATGCAATTCAATATAAACAAGTGTAAAATTATGCATATTGGAGCAAAAAATCTGAATTTCACATATACGCTCATGGGGTCTGAACTGGCGGTGACCGACCAGGAGAGAGACCTCGGGGTTGTAGTGGACAGCACGATGAAAATGTCGACCCAGTGTGCGGCAGCTGTGAAAAAGGCAAATTCCATGCTAGCGATAATTAGGAAAGGTATTGAAAATAAAACAGCCGATATCATAATGCCGTTGTATAAATCTATGGTGCAGCCGCATTTGGAATACTGTGTACAGTTCTGGTCGCCTCATCTCAAAAAGGATATTATAGAGTTGGAAAAGGTTCAGAAGAGGGCAACCAGAATGATCAAGGGGATGGAGCGACTCCCTTACGAGGAAAGGTTGCAGCATTTGGGGCTTTTTAGTTTAGAGAAAAGGCGGGTCAGAGGAGACATGATAGAAGTGTATAAAATTATGCATGGCATTGAGAAAGTGGATAGAGAAAAGTTCTTCTCCCTCTCTCATAATACTAGAACTCGTGGACATTCAAAGAAGCTGAATGTTGGAAGATTCAGGACAGACAAAAGGAAGTACTTCTTTACTCAGCGCATAGTTAAACTATGAAATTTGCTCCCACAAGATGCAGTAATGGCCACCAGCTTGGACGGCTTTAAAAGAAGATTAGACAAATTCATGGAGGACAGGGCTATCAATGGCTACTAGCCGTGATGGCTGTGCTGTGCCACCCTAGTCAGAGGCAGCATGCTTCTGAAAACCAGTTGCCGGAAGCCTCAGGATGGGAGAGTGTTCTTGCACTCGGGTCCTGCTTGCGGGCTTCCCCCAGGCACCTGGTTGGCCACTGTGAGAACAGGATGCTGGACTAGATGGGCCACTGGCCTGATCCAGCAGGCTCTTCTTATGTTCTTATGTTCTCTATTGAGTCTCCGTGGCAATGCCTTGTAAGAATCATGGGACGTCATGAATCTCTGGGTTTCCCTGTCTCCACTCCACGATTTGTGTGTCCAATGACAGAACATAAGAGCATGAGTAGAGCCCAGCTGCTGGATCAGGCCAAAGGGGGGCAACTAGTCCAGCCTCTGGTTCTCACAATAGCCATCGGAAGCCCACAAGCAGGACCTGAACACAACAGCAACTCTCGCCACTTGTGATTCCAGCGACTGGTACTCAGAAGCACCCTGCCTCCAACAGGGGAGGTCGAATACATCCATCAGGGTTAGTAGCCATGGATAGCCTTGTCTTCCTCCCTCAATTTGTCTAATCCTGTTTTATAGCCATACAAGTTGGTGGCCATTGCTGCCTCCTGTGGGAGCAAAGTCCATCGTGGAACTTTATTATATAGCCTACCAGTGTGAACCTTCCCCAACACATCAGCCTGCAGTATCCATAGAAATTTGGGATGCATGAATAAAATACAATACAGATTATTTCTGACTTCTGATTATGTACCCGTGGGACAAAATTATTCTACCTAGATCAGGCCACTTCTGGAGCCTCACCCCTCTCTTGAATTGTGATAATGCTGTAGAGGATGGCGAGAGAAGGGTGTGCAGAAAACGTTTGACTTCTCCACGGAAATCTTTAGTTAAAAGGCATTTATTCTGGAATTGTTCAAAATTACAGATGTATCGGGATAATATCCTAAAGCATGTATATGAGTTAATGGGCTATTTGCTGCTATGTAGTCCTTTTCTACATCTGTTAAATGATCCCAAAGTTACAGTGTTAGATACAGATTTAGAAATGGTTGCAACTCTGTTAACATCAGCAAAAATAGAAATTGCAAAAATAAATAAATAAATAAATGGAAACAGCTTAATCCACCTGTAGTCTTGAGTTGGTTTAACAGAATGTGTGTCTTGGTTAAGTTAACAAAACTCCTTATTATTTATTTACAAATGGACAAACAAGCAAATTTATAAAAATTGGTCAATCTTTATATCATTGTGGAACCATTATTATCAGAAGAATAAGTACCTGTGTAAATTGTTTTCATAAATTATAAACACACACACACACACTTCTCCCTCTCTGTAACTGATGTAGGTGTTGATGTATATTTCTCTCTCTCTCTTTTACTTTTGTATTTTAATAGTTGTATGAATTTTCCTCACAATAAAAACTTTTTTTTAAGAAAAACTTCTAACTTCTGCAGGGCTGGAGTATAGCTTACTGTACATACATAAGGATCAAATAATTTGCTCCACCCACTTTTGCCATTGGCCCCGCCCACCATGGGCATGCGCTACCTGTGAGGGAATGCAATGGACAAAGCAGTTGATTAAACTGGGCAATAAGGCTGGCCTACGGGAGAAAGTGAGGCTTGATTTTCTCTTCTAATGGCCTTGACACCATCTTGGGCATGTGTGTGTGTGTGTGTGGGCTGCTGGGTCATGTGATGCCCCTGCACGACTTTTTCCAAGAAACTAATCAAGGAAAGTAAAGCAACATAAATCGAGCAGCCCTCAAAGGAGCCAACGAGATCCATCAAAGGGTTCAAAACTGCAAATATTACTATTCATGAACTGTAGAAAGCTGTCTTTGCTCTGCCTCTTAATATGCTCCTTTGTAAATTGCTTTGAGATTTACAGCTGAGAAGGTAGAAAGGCAAGGAGCCGTTATTACCCCTGGGTAAGATATAATTCAGCTCGCCAGTGGAACTGGCAGATGTAAGTGAAGAGGAACTAAAATTAGCGTAGAATAAACAACGGCTTGTTTTTAAGTATGGTCAAATTGAGGTGTACAGTCCAGACAGCGCTGCGTGTTTGTGTGACAAAACGTCTGGATGCGATGGCGAACCGCCCTCCAAAGACGCAAGAAGGCAGCGGCCAATAAAATCACCAGGAGAAGAATTGGGATTGTTCCACAGTGGTCCTTGAAGCCAAAACCTCAGCGAGCCCAATCCAGCGGACGTTGGTGAGGCCGGTCATGTTCTGTGTTAGTAATGTTAGTTGGATTAACAAAAGGAGTATAGAGAGCCAGGAGGGTGGGGAACCTCAGGCCAAGGGGCCAAATGCTGCCCTCTATTTGGCTCCCAGAACTCTTTCCCAGGCCACGCCCTCCCTGACCTTGCTTTGCACCCAGGCTATTTAGCCAGACTGTGGCTGTGTCCTTGAACTCTGATCATGCCTCCCGCTTGCCTGCAAGGAGGATAGAGAGGTGTGTGTGTGTGTGTGTGTGTGTGTGTGAAAGTGTAGAAGCGAGCTTACTGTACAATGGGAAAATTTACATCCATTGCTCCTCCCACTTTTGACTCTTGGCCCTGCCCACCACTGGCATGTGGCCTCCGGGAAGGTTGCCCTGAGGGAATGAGGCCCTTGGGGTGGAAAAGTTGCCCCACCCCTGATCAAGAGGAAGGCCTTCTTTGTGCAACATGCGATTAACTTATGGAACTCATTGCCACAGCATGGGTGGTGGCCTCTTGCTTGGTGTCAGGATCCTGGCCGACCCAGATCTTGGAGAGATCTCTTCAGAGGCAGAGGCTTGGGCCTCCGTGGAGAGATCCCAGCTCCAACTGAAGACCTGGAGGGACCACCATAGTTCTAAGGTAGCCTGAAGAACCCCATGTCAGAGATGCCTTAACTATGCCCACCCGAAGAACTCCCCCTGGCACATCCCGGTCAATGCGTGCCTTCAGCCCCAATCCTCCCCCATTGCCCTCTGGGCCTCAGGAGACAAGGCAGGCGTTGACCCAATGGGAAGCCCAGAGTCCCTGCAGTTGCTCTCTCACCTGGGGTCTTCTCAGAAGGAAGGGTCTGCTTGCAAGGAGGGAGAAGCCTCAGCTGCAACTAAGTCATGGCTGTGCAGAGGCCTGGGTAGAGGAGAAGCGGATGATACAAGCCTCTCCGTCTCCTCTGGTCCGTTGCTGGGTGAAGTGCTCTCTTTTGAGCTCACCTAGTCTCCAGGGCTGGCTTCTGCCTTCCCAACTGGTGCTGGTCATGGACACTGAGATGGCTTTGAAGTAAATGAGGCAAGGTTGTAGGTGAGGAGGAGGGGCCCTGGGATTGCAGTGTCCCTTGTGAGATTTCCCATCAGGCACTGGGGCATGCCTCCCCAACCCATGAGCTGTTAAGCTCGGTGTTAGGGTAGAGCCCTGTTGTGCTCGGGTTCAGATTGTGGCTATTCCTCTGGCTGGACACTGTGAGAACCGGATGCTGGACCGCAGGAGGGGCGAGTGCCCTTTGCGCTCAGGTCCTGCTCACGGGCTTCCCATTGAGGCATCTGGTTAACCCCTGTGAGGACAGGAGGCTGGCTAGGTGGGCCATTGGCCTGATCCAGCAGCCAGGCTCTGCTTATGTTTAAGCAGACTGATGATGGTGCTTGACAACCCTTCCAAAGATGCTTCTCTTGTGGGCCATAGGAGAGAGGATTGAAATCTGGAATGGCTTTTCTGCAGCTCAAATGCTCCTTTTGAAAACACCGTCTGTGCTCAAGTGTGGCACGGCTGCAGAGCTGAGGTGGTAGCAAAGGGGCTGCCTGCTAATGAACAGTGATGGGCCAGACAGGACTCACTTAATGGTTTGAGGAGAAAGAAAATCTACTCAAGAAGATGTTACTTCCCAGGGCCTTTGGACTGCTCACTTTGATATACAGTCTGTTACACTCCGGCACTGATGTTTATACAAAGAAGAAGTTATCACCACAGAGTGAGATTGGATTTCTTCCCCAAATTTCCCTGGGAGACTGCTGTGAATTGCTTACTGGTGGTATTGCAGCCCCTACATCTTATTACAGGGTCATCAGTCCAATGGGGGAACTGATATGGGGCGCTAGCTAAAGGGGGGAGTTACCTTCCAACTCATCTCCTCTCTAGGTGGGGATGTGGAAGTCTCAGCTTACATTCTAATGAACACGAGAAGAGCCTGGCTGCTGGGTCAAGCTAAAGGCCAGTCTAGTCCAGCATCCTGTTCTAGACCTGGTCTAGAGCCAGGCTTTTAAAACTCCAAGTGTTTTTCCTCTAGAAGGGCACAATCTTCCAGTACAGCTGGCTCTAGTTAATGGCTCCAGAATAAGAACATGAGAAGAGCCTGGCCGCTGCTGGCCCATTCCGAAGGGGGCCCATCTAGTCCAGCGTCCTGTTTTCACTGTGGCCAACCAGATCCCCATTTTGGGGAGCCTCCAATCAGCTTACATGAGTGCAACAGCAGTGCTCTCCTCACTTGTGATTCCCAGCAACTGGTATTCAGATGCATACCGCCTCAGATCGTGGAGGCAGAGCATAGTCATTGTGGCTAGTAGCCACTGATAGCCTCCTCCTCCTCCATGAATTTGTCCAATCTCCTTTTAAAGTTGGTGGCCATCGCTGCCTCTTGTGGGAGCGAATTCCCCTGTTTAACTCTGCGCTGCATGAAGCAGTCCTTTCATTTGTCTGTCCTGAATCTTCCAACTTTCAGCTTCATTGCACGTCTACAAGTTCTAGTATTATGAGAGTGGGAGAAATTTTTCTCTGTCCACTATCTCCCTGCCATGCGTCATTTTATCCACCTATATCATGTCCTCTCTTACATGCCTTTTCTGTAAACTGACCCCCCCAAAATGTTGCAACTTTTCCTCAGAGGGGAGACGCTGCCTCCTAATTTATACCTCCATTTTTCATCCAATATCTCTGAGGTTTGGACAACTTGTACCCTCTTATCTGAGAGGTCAACTGCACCAAGCTCCATAATGATAGACCAAATTATCCCACTGTCATAAGAAACAGAATATTCATGGGTTTGCCAGAGGATGGGACAGACCTTGAGCATCCGTGTTATGGTTTGTGATAGAAACGGTCATGATGGAAGTTCCACCTCACCCCGTAGAGATGTTCTCACTGAGGAAGCTGTTTTGCTTCTCATCTAATATATAAACGAGGAGAGCTATTTTGAAGTTGCTGAGAGATTTTCTCTCCTCCGAAACTGCCTCCTCCAATACAAAATTGCTCTCCCCCCTCTGGTTTTTTTTTTAGTCTAGTGCTGCAGCAAAACTGGTAATTTCAATCCATCCCTCTCACAGAAAATGGTTCATGAGTGCCTTGTTAAAGGTGCACACTCCATTTGACCTGACAAACGGCACGGACCGCTTGTTACTGAGTCAGTGGAGATAAAGAGTGGTCATGCTTAAAGCTCTTTTAAGGAAGGAGGAAATGAAACTATTTTCTTCCTCAGCATTTAGGAAATAAACTAGCAAAATGCCTTCCTAGTGGTGAGGTGGCCCTCACGCCAGGCTGTGGCTGAGTTTGTGGGTGCCAGCTCCCTTTCCCCTCTTTTCTTGGCATCCTAGACCCATTAGGCAGAGTGAGGCAACCACCTCAGGCGGCAAATGCTGGAGGGCAGAAGGGACAGCTCCCCAGGCTGTTCCTTCCAAGCCACCTGGCAAGAACCTCCTGTTGGCTGAGATCTTTGATGCCATGGAATGTTCTCCAGTATTCCAGCTTCTGAGAGGGAAAGTGTTACCTGTGTGGAATGTTGGCTTCCAAGTGGACCCAGTGGCCTTTTTGGTCTCTGAGTCTTTGATTTCATAAGAAGAGCCTGCTGGATCAGGCCAAAGGGGGCCCATCTAGTCCACCCTCCTGTCCTCACAGCAGCCAACCAGATGCCCCAATGGGAAGCCCGCAAGCAGGGCTGAAGCACAAAAGCAACTCTCCCCACTTGTGATTTCCAGCAACTGACATTCAGAGGCATTGATACCCCTCCTCCCCAAACTTCTTATTTCTTGGGAAAGGCCAGCAGAGACTTATGTTGGTTGGGACCAATTTCTGTTCTGCGATTACTCTTTTTTTGTGCTTGCGGCCAAAGGTGAAACTGCAATAGTGAACCTTTTACATCTGGCTGAGTTACCTGGGTGATGTGGATGAGAGCACGGTTGGATTAATTTGTAACAATCAAGGGCTGTCAACTGCCAGAACGATGGGAGGTGGCTTGACAGTTCCCTCCTTTCTGGGAATAATGGTTTCTGGGTAATGCTACTGTATATGTCTGTCTATTCAATTTCAACACACAATCTTTTCCCCCTGCTGCATGGGGCATGTTGCAAAATCTAGCTGCTTTTGGCCGTTGGCTTCTGGCTGATTTTGAAATATCCTTAAAGGCACTTTCCCTACTCCAATTTGCAAATCAGCAGTTTCCAGCCCAATGAGGTGGGAGAAGACTATTATTGTTGTTGTTGTTATTTACACCACAAATAATCATATTACCGCTTAGCACAAGAAACTTGAACTCTTTAGGATTCTGCACCCATTCTTGGGTTTGTGCAAAATGCAGTGGGAGTTCCACAGGGCAGGGCTTGCCATGCCAAAGGTCTGGTCCCTGGTGGAGGCCAACTGAATCTCACGGGTGTGAAGAACCACCAAAAGTGCCCCATCAGAAGATCACACACTTTACTTTATATGCCTACTTGACACCAGTATATAACAACTTTCGTAGACATTACTTGTTTGGGAAACTGGATTGCAAAATTCAGAGAAGTGTGAATGTCAAAGGATGGCTATGCTTTGGTTCATATGCCATCTTGGAAACCAGGTGAGCTCTCTGAATTTCTCCCCCACCCTTAAGTCTGACCATGACCTTAAATGTGACCTCCGCGCCCTCTCTATGCTATCTGAGCTTCCAGGCTCCATCCAGGCTGAGAAAACTGCCGGCTTCCGTGAGCCCTGTTGGATCCAGCCGCTCGATTTAATTATTTTGGAAGTCGTAACTTCCTTTGTACATTCATTGTCACCGTGGGGGTAATATGTCTTCAAATAGCCCCCAAGCTCTTCCTTGAGGCTGCCTCTGACCCTTTTTTAGTAGCTCACTAGAATGGATGGATAGCGGAGCCGGCCTTTGTGGAGCTCTTAACAGCTCCCGAGGGTGTGGATGCCTTGGAAGTCAGAAGGACACTTCCAGGAGGCTTTTATCTTTGCAGTACCACTGGAGCTTAGGAGACAGGGTGGGTGAGTCCACCCCAGCCCTCTTTGGTCTGTTTCCTCCTGCTGAAACAGGAGTGAGGAACCTTTCTTGCCCTGAGGGCTGCATTCCCTCCCAAGCAGCCTTCCAGGTCTGCATGGTGGTGGTCAGCGGGCAAAGGATGTGACTCTTGCCTTTGTGCAGCCAGAAACGACCAGAGACTCACAGAGAACAGTGAGCAGGAGACATTATCGCCTGAGGAGGACTCAGAACAGGACCAGTAAAGGGTGCGGCCTGGGGAGGAGATACAGTCTTAGGGCCAAACAGAAAGCTCTGGAGGGCCACATTAGCGCCCCCCCAGTCCTGAGGTTCCCCAACCCTGGCCTAGGAGATACTGAAGACTGCAGCAGCATGGCTTTAGCCTTGCCCTTTGGAAATCTACACAGGGCCCGCAGACCCTTCCTTTGTGAAAAAGCATTTGGGGCAAAGCTTTTGTGATCTTCTCTAGCCCACACGGCGAAAAGCTGCATGTCACTTGGGATTCTTTGGCCTCTTTTGGAGAAGAGATGTGCAAGTCAGAATGTGCAGCCCGTCCCTCCCTCCATCCCCAAATAATCTCACAGCACACCAAAGTGCTTTTCTGTGTCCTTGAACTTCCCAGGACTGTTAAACTGAACCGAAACCACCAAAATCACCTTGAAAGTTCTGTTTAGGAAAAAATGCCTTGGCGACAATCATCAGTGCTGGCTCCAGGACTGAGAGGGCTCCTGGGGCCAAAGCACCTTCCTCCATGGGACCCCCTGTCCTGATGGTCTGTACGTCACCATCACCAACTCCTCTTCCTCTTCCTCCTCATTGCTGCTACCTGTTGGCTTTCCAGGGACAGAGCCCAGACAGTGAGCCAGGCAGGGACATCTCTCACTGCCGCTGTTCTCTGGGCCAAAGCAAGAGGTGGCAGGGTAAACTGGCAAGCTGCAATTGGGAAGGGGGGCGACATTCGACTCAGTCCTCCTTTAAAGGTGAACTCACCAAATTCACACTTTCCAAAATGAGATGCGAAATGTTGACGTCTGTCTCTCGTAACTATTTTTGCATGTTTTTAAACATGATTGTCAGTTGCGGAGAGACTGTCCTGTGTTGGCAACTAACAACGGCCAAACAAACGAGCCCTATTGTGCTAATACTGAATCTGTTGCCAACCTCACTGGGTGATCCTGGCATTAAGGGCTAAAAATGGTCTCACTCACTCCTTTCTCTGAGCCCCCCACTAGTTGCCTCCTTTGCATCAATGGGACTTCTTCAATGTGCCTCTGATGGATCTAAAATGTAGGGACTTTGCTCAAGTGACATGGCGGTGGGGGGGAGAAGCATAAGAGAACTAAGGCATTGCCTAGAGAAGTGGATCTTGTCCTCAGAAATGCCACCACTGGGTCAGGAATAATGAATAAGATGGTGAGCTAATGGGACTCTTTCTGTCTAATAAAGGGAAATTTATTCAAACTACTTGGAGCAAGTTGAGGAACGAGCTTTGCTGGTTTATTTCATGAATAAAAAAAAGCATTAAGGGAAAAGGGAACATTATTATAGAATGGATGTTAGAGGTGGCTGAAGCCAATCATGAACAATAAACTCCTGTCTTTGGGGCTGCTTAAAGGTTTTATGATACTCCCTCCTGTGCCATCTGCTTTGCACTTTTGTCTGTTCAAAGGCGCAGGAGACTGAGGCAAAAGTTTTGATGGGAAATTGTAGCCCTGGTGCTTGTGAGAGTGACATATCTCCTGGGAAGTCTGCAGTCTGTCCAGGTGGTTTTAGGCAGAGCTGCAGCCTGCCTTCAGCCTTGACTTCCCCGCTTGCAACATGAGGACAACCCTAACTATGCGCTGTTTGAAGAAGCCCGTTCTTTTGTCTGTCCTGATGAATCGTCCAGCGTTTGGCTTCATTGGCTAGCCCCGCTGGGTCTAGTATTATTTATTTATTAATTATTAAATTTATATCCGGCCCCTCCCAGAAGGCCCAGGGCTGCATAGTAGTGTATGAGAGAGAGAGAGAGAGAAATTACTCCCTATCCACTTTCTCCACGCTGCATGGAAAAATATCTTTGGATCAGGACAAGTTTGGGCAGAGATCTCTTGGGTTCTGCACAGACTACTCCTCCAACACCTACTGCCAAGAAGAAGTATCAAATGGATAGATTTCCTCTGCTTTGTATTTTAAAAGTAGACTTTCACAGTCGAGTAGTTAAATCTAGTTTTATGGCGGCTGTCCAATAAAGCTGAAATCAAATGCTAGCCATATTTCTTCTTCAACCTGTCTTCCATTTCCTTTATTTTCTCCACAAATGGGTCAAGGAATGGGTGAGCTTCCATGTTGTCAACAGACTAGGGAACAGAGGGAGATGGTATGCAGCATTCCCCAACCTAGAGCCCTCCAGAGGTTTGGGACAGGAGCTCCCATCTTCCCCAACCAACATGGCCATCAGGTTGCATCAGAGCACCATCTTTTAAAAACACATAGATTGCAGGAATATTCTGGAGATCGCAGCCATAGTCCCAAAGGTGACCACAATAAATGTGCAACTGTCCAAGTGTGGTCCCCACAATGACAAATCCCCCATAACAAAAAGTTCTTTTCACCCCTTATAGACCCAGTTGATCACTGTGCTCTGCAGGTGAGGACCTCCTGCAGATACCATCTTATCAGGAGGTCTGTTCCGCACAGCATAAGAAGCAGACCTTTAGTGTTGTGGCACCGACCCTTTGTAATCCCCTCCCATTAAATATTAGACAGGTGCCATCTCTGTTACATGGATTGTATTGTATTTTGTTGTACGTCGCCCAGAATGGCAGATTAACCTCTGCCAGATGGGCGTCTAACAAATCTAATAAATAAACAAATAAACAAACAAACAAATAAATAAATAATCTTTTTGGTGCCTACTGAAGACCTTCCTCTTCCAACAAGCTTTTTAAGTAAAGACCTTTCCCAGTCTGCATCTGTGTTGGAATATTATACTACTACTAAATCACTGTTGCCTCCATCCTCCAACTCTCTTGAGTGACACAGAGAAGGGGTCCAAGACCTCTCCCCTCTTCTTTCCTCAGAGGGCATAATTTTCATCCATGGTTCAAAGAACAAAGCTGGGGGTGGAAACTTGGTGCCCTCCAGATGTTGTGGAGAGCACCACGTTTGCTCTTCCTGCCTGAAAGGCTTAAGGAGACCATGAGATAAATGGTTTTGCAGATAGGCCAGGGATTCTCCAGACAAAGGAGTGTTTGTAACTGTACAGAGGGAAGGAACTTATGGTTGTGTCCAATCCTACTTACCTGAGAGTAAGCCCACTGAATGCAACAGGAATTACTTCTGAGTAGATATAAGAACACAAGAAGAGCCAGTGCTCATCTAGTCCAGCCAATGGGAAGCCTGCAAATCGGAGCTGAGCACTAGAGCACTCTGCCTTCCTGTGGTTTCCTGCAGCCTTTACTTCCTCCAGCACCGGAGAGAGAACATAGCCGTTGTGGCTAGTAGCCATTCATAGCCTTCTCCTCCATGAATTTGTCTAATAATCCTCATTTAAAGCCATCCAAGTTAGTGGCCATCAGTGGCTCTTGTGGGGCTGAGCGCCATAGTTTAACGTTGTGCTGTGTGAGGTACTTACTTTGATGTAAGAACTAGCTAATTTTGCCTTGAATCATCCAACATTCAGCCACCAGTTGCCCCCAAATTGTTATGAGAGAAGGAAAAAAACCTTTTCTCTATCCATTTTTTTCACACCATGTGTAACTGTATTTGTTGTCCCTTCTTACTCACCGCTCCTTTAAAATAAAAAGGCCCGAGTTAGGGGTCAGGACTGTGCTGTAAGCCAGAGTAGACCCATTAAAATCAATGGACTTAAGCTAGTCATTTCAATAGGTCTACTCTACATGTGGCTTAGTTTGGTGCAACCCAGAGTTTGCTTGCTGCCCATGCCTTCCTATCCGTAACTTACATGTATTTGCTGTTACTTCCCAAGTAGAAATCAAAGGTCCATTGCAGTTGGTATCACTTTGAAGCCTGGGAATTATTTTTTGCCAGTTCAAAGAAAGAGACAGACAGTGAAGTCAAAACTCAGACCTCTCCTCCCCCCCGCCAACACACTGCAAATTGGGAATGTGGTCACAAAAGAAACCTTTTGGAAAATGATTTATTGTGTACGCTTCACCTTGGGTGAGATTGCAGGGATGCCGTGGGTGTGTGGGTGTGTGGAGTTATCATTCCAGAGATTCAGCTCTTGTATGGAATCTTTTATTTATTTGGTTTTGTTTTTGTTTTTGTTTTGCAAGCAAACAAGACATTCCATCAGAGGCAGCAATCCCCTTGCAGGCAGAAACTGCAGCTTCTCAGTTTTTCCAGCAAATTATAATTCTCAACCTTTTGCCTCTTGTACTTTATAGATAGGGATGTGAAGTGGGGGTACGGGCAGACCTGAAATTGAGGAATGCGTTTTATGAACATTTTTGTTCCCTTAAGAAAAAGGCCCTCCTGTTCAGTGATGCCCCCCTCCCTCATGCACCTTTGCCAAAGGATATGAAAATGCTCACTACGGGGGGGGGATGTCTGGAGAAGAGGGGGTGAAGGAGGACCCTGGAAGGTTGAAGGTAATGTGGTTCTTGGGCTGAAAAATGTTAGAGGAATATATACTGTATATATTTAATTGGCTGTAAAGATATCCTGGTTAATTGGGTAGAAGATTTATTGATTTATTTAAAAAATCCTCTGAATATGATTTTTTTAAAAAAAAATACAAGTGTTTATAACATTGGACTAAACAGCAGAGTGGGCAGAGTAAGTTGCAGAGGAGGATTTAAGGAGAGTGTCCAGCAGCATCCAAACCCTGCATGTGTTTTGAAATATGTCTCCGTGCATCATCAGGTCTGACACTCTGGAAGTGAATCCTGCTGGAATTAGGTAATTTTCAGAGCAGCCCTCTTTCCCCAGCTGATTTTACAAAATGGTTTAACGGATACCTGAACTGTTCACAAAGTGGCAGCACATGCTTACAGGATGCTGTTAACAGAGGGTTAGATGCTGTTGCACTCGGGTCCTGCTTTTGGGCTTCCCATACGATGGACTAGATGGGCCCCTTTGGCCTGAGCCAGTGGCAGGCTGTTCTGAGGTTCTTGCAGGACGGAGTGAGCCCAGCTGTGCCTGAGTTGACCCAGATGTATTGATCAAAAAGCCAGATGAGATCAGGAGGCCGGGAAGCCAAGAGAAGAGCGGGGGTAGAATATCCATTGCGTTGGCGTCTCTCTCGCTCCTTCCCATTGATCGGGAAGCCTTGGCTGTGATTTCCAGGAGAAGTGGCTGAACAGGCTGCTGCGTACCAATGGAAGGACAAAGCTGGAGCCTGCTGGGGCCTCGAGGAAAGAGGCCTCGAGAGGGACTGTACAGCCCCTTGCTCAGAGAAGGTTTGCTGTGGGTGCAGATTTTTATTTGAATGGAAATGGAAACGGACTGCCTTCCAGTCGATCCTGACTTATGGCGACCCTACGAATGGGGTTTTCATGGTAAGCGATATTCAGAGGTGGTTTAGCATTGCCTTCCTCCGAGGCTGAGAGGCAGTGACTGGCCCAAGGTCACCCAGTGAGCTTCATGGCTGTGTGGGGGCTCGAACCCTGGTCTCCCAGGACGTAGTCCAACACTATGCCACACTGGCTCTCCTTTGCTCATTAAAAACTAGAGACTTGGGAGGGGAGGAAAATGATCCATTCCTTTTTTAAAAATTAGCTCATTGCAGTGTCTATTTTTATGAACAAGTGATATGTCTCCAGACACCCAAAAAACAGCAAAATCTCAAAGGAGCCGCATGAAACCATCAGCAAAGACAAAACAGATTCAATAAAAAGGCCGTTGTAAGGATTATTGAGATAATGAGAGGCAGTGTGGTGTAGTGGTTATAGGATTAGAGCCTGGAAGACCAGGGTTCAAATACCCATTCTCTGAATTTTGCAATGCAGTTCTGTAATATGTCAAGTAATATGTACAAAAATGCATATATTAGTGAACATAACATACAAAATGCATTTCATGAGGAAGAGTGGCTGCAAAAATGGGGATATTAAGCAAAATTGCATACAAAAATGTGTATGTTAGAAGGAATAGTAAAATGCTGATGAATTTTCAGGAGGACTTTTGTTTATAAATAGCAAACTGATGGTTCCCCTCTGGGGTAGATCATCTGCCTTGCAGAAAGAAGGTCCCAGGTCCAGTCCCCAATGGCATCTCCAGGGAGGGCTGGGAAAGATTCCTTGCCAGAAACCCTGGAGAGCTGCTGCTGGTCAGTGCAGACAGTCCTGAGCTAGATGGACCAATCCTCTGTTCTTGTTTATTTCAGCCCTTTTCTCAGAACCATGAGGACTAGAACCTTACTTTTATTAGGGGAATGGGCCATAGCTCAGTGGCAGGGTGTCTGCTTTACATGCAGAACGTCCCAGGTTCAAACCCAGCATCTCCAGGTAGGGCTGGGAGAAAGAGACCCCATCTGAAACTCTGGAGAGCTGCTGCCAGGCAGGGTAGACAACACTGAGCTAGATGGACCAATGGTCTGACTCTGTAGAAGGCAACTTCCTGTGTTTCTATGTGGAGAGCGGAATCTAAGATTGGAAAAATAAGATCCTGTGAGGGAAAATGACATGGTTAGATTTGCTTATCCCTAATAGGCAAGCAAACAGGTGGCCAGGTGGCCATTAGATGTGCAGGTAGACCAACAGGAGTGGTGAAAACTTGGGGTGCTGAATCCAGCAGGGCTGGAGTTGGGGCAGAAGTCATTGTGATGCGAGGAGCCTCCAGGTAGACGAGTGCCCTTCCATTCAGGTGGGTGACTCATGCAGCAAAGGCCAACTCTCTCCAAACGGGTGGAGGCATCCCACTCGCCAAAGAGGCAGTGCAGCCATATTGCTCCAATTAATTACGATTTTCATTATCCAAATTTCCAAGTGATCAATCTCTATCCTATCAGGGACCAGCAGCATCCTTTTAGCATGAAAAGAGCATCAATTGCCCAAACCAACGCAACGTACCATATGCAGCGCAAATTAATGCAACATAATTGTGGGCATAATTTACAATAATTGAATGTAGAAACCCAGCCGTCGCTACGGCTGTAAATCTTCCTTTTATCACCAGGATTGAAACGTGAACAATTAGCTGGCTGTTTGAACTTTTTTGTCCTTCTCCAAAAGAACAAAAGCATTTTGAACCAAGTCCCCTGTGATAAGTCAGCAAGGTTTCAAGGTTTCCACTCTCCACATGCACAGATCATTTCTTAACTGTCTGAAAGCTTTTATTAATGGGTGTGTGTGTGTGGAGGACAAAGGGCAGTGCATGGTCAGGCTGTGCAGATATAACCATGCACCCTTTCAAATGAAGTTTTGCCTTCTTCTGCTAAAAAAAAGGGACAACTCTGATGCTAAACCATGAAGTATGCCCAAACCACCACTGCCACCATCAATGCCATCACTATTTCAGCACTTGTTTTTTTGCAATGCTCATGTCACTCCTCCCATCTTCATCCCAGTCTGTGCTCGTGACAGAGAAGCCTCTGACCCACTAATTGGCTGAGGTGCTGTGGTGACACTGAATGTTCACAAACATTCTAACCAAATAGCAAAGAGAAGACCAGAGTGTTCCGGGCAGCCCAGTCTCTGAGAGGGAAAGGGACATTGTTGTCAGCTTGCCTGTTGGGATTAGAACACAGAAGAAATTGGGGGCCTCCAGATGGTGCTGGACTACAACTGCCATCCTCTCTGACCGTTGGCCATGCTGGCTGGAGCTGATGGAAGTTGCAGTCCAAGAGCTGCTGGATGGCTACAGCTTCCCTGCCCCTGGTTTCGATGATGTGGCTTCCTGTGGCTAACCATCAGAACGGCAGCTGTCAACATCTTCCTGACAATGAAGAAGCTTCTGGACTGGCTTCGCTCAGCCATACTGGCCATGGGGCCCACCAGTTAGGATGGGGTATAAAATGTTGCCTGTTTGGGCTGGAATCTTGATGAAGCAAGAAAGTCTTTCTAGTTCTGGTGTATTTTTGAGCTCTGGCTTTTCCTCCAGCTCTCTGGCATGGCTCTTTGGCTCCTGACCCTCAGTTTCTGTCTCCTGGCTCACCTTTGACAACACCGTGCACCTCCGTCTCCCTCCCTCCTCTAGTGATCCGTTTGGCTTATTTTAATTCTAGTGCCTAACTATCATAGAGAATGAAAAAAAGAGAGGAAAAAACCCAGCAAAGATGCTTCTCCATTTAGTGAAGAGTGTCGGCCTTTTGTTTCTCATACTGTCAATGATCTAGCAGGTTGCTGTGTCAAAATGGCCCCTATACCAAGGTTTCAGTGATATGCAAATCCACCGGCATTTAATTGGATCAGCAGTTTGACTAATCAGTCTGAAAGGCAGGTGGCTAATGGCAGAGGGCTTCTTTAATGTTTGAAGGGTCCTGGTTGTGTCACTTCCACCTCTAATTGAGGCTTCTCTTCCACCTAATTAAGAAAGGAAACCACACTGAGGTCTGTGAGTTCCAGGGCCAAATTTAACGCTGCCTTTCAGAAAAGTCACGGACGCTTCGTGACTCACCTCAGTGCAGCCTTTCACAGGCTGTGTGTGTGTTTTTCCAAATCTATTTGACGTCATCACCAACAAGGGTGTCAAAATATGAAAGTGCTGACTATTGTTTACAATCCTGAAGGGGTTCGCTGTCTCCACTCCCTCCAGCCTTCCGTCGTTAAATGTCATAAATATAACAGCAGGCATGTTACCTGACCCAGGGTATGTTTTCAGACTGGTACTTTTCCAAATGTTGTTGAGGATTTATTTGACCATCTGCGGGAGAACTAAGTTGGCAACTAATTCTCCTCTCTGCTTCGTTCCGTTTTCAATATTTATACCTACATGGGGGGCTTCTGCAGCACAGAACCCACTTTCATTAGATGCGGATGCTACAGACTAACCCAGGAACAGAGGCCCCACCCCAAAGAGCCAACAGCCGTTCCCAGAAAAATGTCACACAGCTTCCTCATCTCCCACCAGCACAGAATTCCGCTTCTGCATGTTTAGCGTGGTAGCAGCTGATCCCTGGAGGCCCTTGACTTTTTCAAATAGATTTATGCAGCAATTAACTTGCTCATTTAAGTTCCTTCAATCAGGTATCCTGAGGGCTGGCTACATCCATTATCAGATGTCACCGCTGGCCATGGTGATGGCTGTGCTCTGCCCCCCTAGTCAAAGGCAGCATGCTTCTGAAAACCAGTTGCCGGAAGCCTCAGGAGGGGAGAGTGTTCTTGCACTCGGGTCCTGCTTGCGGGCTTCCCCCAGGCACCTGTTGGCCACTGTGAGAACAGGATGCTGGACTAGATGGGCCACTGGCCTGATCCAGCAGGCTCTTCTTATGTTCTTATGCTCTTATGTTCATGCTTGATCTGGCCTTGGCATATGTGGCAATAATTAAGAGAACATGGCCCTCTGATCCTGGTCTGGTGGCAAATTCACACATCTCTCTCAGAAGAGCACCTCCTGCGTGTACAAAGATTTATTCTTGTTTATTCACTTACTCTGCTTCAAGCAAACATTGTGTGCCCTGCTCATGTCAGCACAAGTCTTGCACTATGTGGATCACTCCCGGTAAGTCTGTCACTGGCTACCGAGCCCAATTCAAGGTGTTAGCTAGCATACAAAGCCTTAAACAGCTGGGACCCAAGTACCTTAACAGGAGTGACTCCCTCCGTATCAACCATCTCGGGCCATATAATCAGCTGGGGAGTGCCACTGGCTGCTGCCTGGTTGGCGGTGAGTTGTGGCAGGGCCTTCTTGGTGGTGTCTCCCCATTGTGGAATGCCCTCCCTGACAAGGTGTGTCTGTTTCCCTCATTACTGATTTTAAAGCGAAATTTATAGACATTTGTGTTTACCCATGCTTTGGATGTCTGATAGATACTGGCCATGGCAACCTTGAAATTAATGACAGTGAGAGTATGTGATTGCTTTTACATGTTTTTAGATGTTCTAAATGGTTTTTAATGGATTCTAAATGTTTTAAATATGGTTTTATTTTATTTTAAACTGCATTGCTTTAACTTCTTGATGTTTGCCGCCCTGGGCTCCTTTGGGAGGAAGGGTGGGATGAAAATCTAACAAATAAAATTTAACAAATAAAAAGGTGCCCTTAGGATTGCTGCCTTGGTGTCCTGGCATTGTTGAGGGATTTGGAAGAGAGGGCAGAGAGGGGGTGCGATAGGAATAGTCAAGCCAAAAACTAATATAACCCTCGCATCCCTGAAAGTTGGTTTCTGCGGGGATGTTTGAGGTGAAGTTTAAAATGAAAGGCTCAGGGTTGTTTTTGACTTCACAGCTTCTTCTGATCTTGAAGAGCACATGCATGCACCTCTCTGCAAATTAACCAGTGTGCCATTTATTTGTGCCAAGTGGTGGCTGATGCTGAAGAAGCATCTTTGCCTTATATAGAGCTATTAAAGTTACAGGAGGTCTGCAGGCACTCTGGTGACCCAGCCTTTTCCATCCTTGTAAAGCTTGGAGACCATTACTCAGTCACTATTAAAACCTTTAATGGCTTCCATTCCCTGCCTTCTCCTCTGGTTTTTACAGGAGGCTCTGTGTGTGTGTGTGTGTGTGTGTGTGTGTGTGTGTGTGTGTGTGTGTAGTCTCAGAGACCTTGAATGACCCTGTTATCTCGAGCCTTAATACACAGGAAAGGTCAGAGCCTGGGCTCCATGGTCGTTAATAAACATCTTGCAACCAAAACAACCCCAGCCTCTTCTCCATGACATCCCTTTCCAGAGGACCAACTATGTAGGAAAACAGATTCCTTTTCCTTACAAGCATCCGCTCAATTCACATTTGAAGGTGAATCTATCGGTTGTTCACTTTCCAAAACAGTAGGCAACCCGAAACACAGCCATCCTTCAAAATGGGCACTTACCCGAATTATGTGATGCACTCCTTCGACCCAGCAATGCTTACGACAATGCATGTGCATACAAATTATAATGTATTAGTGAAAATAAAATAAAATGCATTATAGTAGGGATTACATTAATCAAAGCTACATACAAACATGAGTTTATTGGAAGAAAGTTGCACTAATATGCCATGGCTTTTCACGATTTTTTAAAAAGTAGCCAATTGCTGCCGAAATGTGGAGAACTGCATTTAAAATAAAAATAAGAAACCGAGAGAACCAAAATGGACAGATCCTTCTGTCCCTAATCATTACTGTCCCTCTTTGAGTTCTTGCAATTGCTCCAGCCCCCAAATCCTCACTTGACATTATGCAGGAAATTTGAATGAGGATTCCCGGGTGTGCCTTGGCATGGCTCTACCCTAAGAAATGCATGAACTGCAGAATTAATTCCAGCAACCCCTGTCTCTGCCCTGCCCTTAGCTTCTACTGTGCAAAACAACCACACAGAAAACTTGCTGTCAGGACTGTTTCAAACCTCTAATTTTTAATAATTATAGAAATTATGCATTACACAATCCTAGCCACAAAGCAGCAGTCATCGTCACTGAGACGCCAGATGCTTGCATGTGGGAGGAGGACATGAACTGACAACAGCAAAGGAGCCTTGACTCCCGAGGCGAATGCGTGAACTAATATGTTGAACATTTCTCTCTCTCCTTTCACTCATTTCGGAGGAACATGCTGAAAAGAGGTTGATTTTGTTTTAAATGCTCTTTATCTTTTTGCTTGTTTTTGCACCAGTTTTATTTGCTTAATATTGCTTTATTGCAATGCAATCTCTTTGCCAGAATGAAACACATGAAGCAGAAATGGAGTTAAAAGTAACAACTTTATTATTAAATTCAAGGGCCTGGAAGCGCTGGAAGATCTATCTGACGGGTGAGGGCAGCTTAACTTGGTGAAAGTGATAGGAGGCATTCCTGCACTTTCACCAGTGCAATGCCACCCAGGGTCCAGTCAGCAAATATGGGGTGGGGGGTGGGTCTTTGCTCGTTTGCCATAAATGCAAAATTAGGGTGGGGGCATCCATGAGGTGCTCCTTGTTTATTCTCTAGCATACAGAGGGATGAATTTTCCAATGTTCAAAGTCAGTTGACCCTCTCCTCAAGCCGGTTGGCAATCAGAGGTTTATAGGAACATAGAAAGCTGCCTGAATTCACACTTTCTGAAACAGTAAGTGGACAGAAACTCAGCCATTCTTTGAAATGTGCATTTATCTGAATCATGCAATGCAGTTTTCCAGCCAAGTAATGTGTTCAAAAAGGCATGCACTCAGATAAAGTTTGCACATCAGTGCATTTAGTAGTGAAAATAGCATACAAAATACTTCATATTAGGGGGAAATTGCTTTGCAGAAATGTGTATATTAAGAAAAATTGCGTACAAAAAATGTGTGCATTCAGAGAAAGCCACACTAAAATGCTGATCAATTGTAATGAGGACTTCTTTTTTTAATTGCAAGCTGTTGTACAAATGTAGAGAACTGAACTTAAGACTGGGAAAAATGAGACCGAGAGGGAAACTGAGGCTGACCTATTCACTTGTCGCTGTTGGGAAGACAGAATCAGCGTGGAGCTAGGAGGGCATTTTCACCCCCCCCCGGGGCTCTTTTGTCAGCATTGCTGAATGGCTCTCCACAAGGGGCCACACAGATCTGCAGGCCCGTGCTGCTAGTCTCCCCTTAGACATAACAATTCACACCCAAACTTAAAATATGAATGGGGCTTCTTTGTTTCAGATCCAGGGACTAGTCTGATCAGAGTCCAGGTTAATTTCACGCCCAGGTTTGATCTTGCCCTTTGTGTCCAAAGTCATTTTTGAAGAAAAAAATATATTTATTAAAAACATGACCTCCTCCCCTCCCCTCCAGATTGATGGCACCATAAATTAAGTATATTGCCATTATCTTGTACAGCTAGATTCAGTGCAAAAGAGGCCTGTGTGTGGGGAAAGGCCCGAGGTGTTAATGCAAATCCAATTAAGCCACATTGAAAGAGATAATTAATCTGTTTTCCAATTAAGCGATAACACTGATGGGTGGACATAAATTTGTGGAACTGGGCAGCTTGGGAAGGTGAGCCGCGTGAGCTTAAGGCAAGTTCATTAGCAGAGGAAGGTGCTTCAGTCACAAAGTGCAATGATCAGCCCTGTCCAGAGCTGTCTTCCTGAGTCTCTACATTTTGTCTGTAAGGAATCGCCTTGGGTGACACAGGTGAAGAGGGCGAAAATGCTTCCCTTGCTAATCATGTATACGTATAAAATACAAAGACTGATTCCTTTGATGTCGCCTTGTCAGGAACCAGATTTACACGCCTTCTCCTTTTTGCTAGAAAGAGAGAGATCCTTCCCATGCAAAGCAGGATTTGGATTCTGGGGCCATATGTCCGCCCTGCTGCAGGAGGAATTGAAAAGGAAATTGCTCGCTTTTAAGGATAATCAGCCAAAGGAGGAGGGACCGGCACACCGCAGAAAATGACAAGACGCTTCTTCATGTACTTATGGAGGCATTTTCTGATTGATGTGTTGGAGAAACATAAGCTTCTACTGAGCTATTGTGAATCCTCCCCCCAGTTGCTAGAGTTAAAGACTGACTTGCTTGATCTGTTCAGCCACCCACCTCCGACTCACACACACACACGTGGAGGATTAGATTCCTTCAGCTGGAGACAGAATCAATAAGGTGATTATGACCTTGTTTTGCTGCCACAGTTGGGATGTCGTGGGTTGGGGCTTTGAATGGCTTAAAGTGGGAAAGAGTTGCAAGGCCAAACGCGTGTCTGAGGCTGGATAAACCCATATTCATTGAGCGTGGTATTGTGGACATTACATTAGATAGGTGCCTAGGAAGAGATTGTGCATGGTGAGGGGAGGGCCAATGAGGGACAGGCCTTGAATTTTTTCTAAGCCCCCCCCCCCAAGTGTTGATGGGTGAATGATGAATTCGGGGGCGATCTGAGTTAGTGGGTCGGATATTAATTTGGGGAAATAAATTAATTTAAGATGACTTTATCTAGAGGTGATTTGGTGGTAATAGATTTGGAGCAGGTTCTGTTGGGAGATTAACTGAGGGCACATGAATGAAAAGAGGAACTGATCTGGGGTGATGCTGGGGTGCAGATGAATTTATGTGGGATGTTTCGGATGGGAAATTATTTGGGCTTACTGTCTGTGACATTTATGTTCTAAACATGCGTCTATCCATCTGCTAGCAGCCTCATACCTGGTGTTGCTCAGGAATTCTAAGAAACCAAAAAATCATTGCAGTTTTTAAACCAGTGGTTAAAATCAGTGCAGCTTTGAAAGGTTCACTGTGCCATCTTGATTCAAAATGGCATCCAATTAAATCCAAAACAGCATCCACGTATACATAGATGAAAACCTCATGCTTGATCTCAGGAACCATCACACAAAATTTGCTTAAACGCCGTGCAGGCTTGAAAGGTTCAGTCCGTCATCTTCATTCAAAATGGCATCCAATGGTATCCAAACCTAGATGAAACCTGCTCCTTGACCCCATCAACCATTGTGCAAAATGTGCTTACAATATCTTAAAACACATAGCCAACCAACAAGCAAATTTCCAAAATATATAATAGATGCAGCAATCAGCATATGCGTGTTTTCTGCAAATTTGTGTTTGTGGGTCCATGCCCTGAATCTTTTAAGGACCCAGCAACATCCCTGATGTGGCCCCTCAAAGCTATTTTTTTCTGACTCCTGGTGTCTCTGCCTATTCCTCCCCCCCCGCAATGGTAAGTAATAGAATTCCTACACTTCTTGGATTATGGCACTAAGTGGTAAATGTACACATCTGGGCATAGTGTGAAGCCTGAGTTCACTCTCTTTCCTCCCCAAGAGCTAGCCGGAGGATGCAGCCGTCTGTTCCCTGCCCATCAACCACTGTAGACTGCGCTATATAGAAGTGGGCTGCCCCAGGTTGCTGCCTCATCCAAGTCCATTACTGACTCTCTCACACAGATGCCAGTATTTGATACTTGTAGCTAATGTGGTAAAGCTTCTCTTCTTAGTTGCTTGGAGGCTTTTATTGCTCACCGCAAGTGACCAACTGAGAGGCTGTTTTCTAACATTGCTTTGGCAGGCTCATCTTGTCCTTAGAGGTCTCTGGAATTTTTGAAACGCTGCCACTAGATAACCCCAAATCTGGCTGGCTGGTAATAAAATGTATAAGAAGTCTCTGTGAAGGACCATGCATGCACGCATGCACTCACGTATGCACACACACACACAGGTCCTTTCCTCCAGGGCACACAACACTGAACTTTCGTGACCATCCGTGGCAACTTCCCACCTGCCACCGACTGGCCACGTCTCAGCGCCACGGAAACAAGCTGAGAGGCTGCAAAAAATGACCCACTTTCCCAACCAGCTGGATGCTGACAGAGCAAACATGACAGGAAAGATCTCCATAGCAACGGCCTTTAATTACTTTCTGAGGCAGAGTTTTGGGATCATTGGCAAGGTGTGGAGTTTGGAGCAATGAAACACACGGCCTCACCACTGCCCAAGCAAGTGGCGAGGGGGGGAGAGAGAGCAAGGGTGGAAGGGGTGGGGAAACTTTTTCAGACTGAGGGCCGCATGCCCTTTTGGGCAACCTCTCAAGGGCCACATGCCAGTGGTGGGCAGAGCCAAACTGGGCAGAACTGGGCAGAGCAACAAATGCAAATATTACCCGTGTACACAATAGACTACACACACACACACACACACCCATCATCATCATCATCATCATCATTATTATTATTATTATTATTACACTTGTATACCGCCCCATAGCCGAAGCTCTCTGGGCAGTTTACAACATAAAAATCAATATACAATTCACATTTGGTACAATTGCTAATTAAAAAAAAGCAATAATTCACATTTTAAATAAACATAACTGAACAATAAATCTCTAACAATATACATAACATGAAAACAGAATAAATCAAATACAAAACAAAGAAAAAAACATACAAACACATGCCTCCCTCCTCCTCCTCCTCCTCAAGTGAGAAGCACAGTCAGAGTTCAAGCAGAACCACTCCAGGAGGGTGCACAGCAAGGCCAGTGAGGGATGCGGGTGGGGAGGTCTCGAGGGCCAGACAGAGGCTGGAAGGCCAAATTTAGCAACATGGGTCTGGGGCTGCTCACTCCTGCCTGGGGCCCATGTCCCAAACCTAAATGATCAGGGCCCAATCTTAGAGGTGGTGTTAAGCGTGCCTTTGCATTTAATGCACGGGTTTCCTCCATGTTAAACGCAGATCACAGCCCAGGCCCCCGTAAGGGAAATCCTCCCAAAGCCAAACACCAGCTTCAGAGGGAGGATTTCCCAGATTTCTATGCCTGTTGCAGTCCTGATAATTATCAGCTGTCGTCTTTCCGGAATGAGCCATGCAAGAGCGATTGTCCCAGCTGGAACAGGAAGGGGCGTCAGGCGAACCGTTCACCATGTTGTTATCCATAATGCCATTGTATAAATCGATGGTGAGGCCGCAATTGGAACACTCTGTCCAGCTCTGGCTGCCTCACTTCAAAAAGGACATTGTAGAGCTGGAAAAAGGTTCAGGACAGGGCAACCGAAACGATCAAGGGGACGGAGCGACTGCCCTGTGGGGAAGGGTTGCAGCATTTGGGGCTTTTTCATTTAGAGAAAAAAACGAGTCAGAGGTGACATGATAGAAGTGTATAAAATCATGCATGGCACTGGAGACAGCGGGTAGAGAAAAACATTTCCCCCCTCTCTGTTGTAATGTTAGAGCTCATGGATATGCAATGAAGCTGAATGCTGGAAAATTCAGGACAGACAAAGGAAGTACTTGCTTTCTCACACAGGGCATTGTTAAACCTTGGAATTTGCTCCTGCAAGAGGCAGCAACGGCCACCAACTTGGAGGGCTTCAAAAGGGGATTAGACAAATTCATGTAGGAGCACAAGGCTATCGCTGCTTACTAGCAATGCTGGCTATGCTCTACCTCCCCTGTCAGAGGCAGTGTGCCTTGAATACCAGTTGATGGGAATCGCAAGTGCTGTTGCACTCGGGCCCTGCTTGTGGGCTTCCCATTGGGGCATCTGGTTGGCCACTGCGAGAACAGGAGGGTGGACTAGAGGGGGCCCCTTTGGCCTCATCCAGCAGGATCTTCTTATGTTATTTTACTAAAGGGTAGAGGAGGTCAGAAACAGAAGAGAGAATCCCTCAGGGACTGTGGAGAGAAAGCCAGATCATGCAACACTTCACAATATCATAGACTATGCTGTGCCA